>NC_056515.1:2754133-2800073 GCF_014905685.2 Nematolebias whitei | reverse complement strand
TGACTGTTGAGTTTTAAGGACGGGTCCATTATCACCCCCAGATTAGTGACCTTTTGTTTCTCTAGCGGGGCTAGAGAGAAAAGGTCAATGTCATGGTTCATGAGTGAGCCACTGGGATGGAACAGCATGACTTCAGACTTCTTCTCATTGAAGCTTAAGAAGTTTAAAGCCATCCAGTCCTGGATGTCAGCCAGGCAGTCAAGAAGAGGCTGAATAGAGCGTTTGCCTCTGTGCCTCAGGGGGAAGTAAATTTGGCAATCATCGGCATAGAAATGAAAGGGTATGTTGTGTTTGAGGAAAATAGCACCTAGTGGCAGCAGGTATAAAGAAAAGAGAAGGGGACCGAGGATGGACCCCTGCGGTACTCTCCACTGGAGCACTGTCGATGCCGAACTAAAATCTTTGATATTGACACAGAAGGTTCTGTCAGAGAGGTAGGACCCAAACCATTTAAGGGCTGACCCTGTGATGCCCACCCACTGCTCCAGTCTAGAAATGAGGATCTTGTGGTCGATGGTGTCAAAAGCAGATGTAAGGTCCAATAGGACAAGCAGCACAGAATCACCTGCGTCTGTGGATATGAAAATGTCATTAAAAACCTTCAGTAGAGCAGTTTCAGTGCTATGGAGAGATTTGAAGCCAGATTGGAATAACTCTAGGATAGCGTGATCCCCCAAAAACTGTTTCAACTGAGACTCCACAATTTTTTCCAGTAGTTTAGAGGTGAATGGGAGTCTGGAGACAGGCCGGAAGATGGACATGACTGAGGGGTCAAGGTTAGGTTTTTTCAGGAGGGACTGGACAGCAGCATATTTAAAAGTTTTTGGCACCACACCTGAGGATAAACTGCTATTCAGAATAGCGAGAATAAAAGGACCCAGGGTAGGAAAAACTTCCTTTAGTAGTCGAGGGGGGACCACATCAAAGGGGGAACCAGATGGCTTCATGCTGCACATTACCTGCTCCAGAGAAGACAGAGAGATGGGCTCAAAGTGGTCAAACGCAGCCACGCACTGAGATGGGATAGGCAGATCATGAGCTGGCGGAGAAATGAGTGCCCGGGTGTTTGCCACTTTTTCTAAAAAGAAATGGAGGAAGTTTTCACACAGCTCAGTTGAGGCTTCCAGAGGTGAAGGCTCGCTGACGTGTAGAACTGAGTTCAGGGAGGAGAAAAGAACTCGGGGGTTGTGGGAGTTGGAAACAATTAAATCAGAGAAGAATTTACATTTGGCAGCTTTAACGGTTTTCTGATAGTGACGCCAACTCTCCCTTAACATTTGAAAAGAAACCTGCAGCCTGTCCTTCCTCCACCTTCGTTCAGCTCTGCGACACTGCTGCCTAACGGCTCGCGTGACGTCATTCAGCCAAGGCTCTGATTTAAAAGTTTTGTTTTTCTGGTCTTAAGGGGAGCAGCACGGTCCAGAACATTTAAACAGGCAGAGTTGAACTGAGAGGTTAGCTCCTCAGTGGTAAGAGACACCGAGAGCTGTTCGATCCTCTCAGAGTTAAAACCTTCATTAAAATGAGCAGCAGTGAAATGGTTAATGGAACGCGTAGTACGTGCAGGAACGCACGTCTTAGCAGTAGGACGGGGGGGGGGGGGGGGGGAAGTCAAACAATACAGGCATGTGATCTGAAAAAACATTGTCACTGATTTTCAAATTAGAAACAGAGACATCGCGTGTTAAAACGAGGTCCAGCGTGTGACCGTGTTCTTGGGTGGGACCGTTTACCTGCTGAGTTAAATTAAAAGAGTCCAATAAATCTAGAAAGTCCTTCACTAAAGGCTTCTCCTGACAACACACATGCAAATTAAAGTCACCAATAAACAAAAAGTGAGTATTTCTCTGTGTGATATCAGCCAAAAAGTCAGAGAATTCATTTATGAAGTCCTTGGATCGAGGGGGGCGGTAGATGAGTGCGCACAGAACCGGAGGAGAGTGTCCGAGCTCAAAGACGCTTAGCTCAAAGCTGGCGCGGGACACCGGGATGGACAACTGTTTACAGGCCAAGTTTGCTTTAAAAACTGTTAATAATCCCCCCCCCCCCCCCGCGCCGACCTGATGGCCGTGGGGCATTGAAACACAGACAGTTCGGGGGTAGTAATTCCATCAAGGCGCTGGACTCACCATCAGAAATCCAAGATTCCGTGACAAACAGAAAATCCAACTCCTCATCTTTAAAAAAATCATTGAGGATAAACGTCTTGTTGGAAACAGACCTTGCGTTGATTAAACACATCCTGATAGGGTCCAATGCAGACACAGCTGTGGAAGGAGAAGCACGCGCCAGCGGGCGGAGGTTATGAAGAACAGCTCCTCCAGGTCTGCTGGTGCGGCGCATAGGTAAACAACTCCAGGTGTTTACATGGACTGAGCGCGCGGGCAGCTGGCCAGCAGCCGGGCCCCGGGAGCACCACGGGTCAGAGAGGAGATGATCAGATCCAGAGCGAGTCCTGATAGAATAATCCACACTTTGCCTCAGTTTCACCAAAGTCCCTGCACGCTTCCCACGACATCTGTGACGTTTCCTCCATGGAGAAAGGCCGGGGTCACGCAGAAGGAATGCAGGAATCTCAGACAGGACCGGTGGAGGAGAGTGCTGACCACTGTACAAAAATTCCGCGGGCATTTCAGCAAATGTACGGAGCTCCAAAAGTGCCCGATGATCATACTGATAATATGACTCGGCACACTGCACCAACCATTGTAAAAATAACAAAAATACAATACAAGCAGAGAACAAGAGACGGGCAGCCCTACACACCGGCGCCATCTTGGAAAAAAAAACGTACGTTTTACGCGCATACGTACGCATGTATTGTACGCCAAGGCAGGCCCGGAGTGGGTAATCGGGACGGTCTGGAGATTTCCCCGTGGGCCCGTCTGATTTGTGGACTGCAGGGCCGGCACCCCCTGTTTTAAATTTTTTTTAGAACGTTTTATTAACAACATATAAACACAGAACACGCTACAGCTGCTCCTGGGCCTCCGCAGGGCTGTAGCTCTGTTTTTTTTTTTCTTTTTTCCACAAGTCGGCTCTGCTGCGCAACCTGTCAATCAATCCAGTAGGCATGTCAGCAAATGACCAATCGGTAACCTCAATTCGTCCCGAAGGTAAACGCCCCTTACGTGCAGATCTGAGGCTACAGGCTTTACAGTCAGAGGGGTTTGTGAAAAATCACCAGAAAAAAATGGTTAAACGGTGTCAGTGGAGAACCTGCAATCCAGACACGTGTTCCCCTGAGCGTTTAGAGGGTGGATACAGTTTATTCTTTTTCAAAAATTAAACGAAGTTTGGAAAACATGTAAAAAGCCGGGGACCAACCCCATCAGCTGATCACAAGTTTCAACAGGAAGTAGCTACCACATGTTCATCTCTACGAAAGTAAACTGCGGTCAAGCAGTCGAAAATAACTGCAGGTAAATCCTCCATTTTCTGTCATACTTCCATTGTATGCTTAATGGTTAAATTAAAAGTTAATGCTTAATTCAGGTTATGTTTATTCGTCATATGCAGGTTAACACAAGGTTAACAGTACAATAAAATATTCAGGATGAGAAGAACTGATTTGACTCACTAAAACAAAGAACAAACAAACAAGAACTACTAAAGCGTTCAATAAGGGTACAACATAAAGTACCAACAAGTGAAAAAGTAAATACAATATTTACAAGGTCCTAAGGAAAAAATAGTAAACAACATGGTAGAATATAACAGTGCAAGTAGGATGAATTTGTATGAATAAGTATTTCAAGGGGCGGCTGAGGCCGAGTGGTTAAAGCAGTCATCCTCCAATGCAAGAGTTGGGGGTTCGAATCCACTAGCAGTCACATGCCGAAGTGTCCCTGGGCAAGACGCTGAACCCCTAGTTGCCTCCAATGTGTGTCCCATCAGTGTATGAATGTGATAAAGATCTGATTAGTCTCTTTAGAATGATTTGTTCAATTAGATTTGTAGAGATCTAGTAGAGTGTTGTATGAATGGGTAAATGAGGACACAGATTTTAGTGTAAAGCGCTTTGAGTATCTCAATAGAAAGGCGCTGTATAAGTACAGTCCATGTAGTAATATAAGCTTGAATTCACATGATATATATTGCACATAACTAACATAAACTACACAGGTTGTGTGACAGGTTATTGCACAGGTAGTGAGTAACATTGAGATGAATTATGATGGTAAGGTAGATACATACATGATACAGCCACATAATGCATTAGCAATAAAAATATTAGGTGTCACAAGCTAATATTAGTTATATTAGTTGTCACAGATGTGGTTTGGTGCAAAGTTATTGTCAGTTGTTCAGTGTTATTTATTGAGAGTTCAGTAATCTGACAACTTGTGGATAATAACTGTCCTTTAGTCTTTGTGGGAGTGGTGGCACAGAGGTTAGAGAAGGTGGGCCTGTGATCGGAAGATTTCCGGTTCAAGCCCCGGTACTGACAACATCAAAAATGTGGGTGGGGTAGGCAAAGCACCCACACCTGTCCCCACCCTCTCATTCGCCCCACTCTGGGCCCTTGAGCAAGGCCCTTAACCCCCACCATCTGCTCCTCCGGGTGTCCTAGATCGCAGCTCTCTGCTCCACACGGAGGGCTGTGGTAGCTCGGTGGTCTGTGGTTGCGTCAGGAAGGGTATCCGGTGTAAAAATAACTGCCAAGTCTTCGTGCGACTTAGTGCACGATGGCAGACTCCTGTATCGTCTGCCTGAGGGTAGTAGACGGAAGAGTCCTTGTGCTGGGTGGGTGTGGTCCTTAATGATGCTGCATGCTTTACGCAGACATCGTCTGTGGTAGATGTCCTGGATGGTGTGGAGACTGCTACCAGGGATGTCCTCTGCTGTTCGCACCACCCTCTGTAGTTCTTTCTGGCTCTGACTGGTGCAATTCATGTACCACCCTGTGATGCAGCCTGCCAGCAGGCTCTCAGTTGGTGAGGATTCTGGTGTTCATACCAAACTTCTTTAGTCTTCTTAGGAAACAGAGTCTTTGTCTGGCTTTCTTGACCACAGTGTCTGTATGTAAATTCCAGGACAGATCCTCAGTAACGTGAATGCCGAGGAACTTGAAGTGGCTGACCTGCTCCACCTCAGCGCTGTTTATGTAGATGGTAGAGTGCTGGCCTCCACTCTGTTTCCTGAAGTCCACTATCATCTCCTTCGTTTTGCTGACATTAAGAGAGAGGTTTGCAATTCAATTCAGTTTATTTATATAGCACCAATTCACAACAAAGTTGTCTCAGGGTACTTTCCAGAAACATTCAAATACATAAAAAAAGTCAATTAGTAAAGTTCTCTAAGGAATTTTCCTGACACCAGCTGGTCAGTGATTTCACATCATCTCTGTAGGCACTCTCATTGTTGTTGGTGATGAGGCCCAAGATGGTGGTGTCATCAGCATACTTGAGGATGATAGAGCTATGTTTGGGGGTACACTTGTGTAAATAAAGAGTACAAGAGTAGACTGAGGACACAGTCTTGAGGTGTACCGGTGCTGAGGACTAGTATGGAGGAAAGGTGACTGCAGAGTTTCACTGCCTGTGATCTGTTGGTGAGGAAGTCCAGTATCCAACAGCAGATGGACTTCTTTGGGCCCAGTGTGGTGAGCTTGGAAACCAGCTTGGAGGGGATTATGGTGTTGAATGCTGAGCTGTAGTCAATGAAGAGCATTCTCACATAGGTGTTTACCTTCTCCAGATGGCTGAGAGAGGTGCTTAAAGCTAGTTGTGCTTTGATTTGTGTGTTTTATATGTAGATATATGTTGTAACCTGGTTGTGTAAGTTTAGTCTTTGTTAAAACTAAACTGATTTTGTACAGTGTTTAATAGACTGTGTATGTAAACTTTTACATATTGAATTTCATTGTGAGTTCATAAATGCCTCACTAAATGCTTCATGTAACACCATGAGCTTCACTACCTCCACCATTACAGCTATCTTGTTTGTTAGTTTGTCCCAGGTTAGCTCACCCTGGGTTACATTTCCTCATGGGCGAAGTGATCTTACTCTTCATGTAAAACATTTGATAATGTTCTTATAGAAACAATTCCTGAATGTTGTTCATACTGTGTTAATGCTACATGTTTGTCTCTTGACCCTACAACTGGGTAATGTTACAGTAGACCTAGCCCATTACTGGAGTTTTAATTAGGTATTTTAAGCAACAAATAAACATGATGGATGATGATCATATTGCTTTATGCTTGGCCATTGGTAAGGACAGATTATTATTATTGTTTCATATTGACTAGTGATTTTTTCCCCCTAAAAGTTAACTTAGGCTACACTGTGTTTCATAGACTGTGACTAGGATGCATTAGAGAAGTGGAGTGTGCTCTATTCACACAAGGAGAGCTGTTGGTCAGGCTACTTCTTGTTGTGCCATTAACTCTAATAATTATTGAATCAAGTGTTACTTATGTAGGCAAAACTAAATGTTAAACAGCCTGTTAAAATACACCAGAATGTAGGAAATGGCATCTACTTTATTCAAAATTTTTTGGAGGAGGACCCCAGACCCCCACCCCCCACCACCACCAGTGTGCACCCCACCCCTCCATCACATTAAAAAAGTTTCTTATGCCACTGGTCACCACATTGTTCAAGCCGAGAGCCATTGTCAGCACTGGGGGCTAAAAGTGCCCCTAAAGGACAGATTCTAAATTAATCCCTGATGTAGGCGTAAAATTATATGATTTTAATAATAATAGGTTGTGATCTAAAGTTGGCCCCTATGAGGCTGAAACTCCAGGGCTGAAAATGAGTCCCACTCCGGCCCTTCGCAGAAGGTTCAGACTTCATACTCCAGCATACACCCTGAGCATCTGTAGAGCAGCTTCACAGCCAATGGGCGTGTACCTTGGGACAAACGGAGTTTGCTGATTGGTCATTTGCTGACACGCATACTGGACTGATTGACAGGTCAAAAAAAAAACGAGCGCTGGCAGCCTCAGCCGCAGCGGTGTTCTATGTTTTTAATAAAAAGATCTAAAAAATAAAAATAAAAAACAGGGAGACAAGCCCACCGGGAAATCTCCAGACCCTCCCGCAGCCACTCTGGACCTGAGTTTAATTCGCTCGTGACAAATTCCTTCATTTCCTTCATAGACGTACGCGGGAATATAATGGAGGCTATAGGGTCCAACGCAGACGCAGCCGTGGTGGGGGGTGCGCGTGCCAGCGGCCACAGATGTTGAAGAACAGCACCTCCTGGTTGGCTTGTGCGATGCGCAGGTAAACAACTCCTGTTGTTTACATGGACTTAGTGCACGGATAGCTGGCCAGTAGCAGGGTCCCTGAAACACCATGGTTCAGAGAGGCGATGATAAGATCCAGAGCGAGCTCCATAACTCGTGACAGAATAATCCACACGGTGCCTTAGCTTCACCAAAACCCCCGCACGCTTCCCATGACGTCTGCGACGTTTCCTCCAGGGAGAAAGGCCAGGGTCACATAGAAGAAATGCAGGAATCTCAGACAGAACAGGTGGAGGAGAGTGCTGACCGCTGTACAAAAACTCCGCAGGCATTTCAGCAAAATTATGGAGCTCCAAAAGTGCCAGACGATCATACTGCAAATATGATTCGGTACACTGCACAAAGCATTGTAAAAATAACAAAAATAGAAGAAAAACAGAGAGCGAGGGACGGTAAGCCCTACACACCGGCGCCATCTTGGAAAAAAATACAAACATACACAAACACATCTTTCATATCATTTATAAAACATCAAACATACACGTACACATCCTGATGCATGCTCAATAACCCAGGTAGAAAACTCTAAAAAAGTTAAGTCTGGTCGTCTGGACATTCAAAAAACAAAACAGCCAAAAAAATTTTAAAAAGTAGAAACGTTTCGTCTCTCATCCAAGAGACTTCCTCAGTCTGAGGAGCTGTATTCAGCTCAGTCTCTTAAATAGCACCTTCTCAGAGTGGATCAACCAGTTTGCTGCTGACAACCAAAACCAGCTGATCACATGCTCAAGAAGGACCATCAGCCTAACAATGGATCATTAGCACCTGATGGCTGTTTACTATTCAAAGAGGGCTGAGTGATACTAGCAATCACAGCATTGTAAGAGGGGCAGTTGAACCCGGAGGCTCCGCCCCTGTTTAACGATGGACGATTTCTTTTCACAAAGATGGCCTCCTTTACTCCTCTCTCAAACCATCGTTCCTCTCTGTCCAGGATGTGAACATCTTCATCCCTGAAAGAGTGACCGCTGACCTGGAGATGAGTGTACACCTCAGAGTCCTGGCCTGATGGTGTTGATCTTCTGTGCTGGGCCATGTCTGTGTGGGTGGGTTTGCGGTACACCTCAGTTTGCAAATGTCCTCTATCAGAAACTGAGATCTCACAGCCCAAGAAAGCCAACCTGCCATTTTGTTAATTTGTTTTTTAATCTTCTCGTGTGAACTTGATGTATTTATCCACAGAGTTGATGTGGTCAGTAAAATGTTGGACTTCCTGAGATTTAATTTTAACCCAGGTGTCGTCAACATACCTGAACCAATGACTTGGTGGTGTCCCTGAAAAGGACGTCAAGGCTCTCTTTTCTACCTCCTCCATGTACAGGTTGGCAACAATAGGAGAAACTGGAGACCCCATAGCACACCCATGTTTCTGCCTATAATATTGCTCCCCATATGTGAAGTAGGTTGACTGCAGGCACAGTTTCAAGAGTTGACACAGTTGTTCTGTTCTGTTCTGTTCATGTACAAATCTTTTTTGCAAATTAGTTTTCTTTGTTGGGTGGCTGTGGCTGAGTGGTTAGAGCAGTTGTCCTCCAATGCGAGAGTTGGGGGGTCCGAATCCACCAGCAGTCACATGCTGAAGTGTCCCTGGGCAAGACACTGAACCCCTCATAGCCTCTGATGTGTGTCCCATCAGTGTATGAATGTAATAAAGCACTGATTAGTCTCTTTAGAAGGATTTTTTCAATTAGCTTTGTAGAGATCTAGTAGAGTGCTGTATGAATGGGTAAATGAGGGCACAGAGCTAGGTATTCTCTTGGTTTAAGGATCCTACCCGCTTATCCTGTTCACTTCTGAGCAACCTGTTGCTTAGCAGTAGACTATGTAAACAGTCTGCTTCTACATGCAGACCTCAAGGGGTACCGTAAATCAAAGATATCCCGAGGCCAGTGCTATTTTTCATGGAGCTGATCAGACTCCACACAGGCCTTCAAACTGTAACTGACCGCATCTCTTGGCGTGTTCCCAGACTTGCAATTTTAACGTGTTTCTAATAAACAGCAATGGGCTGTAACACCCGGATGTCTTCGGACCGAGCCTGCTTTCTGTAAAGATGTTAACATCAGAAAAAAATGATGTGACAATCTTCTTGTGAGGCTTGAAACCATCACCCACGCCAAATCCCAACGACATCCTGTATTTGATCATTTACACACGGTACTTTAAACTAACCAACAACGCTTATAACTTAGTTAACTTAGTTATTATTAATTAGTAGTTGGTAATGTGTTCATAACGTGAGACCTCGAGTCCCAAACTCTTTAGTGCTTTTAGCTGCCGTTCCCCCTTGCGCGGAGTGAGCTCGGATAGAAAAATGCCACATCAGTTTAACTTCAAACTCTTAAACTGCATAATTACGTTAGAAAAATCATGTATTATATCTGTAAGTTTCTACTGCCTTTTCATTATACAAAAAGGCATACTTAGGACCGGTACGCAACAGCCTATCATCCCTATTGGACTGCAGAAATTTGTATAAAAGGTTTTCTGCTCACTTGGTAAGATTCTAGAGGCCTCTATAATCTGTATGGTACCAGTCCCTCGTCGCTGAGGATATTTTAAATAATAAATTGAGCTTCCTTCTCCTGTTTCAGGTCTGACAACCGGAGTCTCTGCACCATTTTGTGGAATGTGGACTGGGTCTGTCCTTGAAATCGGTCCAACTCCCCCACCACCTGCATTTTGTTCTTTTATTCCCAGATGGAGAGGAAACTCACTCTAACTCAAATAAATCAAGATATATAATTTCAGTTTACCAATTTAATGTCCATAAGGCAAAAAAATGTTACAGGTTCAGTGCTGAGGCATCCGTCAAACTCATCTTAAACCGGCAGCAGAAGCGGAAGCCCCGTGTAACAGAACGGCCCAGCTTATATTGGCCCTAGGCTCTGCTTTCACATCCGGGAGCACAGCCTATCAGAGTGTATCAGTGGGGTGACTATGTGTGACGTTGTTGGTCTTATCAGTTTCTGATGGTAAAAAATAGGGTGAAGTACAAATCTAACTACATGATGTAAGCCAGCAAAATAAAAAAAATTACTCCATATTGTGGGTAGGGATGGGGCCAATCCGATCCGGTATCGGCCTCCGATACCAGCTAAATTTGCGTATCGGATTTTTCCGATCCAACCTGCAGAGATTTCCGATCCATGATGCATGTCTGTGTCTGCTGAAACTTCTCATGTGATTCCCTGCCAGCTGCTCTGTAAGTTGGCTTCAAAAATATGGAATGGATTTCTTGAGCAGAGGCGTGTTTCATGAAACCCAGAGTGATAAGACCCGCCTCACATTCAGGAAATCCATTTCATAGTTTGCAGCCAGCTACAATGTAAGGATTGAGTTAGCAGCACTGTGGCTAACAGCTAACCAACTTTTCATCGAAACATGTCCGCTTTGTGGAAGTATTTTACACTAGAAACACCACAAAGCAAGACAGCAACGTGCAATGTCTGCAGAGCCATAGCACCACATTAAACCGTGGTAAAGTTAGTTTTATGTTCAACATTCGAGCTCCGTGGCTTCAGCGATGCACTCCTCTCGCTCAACTTGAAGCAGGCAGCCCAGCCCTGGCCAGCCACGCCCAATCTGCCCCGCTCAGTCTGCCCGTCTCTGAGGAGGGGCAGACTAAGTGCGGCTGACCGAAATCAGACTGCCTGCTTGGGACTGAACAAGAAGAAGACACCACTGAAGCCACGGAGCTCAAATGTTTACCAAGAAGTCGCTAAACTTCATCATAATTAATGATCAACCACTATCAGTTGTAGAAAAACAAGGATTTCACAGCTTGATACTTGCAGCCAAGATAAAGTTTACCCTCCAGGAGATATTTATCAGTACAACAGTAGACAATCATAAAAAAACATATGAATTGAAAATTACAAGAAAATTATATATATAAAAAAACGACACAGAAACAGCTACATTATAAAGTGATGTAAAATACTAAAAACAGGAACATGTCTGTTTTGGTTTATGCCATGAACTTAGCAGAAGTTTAAAGCCATTTAATATTTAATTTAATTTAATTCATTTATTCATTCATTTAAAAGAAACAAAACAAATTCATCAAAAAGAAAACATTGAATGAAAAGAGTGCAGAAAGAAGTAAAAAAAATTCTTATATATCCCCCTTATTTAAAAAAATAAAATAACTTTAAACGAACAATCACTTAAATTAATCACTTTAATATCCACGTTAAAGCTAGGAATAAAAAAAAAAAACGTGTTTTGTGTTAGCAGAATTTAATTCTAACTCTAAAACTTATCCAACATTAATAAAACTTACCTCAAGTTGCCTTTTTGGACATGCATGCATTTGTACAAATTGTACTTGAGAGGAGATTATTACAGCCTTATATAAAATCTATGATGATCATGATATCGGAACGAGATCGGTATCAGCCGATATGTAGATTTAGGTATTGGGATCGGATCGTAAGTAAAAAAAAAAAAAGTGGATCGGTGCATCCCTAATTGTGGGTTGAAATCTAGGAAACTCACTCAGAGCAGCTGGGCCCATCTCATCTGTACAGAACCGGGCCATAACTAGACCCGTCTCTGTGCAAACAAGACCGGGGGTCTCAACATGATAAAGTAAGATAACTCTAACAGGACAATAAAATGAATCCTGCACCACAATAAGCACTTTAGTGTTTCTGTCTGCACCTGACCTGTTTTAGAACTTAATTGCTGGTATTTTTACATTCTCTCTTGTTATTTATATCTTGTATGGTTCCTTGTGTATATTCCTTTGTACTGAAACTCTGGCACAACAATTTCCTGCGGGATCAATAAAGTTCTTTCTTATCTTATCTTATTATAGGTCCTACAGGGGAACGTACCCTTGAGAGGACATTACAGACACAATGGGGGGATAGAACAGACCCTACGGGAGTACACTGTATTACTGTGTTTGTCCTTAGTTTGTCTTTCACTCTTTTCTGAAGCTGAGTTAGAGCTTGTCTGTCCCCAGGACATCTTCAGTCTTGTGTATTCCTGCAGAGACACAGCATTTATTTCTGTCATTCCTCCTCCACCCGGATCTGAGACCACAGTGTGAAATCTGAATATGAGCAAAGCCACACCAGAGTCTTTGAAGCTGAAGCTCCTTCAGCCACATGAAGCTGTCTTCTGTACAGCTACATAAACTACATAAGATGTAGCTTCCTGCTCCTCTTCTCAGCAGCTCCAATACGGTGGTGGAGTTCTGTAGGTGTTGCTTGTCATGCAAAAATGACTTGTCACCACATCCTCTTCCTCAGCTTAGACTTTACCTCTGTCCTCTGACAACAAGAAGATGCTATATGCAGTGACACCAGGCCCACTGACGTGTGGAAAGATGTCCCACAACACAGGCAGGGTGGGGGGAAGGGGTCAGAGTAGTGACCATGTGAAACCCTCTGCACAACAAACACTCACCTGAAACAGGATAGGTTATAAGAAACACAGTTCTAGTTCTGATCAGAAGGTCTTGGACCTGTCTGGTCTGAAGCCCATCAATCAGATTTGGTCTGATTTATTTTATCAGTTCATTTACAGCATGATCACAGATTACTGAGCCAGAGTCAATCACAGAATACTGAGATAGGGTCAGTCGCAGATTAATGAGTCAGATGTCATCACTGATTATGGAGTCAGATTTAAACACAGATTACTGAGTCAGAGCTAAACACAGATTTCTGAGATAGTTATTTATTTTATATGTGAATGAATTGGTAAATGTGTCAGGACTCCTTAAAAGTGTTCTATTTACAGATGATACCACATTTTTTTTGTTTGGGTAAAGATATAGAACGGGTGTTGGAGTTGATGCAGACAGAATTTATAACAATACAAACTTGGTTTAAACTTAATAAATTATCATTAAACTTGGATAGAACTAATTAAATGATATTCAGTAATTGAAAGAGAACTGTCTATGTTCAATTTAGAGTTGAGGATGTTGAGATTTTTAGAGTTAGTGAGGTGGGGGTCATCGCTGATGAAAAGCTGACATGGAAACATCACATAAATAATGTAATAATATCCATCCATCCATTTTCTTCCGCTTATCCGGGTTCGGGTCGTGAGGGTAGCAGCTTAAGTAGGGAGGCCCAGACTTCCCTCTCCCCAACCACTTGGGCCAGCTCCTCCGGGGGAATCCCAAAACGTTCCCAGGCCAGCCGAGAAACATACACCTTCCAGCGTGTCCTGGGTCTTCCTCTGGGTCTCCTTCCGGTGGGACGTGTCCGGAACACCTCACCAGGGAGGCATCCAGGAGGCATCCTAAACAGATGCCCGAGCCACCTCAACTGGTTCCTCTTGACATGGAGAATCAGCGGCTCTACTCTGAGTCCCTCTCGGATGACCAAGCTTCTCACCCTATCTCTAAGGGAGAGCCCAGACACCCTGCGGAGAAAACTCATTTTGGCCGCTTGTATCCGAGATCTCGTTCTTTCAGTCACAACCCAAAGCTCATGACCATAGATGAGGGTAGGACCATAGATTGATCAGTAAATTGAGAGTTTCGCCTTTTGACTCAGCTCTCTCTTCACCATGACAGACCTGTACAGCGCCCACTTCACTCCAGACGCTGCACCTATCTGCCTATCGATATCATGCTCCATTTTTCCCTCATTCATGAACAAGACCC
This sequence comes from Nematolebias whitei, assembly GCF_014905685.2. NCBI lineage: Eukaryota > Metazoa > Chordata > Actinopteri > Cyprinodontiformes > Rivulidae > Nematolebias > Nematolebias whitei. The sequence goes on along the minus strand of NC_056515.1, from coordinate 2,786,183 downwards.
CAAAATACTTGAACTCCTCCACTTGGGGTAGGACCTCCTCCCTGACCCAGAGAGGGCACTCTACCCTTTTCCGGCTCAAGACCATGGCCTTGGATTTGGAGGAACTGATCTTCATCCTGGTTGTGTCACACTCGGCTACGAACCGCTTCAGCGAAAGCTGTAGATCACGACCTGATGAAGCCAATAGGACCACATCATCTGCAAAAAGGAGAGACGCGATCCTAAGGTCACCAAAATGGATCCCCACAACATCTTGGCTGCGCCTAGAAATTCTGTCCATAAAAGTTATGAACAGAATCTGTGACAAAAGGCAACCTTGGCAGAGTCCAACTCTCAACAGAAATGAGTCCGACTTACTGCCGGCAATGCGGACCAGGCTCTGACACTGGTCATACAGGGACCTAACAGCCCGTATCAACGGGCCCGGTACCCCATACTCCCAGAGTACCCCTCACAGATTTTCCTGAGGGACGTGATCGAACGCCTTCTCCAAGTCCACAAAGCACATGTAGACCGGTTGGGCAAATTCCCACGCACCCTCCAGGACCCTGCTGAGAGTGTAGAGTTGGTCCAGTGTTCCACAACCAGGTCAAAAACCGCACTGTTCCTTCTGAATCCTCTGTTTTCTCACAGGAGACTCTGCCAGATGTTCCCAGCAAACCCTCACAATACGTTTGGGTCTGCCAGGTCTGACAGGCATCCTCCCCCACCATCGGAGCCAACTCACCACCAGGTAGTGATCAGTGGACAGCTCCGCCCCTCTCTTCACCCAAGTGTCCAAGACATGTGGCCACAGATCAGATGAGACAACAACAAAGTCAATCGTTGAAATGCGGCCTAGGGTGTCCTAGTGCCAAGAGCACATATGGACACCCGTATGCTTGAACATGGTGTTTGTTATGGACAAACCATGATGAGCACAGAAGTCCAACAACAGAACACCACTCGGGTTCAGATCAGGGGGGCCGTTCCTCCCAAACACACCCCTCCAGGTATCACTGTCATTGCCCGAGTGAGCATTGAAGCCCCCCAGCAGAACAAGGGAGTCCCCAGGAGGCGCACTCTCCAGTACCCACTCCAAGGACTCCAAAAAGGGTGGGTAATCTGAACTGCTGTTTGGTGGATAAGCACAAACAACAGTCAGAACCCATCCCCCCACACGTAGGTGGAGGAAGGCTACCCTCTCATTCACCAGGGTGAACCCCAACATGCAGGCACCAAGATGGGGGGCAATAAGTATGCCCACTTCTGCTCGGCGTCTCTCACCAGGGCTAACTCCACAGTGGAAGAGTGTCCAACCCCTCTCAAGGAAACTAGATCCAGAGCCATGTGTAGAGGTGAGTCTGACTATTTCTTGCTGGAACCTCTCAACCTCACACACCAGCTCAGGCTCCTTCCCCACCAGAGAGGTGACATTCCACGTCCCAATAGCCAGCTTCTATAGCCAAGGATCAGACTGCCAAAGTCCCCGCCCTTGGCCACCACCCATCCCACATTGCACCCGACCCTTTTGGCCCCTCCCACAGGTGGTGAGCCCATGGGAAGGAGGACCCATGTCTCCTCTTCGGGCTGTGCCCGGCCGAGCTCCATAGGTAAAAGCCCAGCCACCAGGTGCTTGCCAGAGTGCCCCACCTTCAGGCCTGGCTCCAGAGTGGGGCCCCTGTGATGATATGTAACTATGTAACTGTGACGGTATGTAAGAATAAATATAGTTAAATCTATTGAAGTACTGGACAAAGTAAGGGAGTTAAATGATAAAGCTCTGTATATGTTTTAACGTAATAATTGTTCCACACACAGTCTATTGTATGGATGTTTGGAGGAAAGCGTGCAAAACAATTACAAATCCTATTTTTGTTTTACAGAAAAGAGCTGTAAGAATTATTACTAGAAAGCATTTCAGTTACCCATCAAGTACATTGTTTTATCATATGAAATTACTGAAGTTCCATCATTTGGTAGATTATAGTATTTTATCAGTTATGTATAGGGCTCATAATAACACATTACCTTTAAATATCCAATAAAATTTTGTTAAAAGAGAGAGGTGTTATAATCTTAAGGGGATAGAGATATTTGTGAAACCTAAATTTCGAACTAGTTCGAAGGAACGGTCTACTTCAGTCCAAGGAACTAGATTATGGAATAATCTGTAGAGTGATGTTAAAAATGCCAGATCAATGTGTATGTTTAACAGAAAAAGTTAGGAAATATGAGACGGTGCTTCAAAAAGCCTTTCTAGGTGATGTGGCAAGCAGAATAAACTCTATTCTGTGACAGATATTGAATCCCAGGGAGACTCTTTTTAGAGTTGCTGGCCCAGTTTAACCCAGTCAGAACCGCGTCATAATTTCATTATAATCCCGTCTCTGAGCAGATCAAAACCATTGGACCAGTCCAAAAATATCTTAACAACTCCCCATGGTCGAGGGACCCTAAAGGGGTTCCCTCGAATAAACTCTGAGTTCAATACCGCCAGATAAGCAAGCAATTAATCACGTTCCTCTGGTTGAATGTAAACCACTCCTTATATGTTGGCGGAAAATGCCTACAGGCTACAGCGTGACCTGGCAGCCTCAGGTCAAATAAGATGCCAGAGCTGACAGCTAGCGTGAGACCTGCCAGACACAGGTCGCCTGACCCAGCCCTGGACATCTGCCTAGGACTTCAGCATCCCCCTGGTGGGGTGCAATATGACATAATGGAAATTTCTAAAATTTGTCTAAGTCAGTTCTCTAAACATATGATTTAATGATTGCAGAAGGCATCCTAATGCAAGAAAGCGTTCTTATCTAATAAATGTTAATCAGTTTGTAGAACCTGAACTTCTCTTTTTGACTCCAAGGGTAGGCCTGGTCCATTTTGTCCATCTGGAAAGGAAAAAAAGAAAAACCTTTGTGCCCCCTTCCCCTTCAGTCATGCAATACCCAATTTACTGTATTTGCACAGAGCGCTGCCGGTATTTTTAGCCTGTCACAGCAGAAAAATGTGTTTGTGTGAATAAAATCGGATTTAAACAATTAACATGTTTTAACGTGCATATTGTATGTAAATAACAGAACCTCCCAACTCCCCCTGGTGATCTAATATAAAAACATTCCCAAATAACCAACAAATCAATTTACCCATTCCACCACCCTTCAATTTAATCCCAATTTAGATTGAAAAGTGTCATAAGTTCACCCCCTGGAAAATCTATATTATAAAACCTCATATGTATTTATCAAAATCCTCTGGTCCCTCGTCATGGCCCAGCTGTAAAATATTCATTATTTCATAGAAAACAATGTTAATAATTAAATCTATCATCACAATTGCACCATCTAGTGGCGTTATTTCATCATGATCTGCTCTTAACAATCAAGATGGCGGACGGTGCGGAGTCAGGCACGGGAGCTCCCTTCTCTCGTCGTCCCCGAACCAAACCGCAGATCTACAACACTACTGATGGAAAGCTTATAGTGGAGGATGAGTTTTTAAACTTTCTTGTGGTCAAAATCAAGACTATGTGCCAGGAAGAGCTTGTGCTGCTCGCATCCAACACGTTCGACTTTGAGTGGATTGAGTCCTCTAGAAAAGTCCTGTTTGAACTGTGTTCCAATTCCAAACAGCGGTATGTGGCCTTCAAAGGAAGTCAGAAAGCTGTAAATGCCATTAAAAGCTATTTAAAAGTTCTGAATGAGTGCGGGGAAGCTATACCTCACTTTGTCTCCCACTTCCTGGATGAGCTGCCGCCTGTGACGTTCAACAGCCTGGATGTCTCCAACTTACTCAGCAAGATGGAGCGTCTACAGAGCGAGGTTTGTGCCCTGAAGCATACAGTGTCACGCCAAGTGGACGTTGAGGAGAAGTTGCGTGAGGTTACCACCACCATTGACCGCAGAGTCACGGCAATGGAACGACATTTGGTCCGTGGAGGTGGAGGATCCAGCAGTGTGAATACGCCTGTTCCAGGAATACCCAACGCCAGTGACTTGACATTGGCTGCGGACGGCTCCGAGGAGGTGGTAACATGCATGGATTCTGTTCGAACAAACTGTGTTATTGCTGATAATGCCGCTTTGGCCGTGAATGGGACCTACACCGACAATCCCAGGATTATTGGCGAGTCTGCGGTGAGTGATGACCGTAACCGAAGCTGTGCTGCAGATGCGCCCATCAGTTCGCCCACATGGAACTTGGTGGTGAAACAAGGGCGGCGTTTGAAAACTGAGAGCCATTCAGCTACATTAAAACGCCAAGCTAAACCTGAGCGTAAAAGACCAGCACCTATTATCGGTACTGGTGCTCAAAGCACCATAAAAGTGGTCAGAACGAAGCTTGTAACTGTTTTTGCAACTAGATTTATTCCAGATCTTGATGATGAGACACTAATGAACTATCTTAAAGGAAAACTTGGACGCGATGTTCAGTGCCGGCGTATTGTCACTGGGAACACCAGATATAGTTCTTTTAAAGTCAGTGTGGAGTGTGAGAACGCTGCAGAAGTGTACAACCCAGAGCTGTGGCCAGAGGGTTCGGTTGTGCGCCGTTACTATGAGCCACGGAATAAACCTACAACGTCCAAAGGGCTTGGGGTGATCACTTCCAGTGATGCCAAAGGGATGGATGCAACGGCTGCAGTGAATCCTTCATAGACTAATTAATGCGTGTTATTTCTTACAATTGCCGGGGACTGCGTGTCGGTAACACAGCTGGAGATAAAGCACGACGTCTGGTTGTGGATAGACTGTTGCAAAAATGTGATATCCTTTGTTTACAAGAGACCTTTTTATCAAAACAGGATTTGGGAGGTTTGAACTGTATTAATGACTGTTTCTGTGGAGCTGGTGAATCTACTGTGGATCTTTCTATGGGGATAGTGAGAGGACGCATCGCAGGAGGAGTAGCCATTCTATGGCACAAAAAGCTGGACCCAGTTCTTAATGTCATCAGAACTGGTGTTGACTGGTGTATTGCTGTACATTTAAAAGTTGAAAAAAAAGAATTTGTTATTATTAATGTCTACACACCATACGAGTGTCCCCAGAATGAAGACATTTATTTGAATAGACTTGCTTTCTTGAACTCTTTCATTGATGACCATTATCTTACCTCTGTGTATGTAGTAGGTGATATGAATGCAGATATATCTGATGAATATTCCTCATTTGCTAAACATATGCATCAGTTTTGTGATGATAACAGTTTCATATTGTCCAGTCAGCAAATGCTACCTGCAGATAGCTATACTTATATAAGTGAAGCTTGGCATACAACGTCATGGCTTGACCATTGCATTAGCTCTGCTGATGCCCATGCTGTTGTAAAATCAATAGAAATATTATATGAGTATTCTATGTCAGATCATGTTCCATTTTTAATGATGCTGGATATTAAAAGTCTTCCAGAGTTCATATGGGGGGTAAATAGTGCCACCACAGTTAAATTCCAATGGTCCAGACTCTCTAAAGATGACCTATCAGTATATCATATGAAAACTGATTTTCTTTTAAGTAAAATAAGTCTTCCTCTTCAATCTATTATGTGCTCAGATGTTAATTGCAGTAATATATCTCACTGTATAGACCTTCATACTATGTATGATGGCATTGTGGGTGCTTTGAATGAGGCTACAAGATCAGACTCTACATGTAGAAAGACTAATAACATTAGGCCAGGTTGGAATAAATATGTGTCAGGATACCATGCAGAAGCCAAACAGGCATATAAGATGTGGGTAGAAGCAGGTAGACCAAGAGATGGGACTCTTCTAGATTATAAAAAATTAACAAGTGCCAACTTTAAATATGCCATTCGATACATTTCCAAACGTGAGCAGAACATGAGAGCAGATTCCATGGCTGAAAAACTGCTCTGTAATAATACCATTGGCTTTTGGAATGATGTCCGAGCTTTAAACAGGTCTACTGCATTGCTCCCCAGTACCATTGAAGGCGTATCTGGGGCTGATAACATAGCAGAACTATGGAGACAGCATTATTCTACTTTATTTAACTGTGTAAAAAGTGAACCATATGGACTGGGAAATATTGCCAAGAGTGATGTGGTTCTAATAACCCCTAGTGAAGTCCAGCAGGCTATTACGTACTTGTGTGAGAATAAGGCAACAGGTTCTGATAGCATTTCAGCAGAACATCTGAAATATGCCAGCCAAAAAGTGGCTGTGCTGCTTGCAATGTGTTTCTCTGGGTTTATGATCCATGGACAGTTGCCTGATTCCTTATTATCTATCATCCTTGTGCCGGTAATTAAGGACAAAACTAGCAAGGTTGGTAGCCTTAATAACTACAGACCTATAGCTTTAGCGAGTGTGATATCTAAAGTGTTTGAAAAAATCTTACTTGATCGTCTCAGTAAGTTTATTAGTACAACAGATAATCAATTTGGTTTTAAAGCCAAGTTGGGAACTGATTTCTGTATTTATGGCCTGAAAGAGGCAGCAAGAGCATATCTAAGAAAAAATTAATCTGTGTTAATTGGGTTTATTGATGCCTCTAAGGCTTTTGATCGTGTCAATCATTACAAGTTATTTGATAAATTAAAACAGAGAGGTGCTCCAGATATTATTATACGAATTTTAGTTTACTGGTATTCTAACCAGAAAATGCATGTAAAATGGGGCAATAACATCTCTGCCTGCTTTGGAGTGAGTAATGGTGTGCGTCAGGGTGGGCTTCTTTCGCCTGCCCTGTTTAACTTGTACATGGACGACCTGTCAAAAGAAATGAACCTCTGTAAAACTAGATGTATGATCGGTGATACCCTGGTTAATCACTTTATGTATGCTGATGACCTGGCTGTCCTCTCACCCAGCAGTGTTGGTTTTCAGCAGCTACTGAATATCTGCTCTGATTATGGGTTGAGATATGATGTGCAGTATAATGCTAAGAAAACTGTTGTGCTAATATGTAGGACTAAAGCAGACAAACAACTCTGTTTCCCAGATTTTTTTTTTGTCAAGCCAAAAGTTAAATGTTTGTTCTAAAACAAAATATCTGGGTCACTACATCACAGACCAGCTCTGTGACGATGATGACATTTATCGGCAGTGTCGCATGTTGTACGCCCAGGCAAACATTCTGGGGAGGAAGTTTCACATGTGTACTGATGACGTAAAAATAAGTCTGTTTAAAGCTTATTGTACATCCTTGTATGCGGCTCCTTTGTGGTGTAAATTCAAAAAAGCTAGCATGCAGAAGCTTAAGGTTGCTTATAATGACTCCCTGAGAATTTTGCTTAAGAAACCAAGGTCCAGCAGTGCAAGTGAAATGTTTTGTAATGCGCATGTCAGATCGTTTCAGGCACTCATGAGAAATTTGATATACAAGTTTATGTGTCGTTTGTGCAGCTCCATGAACAGTCTTATTGTAATGTTTTCACATCCCTCTGTTAGTGCGCTAAGATATCAGTCAGCTCTGTGGAAACATTGGTATGCAAGTCTTTTATAAGATTTTATTTTTTTATTTTTTTTTTAATCTTTCTTTCTTTTTCTTTTCTTTTTTGTGTGTTGTGTGTCATGCTTTTGTGGACTACAAGTCTGATGAATAAAGTAATCAATCAATCAATCAATCAATCTTAAACATTCTTATTCATGTTTTCACCCATCAAATAGTCATTAAATAAACAAATCATCAAGTAATCATTAAAATGTAATATCTAACTATGCAGCATGTTAAAGTATCTTGTTCAACCATGTTAATTTAAGAAAAATCATCATAACGCCTCATAATACTGTAAATAAACTGTAAATGTTAATATTTAACCCACCCCAAAATTAGTCAGTCCATCAATCGTCTCATCTCTCAAAGTAGTTTGAGAAGACCTGTCACCCAATTAATGTTGAGTTCAACAATCAAATTAACCACAATTATAAAGTACACATCTGTACTTAATTGTTAAATTTTACCCACAGCTTAGCTTCATATTATCTGTTAATTTTCCCTTTAAAACCTTTTTAGTTTCAAATAAAAATAGTAATTTTATTCTCCCACATTCAACAAATCAGTTTTGGAATTAATTAACAGATAGAACATTTGTAACTCTACTTTCAAAATATTGCTTTTTATCCATAATAGTAGTTGTTCTAATTTATCGTTCAAAAATCCCCCAGACTTGGCTTTAGATATAATCACCTCAATAATTGATTAGCAGTGTAAACACAACCTATAAATATTTGTAATGTCAAAACAGTGTTCTATAATCATTTCAGTACATGTAAAAATCCAAAAAACTCTAGTCTAGCAATAATCATTTATTAACTCATAGCTTAATAAAATCAGTAAGTTCACAGTTTCAAAGTGTTTCGATAGGCTAAAATTACATTTTAAGATAAAAAAATAGAAAACCCTTTACTGTGCTGGTAACGTTAATTAGATGTTAATAATGATAAATGATGTCAAACTGATGTCAATAAAGTGTCACAGCCAGATCAGTATGAACCTTAAAGAACCCTCATTCGTGATAAATGATAACTCCCTCATTTGATGCGTGATGTTCTCAGCTCAGGGAGTAGAACCGGTGACTTTTCCTCCCTGGCACTCCACTCCATTCCCCCTCATCAGGGGCATTTCCTCAGACATCTGTCGGGCATCCATTCTACAAACCCCTGTCATTGGACTCGCAACCTCTCTGTCGGTGACTCGTTTGGAGCTGCATTATCAGGGAAAAAAGAACAAACATCCTTCTCCCACAATATCACAAAACTCCATCAGTCATCTATCTAAATTTCTATAATTTTCATTATCAATATATAATTATCAATTATCATTCATTATTGGTAAGTCAATGGTTAATATTCTAGTTCATACTCATCTGACACTTCTCTGGGAACGTTGACCACAAACTCACACAGGTGATCCCTGCGATCACCTTCCTGGAGCTTCTTCAGCTCAGATAACCTGAACAGGTGAAGAGACACAAACAGCACAACATGGACAGAGTCCATCCTTGTACCCATCATCTTATTCCTGTCAAGTTTTTCTGAATTGAGTCATCACATTTAGCATTTTATCAGCAACACTTATTGTTTTTCTCTTTTCTTCATGCACCAAATTTCACAAGTCATTGATAAGTTTTATACAAGATCACTCTAAACTGTAAAGTGTCCTTGGGTGTCATGAAAGGCGCTTTTTAAATAAAATGATTATTATTATTATTATTATTGTAATACCATGGTCAGTAAACCATTTACCAGTGGTTTTGGCACTGTGAGCAGGTGCCAGGTCGTGCTGAAAAATGAAATCTTCATCTCCATAAAGCTTTTCAGCAGATGGAAGCATGAAGTGCTCCAAAATCTCCTGATAGCTAGCTGCATTGACCCTGCCCTTGATAAAACACAGTGGACCAACACCAGCAGATGACATGGCACCCCAGACCATCACTGACTGTGGGTGCTTCACACTGGACTTCTGGCATTTCCTTCTCCCCAGTCTTCCTCCAGACTCTGGCACCTTGATTTCCAAATGACATGCAAAATTTGCTTTCATCCGAAAAAAGTACTTTGGACCACTGAGCAACAGTCCAGTGCTGCTTCTCTGTAGCCCAGGTCAGGCACTTCTGCCGCTGTTTCTGGTTCAAAAGTGGCTTGACCTGGGGAATGTGGCACCTGTAGCCCATTTCCTGCACACGCCTGTGCACGGTGGCTCTGGATATTTCTACTCCAGACTCAGTCCACTGCTTCCGCAGGTCCCCCAAGGTCTGGAATCGGCCCTTCTCCACAATCCTCCTCAGGGTCCGGTCACCTCTTCTCGTTGTCAGAGTCAGAGTTTCTTTATTGTCATTCGCACCTCATGTGGTACATGTGGTGGAGCGAAATTATGTACACAGGGTCCCAGTTACATCCAACAATAAAATGTATAAGAAAAACAGTAATAACATCTAAGATATGAACTAAGAAAAACATCAACTAAATATACACTAAGCACTCATAACATAAAACATTGAACATCAGCACAAACATGAACATGAGTCTGTGAGCAGATGTGCACGCATGAACACATTGTAATGAACTATATCTGTTGATATTATTCATAAATTAAACGGATTCTTTCATTTTTCTGGACTGAGTAATATCGTGCCTTGAATGATTAAATGTGGACGGAAACGTGTTTTAATTTCTGACTCACCAACAACAGTGAGCCGTTTAATTAAAACGATTTAACACATCACACATTTACAATAATTGGCAGATTGATTACAATAACACATAGCTTAATTAGCAAGCTTTACAATTAGAAAACCATACGGCCATGGTTTCCTCACAGCTTTACAACAGACATTTCTGAAAATATCTGGATTAATTACTGGCAGATAGAAGAGTTTTAAAGATGGGAAATGAGGGAGTTTAAATGGAGAGAAAAGATGTGTGAGGGAAAATGTGTCGACGAAGAACGGCACCCTCCATCCGAACCCAGCTTAACCCACGGTACACTTCGCAGTTGAAGATCGACTTTTTACCTTTCTTTAAGACTTTAAGTTTGACAAACAGATCAGTTCAGTTCTGCAGAAAAGTTTTTTCCAACTGCGGCAGGTAGCTAAGCTCAAGCCAGTGTTATCCAGACCCAACCTTGAAACATTAGTCCATGCCTTCATCACAACCCGCCTGGACTATTGTAACTCACTTTATGCTGGGGTCAGTCAGGCGTCCATTTCACGTCTCCAGCTCGTCCAAAATGCAGCTGCTCGGCTTTTAACTGGTACACGTAGGTCTGAGCACATCACACCTGTTCTGTCCTCCCTTCACTGGCTTCCTGTGCGATCCAGAATCGACTTCAAGATTCTCCTCCTGACATATAAGTGCCTAAATGGCCTCGCACCCCTCTACCTCTCCGAGCTCCTGGAACCATATGTTCCGTCTCGGGCCCTGAGATCATCGGACCAGCTTCTTTTGGTCGTTCCAAAATCACGCCTGAAGCTCCGAGGGGATCGAGCTTTTTCAGGCAGAGGTCCCAACCTGTGGAACAACCTGCCCCTCAACATCAGGCAGGCCTCCTCCCTCCTGATGTTCAAATCCCTCCTTAAAACGCACCTGTTTGCTCTGGCGTTTAATACAGTGTGAGTTAGTTTATTTTGTTCTGTGTACCTCATTTTAAATTCTGTTGTTTTATGATTGACGTTTATTTTTACTGCTTGTTTTTCCTTAGTGTGATCATTAGTGTGTGTTATTGCTCCAGTAATTTTAATTCTGTATGATGTTTTTGTTTTGCTGCCTATGTTTTGCTACATTTCTGTTAAGCACTTTGATAACAGTTTATCTGTTTTAAATTGTGCTCTACAAATAAAGATGACTTGACTTGACTTGACTTTCTGAAGATATGTCAGTTCTGGCGTAAAGTTCCACTTCAAGCCACCTTTCAGCGTCTCCGTAAGGATAGCAGAGAACCGTCCGGAGTAGTGACGGTACTTCGTTCAACACCACGCTCACCTCTCGGGTGGGCTCGCATGAGCTGTGAGCCCGTCAGAGGTTCCACTCAGATGTGGAAGATTCCATAATCCCACGAGACTCGGAACTTTGTTCTGCATTCTGCGTTCCGAACTGCTTGGAACTAGGAAGTGTTGACCCTTTTAAAGAGTTCAGTTCCGGTTCCTCTGAGATCTTTCTGATTGGTTTAAAGAACCAATCAGGGGTGTGGTTTTAGTGACGTAGGAGGTTACGTCAAGTCAGAAAAACAATTTAATGTTTAGGAACAGATAGAGAGATGTTTCAAGAGCAGACAGAAAGATGTTTTGAAGAAATTAGACTTTTTGGAGCCAGTTCTCCTTCTATCTGTCTGAAAAAGTTAAACATGACATTTCTTTCCAGTAAACATGTTTTTGACCGAAACTTGACTTTTGACCGACTTACTCCTTCTCATTTCAGACAGAGAATCAAAAATGCATCATTACTCTTGTAACCGACATTAACTTGATTTCTACTTTGAATGAGGATTAAAAATCATTTATACTGTTTCACAGTTGATTTAAAATGAGTAGTTCACTTCAACATTTAAAATGGTTTGAACTAAACACACTTTTGATTATCAAGATATTGTAAAATAGTGATGATAATAAAAAAGAGAGTGCTCTTTCAATTGATCAGTGCAGGACACTTAGAAAGTCTCTGGATGAACTTAATTTTGTGTTTCTGGACTCAAGTCAATGAAATAACAGTTCTTGTCCCGGGAAGGCCCTCAGGGCCAGATTTGACCTGAGGCTTAGTTCACTACAACATCAACATTGAAACAGATCAGCAGCAACATGAAACAGATCAGCAGCAACATGATATGGTTTTTCACAGTGATTATTCTAGTTAGAGATTCATGAGTCTAACAGCCTCAGGGTAGAAGCTGTTCCTCAGTCAAGTGGTTCTACACTTAATGCTCCTTAACCTCCTTCCTGAGGGGAGTGGGGAAAAAAGTGTATGTGCTGGGTGAGTGGGGTCCTTCATGATGCAGGTGGCCCTCTTCCTGCATCTGGAGGTGTAGATGTCTGTGATGGTGGGGAGACTGACTCCAACATCTTCTGTGCAGCCTTCACCACTCTCTGCAAAGCTTTTCTTTCTGCAGCTGTGCAGCCTCCATGCCACACATTGATGCTGGAGCACAGGATGCTCTCCACTGCACACCTGTAGAAGGAGGTGAGGACTGAGCTTCCCAGACCAGCTCGCCTCAGCCGTCTGAGGAAGTAGAGTCTCTGATGAGCTTTCTTGATCAGGCTGGTGGTGTTGTTGCTCCAGCTGAGGTTGTCATTCATGTGTACACCCAAGTACTTGTAGCTGGAGACCACTTCCACCGCAGATCCTCTTATGTTCAGGGGGGTGTAGATGTTTTTGTTCCTTCTGAAGTCCACAATCATCTCCTTTGTCTTCTTCACATTGATGTGAAGGTTATTCTCTTTGCACCAGCTCTCCAGGTGTTCCACATCTTGCCTGTAGCTGGACTCATCATTGTTTGTGATGCATCCCACCACCGCTGTATCATCTGCAAACTTTACAATGTGACAGCCTGGATGGGTAGCTGCACAATCATATGTGAGCAGAGTAAACAGGAGGGGGCTCAACACACATCCCTGAGGAGAGCCAGTGCTGAGGGTTATGGTGGAGGAGGAGAGGTTGTGGATCCTCACTAACTGTGGTCTGTTTGTTAAAAAGTCTAGTACCCAGTTGCAGATGGAGGGGCTTAGTCCTAGTGGATAGTTTGTCCATCAGGGTTTGGGGGATCATGGTGTTGAAGGCGGATGTGAAGTCCACAAAGAGCATACGGACGTAAGAGTTTTTCTGCTCCAGGTGGTTGAGCGCAGTGTGGACCACAGAGGAGATGGCATCCTCTGTTGATCGGTTCTCACGGTATGCATACTGATGAGGGTCCTCGTTGATGTTGATGGTTGTTTTGATGCGAGTCATGACCAGTTTTTCAAAGCATTTAGCGACTATCGGGGTGAGGGCCACTGGCCGATAAGTCATTCAGACCAGTCACTGTCGAGCTTTTTGGGACTGGGATGATGGTGGCAGTCTTCAGGCAGGTGGGAACTGTCTCCAGGGTAAGTGAGGTGTTAAAGATGTCTGCCAGCACCTCACAGAGCTGATCAGCACATTCCTTCAACACTTTTCCAGGGATGTTGTCTGGGCCAGTTGCCTTGTGCGGATTAATCCTCCTGAAGGTACTCCTTACTTCTGCTGAGGTCACGCTGAGATGCTCTTCATCCGGTGGTGAGGTGAGTCTGGTGCTGGGTGGTCTGTTCGGGTCTTCAAAGCGTGCATAGAACTTGTTGAGGGCATCAGGCAGAGATGGGTCTTTGGGGCATTGTTCACTCCTTCCTTTATAATCTGTTATGCACTTAATGCCCCTCCACATGCTCCGAGGGTCTTGTGAGATGAATTGACCCTCGATCCTCTTTGCATATGTGGCCTTGGCCCTCTTAATACCAGCAACCAGCTCTTTTCTTGTCCTACTCAGCTCCTCTGAGTTTCCAGACCTGAAGGCAGTGTTCCTGGCTTCCAGCAGGGTACGCACCTCTGCATTCAGCCAAGGTTTTCTGTTTGGGTAGCTTTTAACATTTCTGATAGTGGAGACTGTGTCAGTACATGTACTAATGTAACCCAGTACTGAGGATGTGTATTGGTCAAGATCAAGCGAACCTCCATTTTCAGCAGCTTCTCTGAAAACCTGCCAGTCTGTTCGATCAAAACAATCTCTCAGTATGGGGCCACTGTCCTGGATCCAGCATTTAACTTCCTTTTGCACCGGTCTGGAGCGTCTCAGCGGGGGCATGTAAGCAGGAGCCAGGAAGATTGAGATGTGGTCTGACAGTCCTAGGTGGGGGCGGGGTTCGGCTTTGTATGCATCTTTTACGTTCGTGTAAACACGGTCCAGCGTGCGGTCTCCACGTGTCGGAATCGTCACATGCTGATTAAAGCTTGGGAGACAGTCCTTTAGATTCACGTGGTTAAAGTCTCCGGCTACCACGTACAGAGCCTCGGGGTGTTTGCTCTGCAGCGAGCTGATGATATCGTGAAGCTCCTGCAGTGATTCATTAGCATTAGCGTCCGGAGGAATGTAGACGACAGAGATGAAAGTCACTGTGAACTCTCGGGGTAGATAATGTGGCCGACATTTCACAGTTATTTGCTCCAAAGCCTTCGAGCATGAGCTATTTACAACAATACAGTTCGTGGACCAACTTTTACTCACGTAAATGCATACTCCGCCTCCCCGTGATTTCCCCGTTAGCTCGCTGCAGCGGTCCGCTCGAAAAAAAAGTCTGTCATCCAGCTGGAAGACTGTGTCCGGCGTTTCACTTGTAATCCACGTTTCTGTGAGGCAAAGCACCGCACACTTCTTCATCTCTTCTGAGGCGCCCGCTCTCAGACGAAGTAAATCCATCTTGTTGTCCAAAGAGCGGACATTCGACAGAAAGAGAGACGGCATGGGGAGTTTACCGGCTTTAGCGTTAGCTCGTAGCCTCACCATAACCCCCGCCCGGCATCCTCTCCTCTTAAGCCGGGAGCAACGCTTCCTCTTCTGCTCGCTGGAACGCCTCTGCTGCAGCTTCCAGGTAGATGACTTTAAGATCTGCATTCTGCCGAGCGTAGCTTTGAGTTTGTTGCTGATTTCTGCTATATTTCGTGGCAAATCCGCTCCTATTCTCATCAGTTCGGTTCGGCTATAGTTCACACGCATAAATTGCGCGGAGTCAGGCACAGAGTCAATATCAAAACTTCTAAAAACTGGGATGGTACCGGGAGCCTGTGAAGCTGCAACTGCTCTGAGCGCGGCCATCTTGCATCTTGTTGTGCTGCGTTTTCTGCCACACTTTTCCCTTCCCACAGACTTCCCACTGAGGTGCCTTGATACAGCACTCTGGGAACAGCCTATTCGTTCAGCAATTTCTTTCTGTGTCTTACCCTCTTGCTTGAGGGTGTCAATGATGGCATTCTGGACAGCAGTCAGGTCGGCAGTCTTACCCATGATTGCGGTTTTGAGTAATGAACAAGGCTGGGAGTTTTTAAAAGCCTCAGGAATCTTTTGCAGGTGTTTAGAGTTACGTCGTTGATTCAGATGGTTAGGTTAATAGCTTGTTTAGAGAACCTTTTCATGATATGCTCATTTTTTGGGACAGGCATTTTGGGTTTTCATGAGCTGTATGCCATAATCATCAGTATTAAAACAATTAAAGACCTGAAATATTTCAGTTGGTGTGCAATGAATCTGAAATATATGAAAGTTTCATTTTTATCATTACATTATGGAAAATAATGACCTTTATCACAATATGCTAATTTTTTGAGAAGGACCTGTATATCTTAAACTGTAGGGCACTCGCTGTGAGATAATTCCAGCTCTCATCATGACTCCTTCAAGACATTCTGTTTAATCCCATAGTTAATGTCGGCTTGTACTGCCATTTAAAACAGTCCATAATTAAAAGTGGATCCATTTATCTGTCAGTTACTTGAAGGTGAATCTTCACTGGGGTACATGTTAGCATATAGTGTTTGTCTGAAAAGACAATGTCAGTCATTCAGAGTCAGAGTTTCTTTATTGTCATTCGCACCTCATGTGGTGGAGCGAAATTATGTCCACAGGGTCCCAGTTACATCAACAATAAAATGTAAAAGAAAAACAGTAATAACATCTAAGATATGAACCAAGAGAAACATCAACTAAATATACACTAAGCACTGATAACATAAAAACATTACGTCGAACATCAGCACAAACATGAACATGAGTCTGTGTGAGCAGATGAGCACACATGAACACATCAACATTGTCTTTCCAGCTCTGTAAAATATTAAGCACTCTGTGTGCGTGTGTGCGTGCGTGCGTGCGTGCGTGCGTGCGTGCGTGCGTGCGTGTGTGAATATGTGTGTTTGAACGTGACTTCTATTTAACCAGGCAAATTCCTTTTAGGTCACCAGACGTCCCCAGCAAAGGAGGCCTAACTTTGCTAAGGAGGTCCTGCACCTCAAAACCTAACATACATGTGTTTGTTCTGTGGGAGGAATAAAATGATGAATAGTTTTATTACCTGAAATTAAAAACCCAAACTAATACAGCTCCATTTCCAACCCTGGCATGAATCAGTGTTGCTTAACCTGAATAGTTTACATGTTATTTATTTATGTAAATATTAATGAATAATTTAAATGTTTAAATATTATTGTCTACTCTTCTCTCCTGAGTCCAGATGAGAGCTGTCATCACCCCCAACAGACCCAGCAATTTTATTTAATAAAAATAAGAAAACACCTCAGCATTTTACCTCAGGTGAAATTTCATAGCACTGATCATTACACATGTATGTCAATAACAAAACAATTCAAATTAAAGATAAACATTATAAAATCAGAAACACAAGTAAACAGCTTTAGTAATGGAAGATAGAAAAGATGGAACAGTTATCAATATCCAATCTAATAATGCAAAGTTAAATCATGACGGTTCATGTCATGATGACCTGCAAACTCTCTCATTCTACAGATAAAAAAGGCACAAATATTACGGTTATCCCTGTTCTAGTAGACACCACAAGGTTAACAAAATTATCATATGTCTAAGACTTATTAGATATGTCAATCTCATTTATCATAACATTATTCCATAACATTCATATATAGTATATTTCTTGTTTACTAGATTGTTCAAATAACATATTCATAGTAAGTTAGATAGTTTCTCCTCTCCATCAGTCAGTTATCTTAAATGTTTTCTCTAATCTGGAATTGTTTCCCCCATCGTAATTCATCCTTATGTCTCTAAGGGACTCTCATAAGAATTGTTTTATACCACTAGTGTATTTTTATTTCATGTTTTTCAGTCTACACCTTAGATTTATCACTGTTTATCTTTTAAGTTTAATACTTTTGTTAAATAACTAATATATAAAGAGTGTTTTCTGCCAAATACACTTAACTTTTATAGAAATATGTCATTATAACTGTTTCTAATCTACTAATATATTTATCACAATCTTCCCCAAATACTTTTACCCTGGTTGGTTTAATTTCACAGACATGTTTGAGTTCCCTCATAGATTTAATTAACTTTAACCTGTAATAATTTAAAATCTTGCAAAAAAATGAAAAAACAAGGTCAGACGACACTGGTAGTCATCCTGTTTATCCAGGCAACAAGGCTGCAGTCAATCTCTACTCCAAACACAACGACACGATAATCCACACACATGATACTGTTGTAAATGAAAAACATGTTTGACCTGTCACATTATCTTCAGAGAGAAGGTCTTTGTGTGTTCATCTACTCACATCAACTTGAGTGCGGAGATTTCTGTTTTCTGTCTGGGCTGCCAGTTTGAACTGTACCTGTTGGTCTTCAAAAGTAATTTAAATAAATTTATGCTAATATAAAAAGGTCGCTTACCAATTTTATGCCTGATGTTGGATGATTTCCTCCGCCTTATGTTTTATAAGTCTGTGTACATTTCTTGTCATTAAGTGACCTTGTACTAGATGGCTGCTAAAGTTATCAGTTTTCAATCTTATCAATATCTGTAAAGTAACCCATATCAGTTATACATTAACAAACATCATTCATCATTCATCATTAATCACATCATTTATACAACAGACACTCCAACATCATTCATTCAACAAATATACATGACATTTACAATGTTATATTTCCCTATTCCTGCCTAACTAAGGTTCTTGTCTGTCCCTCAACTTATAAAAACATATTTCCCTCACTGCTTATTCTAAAAAGCTATCTGTCCCTGTCTTTAATAAATCCATATACTCATCTGCAAAACCCTAATCCAACAAAAACATTTTACTCTCTTTTGACCATGAAAATAATTTCTATCTGTCCCTCTCTGCCTGTTCTAAAGATTTCTAATTATCCCTATGTTAGCCATAGCAGCACTCCATAAATTCTTCTTTAGGTACCTCTTCTAGATTCTTCCTAGGGATCATTCTTCTTCTAGATTCTTTCTAGGGGTCATTCAAATTTAGGTGTATTTTAAGGATTCTGTCGTATCAGAAGCACAGCCCCGACCGAAAGTAGACAAGAA
This sequence comes from Nematolebias whitei, assembly GCF_014905685.2. Lineage (NCBI taxonomy): Eukaryota > Metazoa > Chordata > Actinopteri > Cyprinodontiformes > Rivulidae > Nematolebias > Nematolebias whitei. The sequence continues at coordinate 2,767,673 of NC_056515.1, read as the reverse complement.
TAAAAATGTATTTAAAAAATATATATATAATAACAGCTACGTTGCTTGGGGATGCACTGCTGACCAGTCTGTTTTACTTTGCTACAGACCTAAGGATGCTATAATAATCAGAAACTCGAGGCCATCGCTTTCTTTCAAGGAGGTAGTCATTTCTCACCACAGGCACCCAAAAACCACGTAGTCCCCACAGGCACCCAAAAACCACGTAGAGTTTTCTTCGAACTGTCACATCACCCACATCTTGACGCTGTCCAGACGTCCAAGTTTTAACGCGTTTCTAATAAACAGCGACGGGTAATTACACCTGTAACGTCTATTGGACTGAGCACGCTTCTCGTAAAGATTCTACCGTCAGCAAAAATGACGTCACAATTTTTACGTGGGGCTCTAAACCGTCAGCCACGTCGTATCCTCTGTATCTCTTCGATAAACAAACGACAATTTATATATAGGCATTTAAATCAACTGGACTAAGCTTAATTTTAGAGCAAAATTAACATTTTGCGTGTTTATAACGCTCACGGACCACTTCCGGTTAGCGTTGTTGCTAACGCTTCCAGCTCGCTCCCCGCATGCACAGGTGAAAAAACGTCACGTATGTAAATTTTGTCCAATAAATACACTCACAAAATCACGTATTATACTGTAACATTCTACTGCCTTTTAGTTCACTAAACTGCGTGTACCGGACCGAAAACAGAGCAGCCTGAAGTCCTTAAGGGACATGCAGAAATTCAATTTAACAGGTTTTTTACCTCATGTTAAAAGCCGGCTAGAAACAGTCTGCTCCGACTCAGTCACCTGCCGCTGTGTCACCATTAAACAATACGAAACGAGCAGCTACCACTTCTAAAGACGGGAGACCGGGTTTCAGGCACCAACTGTTAAAGACGGGAGCTGACTGTGGAACACCGGACCTGAAAACCAGCCCGCGTCTTTTCCCCCCGAGACTGTGCTTCAAAAAGCCTTTCTACGTGATGTGGCAAGCAGATTAAACACTATTCTGTGACAGATATTGAATCCCAGGGAGACTCTTTTTAGAGTTGCTGGCCCAGTTTAACCCAGTCAGAACCGGGCCATAATTTCATAATAATCCCGTCTCTGAGCAGATCAAAACCATAGGACCAGTCCAAAAATATCTGAACAAGGTAGAACAAACCACGGGATTGAAACGCTGCCGTTGTCATACCAGTTAAACAGGAGAGCTAACACCATAGCTAGTTTAACTGAAAATAAGGAGCGGAACAAACGGCTATCACAAAACAAACTTAGCTGCTAACCGCGTTAGCTCCTACTAAGAAAGGGAGAGGCTAAGTGAGGAACGCTGCCTCATCATGTATTAAATAATTTAGAAAGTTTCTTACCGCTCTTTCGATAGCAACTCTAGTGTTACGTATACTCACAACACCGTAGTCAAACACTTTAGTCGTTAGGAGAGGCGAAAAACTCGTCTTTTTCCAACAACCAGCAGAATACCTTGACCCATGCTAACTCATCGTAGCCTGTAGGAGGGCAGCACAACGCGACTCCTGCCAACAGGCAACTGGGTGTCCAACAACGGTGAAAGGGTCTGTAGCAAATTGAACTGCATGCTAGAAGAAAAAAAGGATCAGAGCTACGAACAAAAAGGGCTGTATACCCCCTGTCTCATCATCCGACATGTCGTAGCTGTGACTTTTGATATTACTACTCAAATGATACATGCATGCAGAGAATATTCAGTGCTTTCAGCACCGCCATCTAGTGGTTAGTAGGGATGAAATAGAACATATCTCTCCATAGCTGCTCTCCACTGGCACCCTGTCAAATTGAGAATTAAATTCAAAATCTTTTGACCTACAAAGTTCTCAGCAACTTAACTCCATCTTATATTTGGGATATTTTGTTCCATATATTTCTAACAGAGCCCTTCGATCTCAAACCGCATGCTTACTTGCGATTCCTAGAGTTTCCAAAAGCAGAATGAAGGCTCCTCTCTTGTGGAACCAACTTTCAGTTTTTAACTATATATATATATATATATATATATATATATATATATATATACATACATATATATGAATGTTACTGTTCAGTACCCTGAGATGACTTCTGTTGTGACTTGGCAAAATATAAATAAACTGAATTGAATTGAATCAACACCCTTTTGTCACAAATCACCCCTGAAACTTTTCTCCATCCATTCCAATCTGTCTAGACGGTCTTTTTCACTTCTTTACCACACTCCCCATTTTCCTGGACAGTGGACCCCAAGTACTTGAAGCCCTGCACCTTTGTGACCTCTGTTCTTTGTAGCCTCACTGTTTCACTGGCCTCCCTCTCATTTACACACATGTACTCTGTCTTACTACAGCTGACTTTCATTCCTCGTCTTTCAAGTGCATACATCCACCTCTCCAAGTTCTCTTCCACCTGTTCCCTGTTCACATCACATATCACAATATCATCTGCAAACATCATAGTCCACTGTGATTCCTGCCTGACCTCATCTGTTAGTCGGTCCATCACCAGAGCAAACAAGAAGGTGCTCAGAGCTGAGCCTTGATGATATCCCACCTCCATCTCGATGCTATCTGTCACCTCTGCAGCACATCTCACCACTGTCCTGTTGTCCTCATATATATCCTGTATGAGTCTAACATACTTCTCTACCACTCGAGATTTCCTCATGCGATACCACACCTCCTCCCTCGGCACCCTCATTGGGGTTTTCTAAATCCACAAAGACACAATGGAGTTCTTTCTGACCCTCTCTGTATGGGGCCGAGATGGGGTAGAGGTAGGGCAGCTGACTGGGTACCAGAAAGTCACGGTTTGACTCCCAGCCATTTTCACATGTTGTGATGTCTCTTAGCAAGATGTCTAATCCCCAAATGGTATCCAGGCATTTACATAGCAGTCCACTGCTCCACCTGGGTGTATCCCATGTGCGATCGGTTAAATGCAGAAAATAATTTTTCTATTGTATGGGAACATACAATGATGAGAATATTAGACTCCACCCCCCCACCCCCCACCCCCCACACACACACACACACTTCTCCATCAGCATCCTCAAAGCAAAGATGGCATCTGTGGTGCTCTTTCTCGGCATGAAACCATACTACTGCTCACAAATAGTCACCTCTCGTCTAAGTCTAGCTTCTGCAACTCTCCCAGATTTTCATTGTGTGGGTCATCAACTTAATTCCCCTCTAATGGTTACAATTCTGTACATCACCCTTGTTCTTAAAAATGGCCACCAGCACACTTCTCCATTCCTAAGGCATTTTCTCACCCTCAAATATGCCATTGAATATTTGTATAAAAAAACCTCAGTATCATATCTCCAAGACATTTCCAAACCTATGTACACAATTTTGTTCCACCACATGTGGTGGAATGACAAATAAAGAACCTTGAATCCTTGAATCAGGTCCTACTGCCTTCTCCTTCTTCATCCTTTTCAGAGCTTTCTGGGCTTCACCCTCACTAATCTTTCCCACTTCCTGATCCACAGTTTCTATAACCTCTACTCTTCTTTCTCTTTCATTCTCTTCTTTCATTAGCTCCTCAAAGTACTCATTACATCTTCCCATCACATACTCCTCATTTGTTAGAACATTACAATTCTTATCTTTACAGGTCTCTTTAGTAAATTTGTCCTCGAGGCTCATTGAGACTAACCTGTATAAATAAAGGTTAAATTAATTTTAACAAGCCTAACCTGCTGAACTTCCTTTCCAGCCTGATCCCTCTGTCTTGCCAATTGGTACAAGTCCTTCTCACCCTCTTTAGTGTCCCTCCTCTATTATAGCTCATCATACGTCTTCCGTTTTACATTAGCTACGTCCCTCTTTACTCTACGTCCCATCTCCTTATATTCCTGTCTCCTCTCTTCAGTCTTCTTGCTGTCATATTTCTTCTTGGCTAATCTCTTTCTTTCTCCAGCTTCCTGCACTTCATTATTCCACTTCTAGGTTTTCTTATCATCCATTCTCTATCCAGATGACATACAAAATACTTTCTTACCTGTCACTCTAATTACAGTTGCTGTAGTAGCCCAGTCATTTGGAAGCTTTTTTTTACAACCCAGAGCCTTTAACAGCTCCTCTCTGAATTTCTCACAACATTCTTTTTTTCCCAGCTTCCATCATTTGGTCGTATTCTCTGATTTTACTCATTTTCTCATCTTGACAACAACAGTCATTCTTCACACAGCCATCCAATGCTGACTGGTCACTCACACCCTTGCCACAACCTTACAGGCCCCAAGCTCCCTCAGGGTTCTTCTTCTACACAGAATGTAATTGACCTGTATACTCCATCTTCCACTCTTATTGGTCCCTCTGTATTCCTCCCTCTTTTGGAAATATATGTTGACTACAGCCATTTCCATTCTCTTGGCAAAATCCACCACCATCTGTCCTTCCTGTTTTTTTTTTCCTTGACACATAACTGACCAATCACTTCCAACGTTCCAAGGAGCAGAAGAGGAAGCGCTGCTCCCAGCTTAGGAAGAGAGAACGCCGGACGGGGGTTCTGGTGAGGCTATGAGCTAACATTAAAGCCGAAAAACTCCCAATGCTGTCTTTCTTTCTGTTGAACGTCCGCTCGTTGCACAACAAGATTGATTTGCTTCATCTGAGAGTGGGTGCCTCAGAAGAGATGAGGAAGTGTGTGGTGCTTTGCCTCACAGAAACATAGATTACAAGTGAAATGCCAGATACAGTTTTCCAGCTGGATGACAGACTTTTTTTTCGAGCGGACTACTGCAGCAAGCTAACTGGGAAATCACGGGGAGGCGGAGTGTGCATTTATGTGAGTAAAAGTTGGTGCACAAACTGTACTGTTATAAAAAGCTCATGCTCGAAGGCTTTGGAGAAAATAACAGTGAAATGTCGACCACATTATCTACCCCGCAAGTTCACAGTGACTTCATTACAGTCATTTACATTCCAATGAATGCTAATGCTAATGACGCCCTGCAGGAGCTCCATGATTTCTTATGCTCGCTGCAGAACAAACACCCTGAGACTGTTTATGTGGTAGCCGGAGACTTTAATCACTTGAATCTAAAGGACTGCCTCCCAAGATTTTACCAGCATGTGGGCATACCAACACGTGGAAACAACACGCTGGACCATGTCTACACGAACGTAAAAAATGCATACAAAGCCGAACCCCACCCCCACCTAGGATTCTCTGATCACATCTCAATCTTAATGGTCCCTGCTTACCTCCCCCCACTGAGACGCTCCAGACCAGTACAAAAGAAAGTTAAATGTTGGATCCAGGACAGTGGCCCCATGCTGAAAGATTTTTTTGATCGAACAGACTGGCAGGTTTTCAGAGAAGCTACTGAAAATGGAGGATCGCTTGATCTGGACCAATACGCATCCTCAGTTCTGGGTTACATTAGTACATGTACTGACACCATCTCCACCATCAGATATGTTAAAAGCTACCCAAACAGAAAACCTTGGCTGAATGCAGAGGTGAGCACCCTGCTGGCAGCCAGGAACACTGCCTTCAGGTCTGGAAACTCATAGGAGCTGAGTAAGACAAGGAAAGAGCTGGTTGCTAGTATTAAAGGGGACAAGGCTACATATGCACAGAGGATCGGGGGTCAATTCACCTCACATGACCCACGGAGCATGTAGAGGGACATTAAGTGTATAACAGATTATAATAGAAGGAGCGAACAGTGCCCCAAAGACCAATCTCTGCCTGATGCCCTCAACAAGTTCTATGCATGCTTTGAAGACCCAAACAGACCACCCAGCACCAGACTCACCTCACCACCGGATGAAGAGCATCTCAGCGTGACCTAAGCAGAAGTAAGGAGTACCTTCAGGAGGATTGATCCGCATAAGGCAACCAGCCCAGACAACATCCCCGAAAAAGTCTTGAAAGAATGTGCTGATCAGCTCTGTGAGGTGCTGGCAGACATATTTAACACTTCACTTACCCTGGAGACAGTTCCCACCTTCCTGAAGATTGCCACCATCATCCCAGTTTCAAAAAGCTCTACAGTGACTGGTCTGAATGACTATCGGCCAGTGGCCCTCTCCCCGAGTCACCAAATGCTTCAAAAAACTGGTCATGATCCACATCAAAACAACCATCAACATCAACGAGGACCCTCTTCAGTACACATACCGTGAAAACCGATCAACAGAGGATGCCATCTCCTCTGTGGTCCACACTGCTCTCAACCACCTGGAGCAGAAAGACTCTTACGTCCGTATACTCTTTGTGGACTTCACATCTGCCTTCAATTCCATGATCCCCCAAACCCTGATGGACAAACTATTCACACTAGGACAAAGCCCCTCCATTTGCAACTGGGTACTAGACTTCTAAACAAACAGACCACAGTCAGTGAGGATCCACAACTTCTCCTCCACCATAACCGTCAGCACTGGCTCTCCTCATGGATGTGTGTTGAGCTCTCTCCTGTTTACTCTGATCATGTATGATTGTGCAGCTACCCATCCAGGCTGTCACATTGTAAAGTTTGTAGATGATACAGTGGTGGTGGGATGCATCACAAACAATGATGAGTCCAGCTACAGGCAAGAGGTGGAACACCTGGAGAGCTGGTGCAAAGAGAATAACCTTCACATCAATGTGAAGAAGGCAAAGGAGATGATTGTGGACTTCAGAAGGAACAAACACACCTACAACCCACTGAACATAAGAGGATCTGCGGTGGAAGTGGTCTCCAGCTACAAGTACTTGGGTGTACACATGAATGACAACCTCAGCTGGGGCAACAACACTACCAGCCTGATCAAGAAAGCACATCTGAGACTCTACTTCCTCAGGTGGCTGAGACGAACTGGTCTGGGAAGCTCAGTCCTCACCTCCTTCTACAGGTGTGCAGTGGAGAGCATCCTGTGCTCCAGCATCAATGTGTGGCATGGAGGCTGCACAGCTGCAGAAAGAAAAGCTTTGCAGAGTGGTGAAGGCTGTACAGAAGACTGTTGGAGTCAGTCTCCCTACCATCACAGACATCTATCTACACCTCCCGATGCAGGAAGAGGGCCACCTGCAGCATGAAGGACCCCACTCACCCAGTACACACACTTTTGGCCCCACTCTCCTCAGGAAGGAGGTTGAAGAGCATTAAGTGTAGAACCATTAGACTGAGGAACAGCTTCTACCCTAAGGCTGTTAGACTCATGAATCTCTAAGCAGGATAATCACTGTGAAAAATCACATCATGTTGCTGCTGATCTGTTTCATGTTGATGTGTTCATGCATGCTCATCTGCTCACACAGACTCATGCTCATGTTCGCGCTGCTGTTCGACGTAATGTTTTTATGCTATTAGTGCTTAGTGTATTTTTAGTTATCTTTTTTTTAGTTCATATCTAGATGTTATCATTGTTTTTCTTTTACATTTTTATTGTTGGATGTAACTAGGACCCTGTGTACATAATTTCGTTTCATCACACGTACCACATGTGGTGCAAACGACAATAAAGAATCTCTGACTCTGACCAACATGTCCATTCAGGTCTGTTCCAATCACCACTCTCTCCTCCTTGGGAATATTTTCTATCACTTCATCCAGATACTTCCAAAATATATCTTTCTCCTCCACATCACATCCAACCTGTGGAGCGTAACCACTGACAACATTTAGCATCAGACCTTCTACTTCTACCTTCAGGCACATCATCCTGTCTTACACTCTTTTCACCTCTATTACATTCTTTGCCAACTCCTCCTTAAGGACCACCCCTATTCTATTCCTCTTGGTATCCACACCATGTTAAAACAGTTTAAATCTTGCTCCAATGTTGCGAGCCTTGCTCCCCTTCCACTTGGTCTCTTGGACACAAAACATTTACCTTCCTTTTTTGCATAATGTCAGCCAGCTCTCTACATTTACCCGTCATTTTCCCCACATTTAGAGTTGCTACCCTCTGTCCTACATTCTTGACTTTTCTCTTTTTGTCTCCTAACATGTTACCCTCCTCATGGTCTTCAACTAATAGTAGCACAATTTCCACCAGTACCCTGTTTGTCAACAGCACCAGTGGTGGTCATGGTTAACCCGGGTCTTGACCGATCCGGTATGATTTTGCTTTGTGGAACTTGCATTATAGTTTTAGCAAAAGTGTTTTATGTCAGATGCCCTTCCTGATACAACCCTTAGCATTTACTCGGGCTAGGTACTGGCACATTGGCACAAGAGATACACTGGCTTGTGCTCCCTAATGATCCCTGACTCCTGAAGAGCAACAGGATAACCAAGCCCTGATTGTAGCACTTGAGAGACATTTTAGCAAGATTCATTGAGCTGAAGAAAGCAGATGGCTCTTGATCAACCGCAACTGGGAGGAAGATGAAAGCCCTTGGAACTTCTGCGGCAGACATACAGCTATACGTGCGATGGGGCTACCCACAATTCCCTGCAGCCACTCGGGATGAACTCACCCTCCATGCATTCCTGAGGGGGCTCACACCTGAGCAGCTATGCCTGCATGTCTGCTTAGCCAAGCCTCATACGAATGAATGATTCAAACTCCAATACGCTGAGGAAGCCGAGATGGTGCTGTGCCCACAGAAGAGAACAACTATGCTGTGCATCCATGTGTTTAAACCAGAGGAAGAGCTGGGGGACAATAAGTCAGAGGACATCTACCAGGTTCACCCCACCAAAAGCCAGCTACACATGGGGACTGTCCGCTGTCACCGATGTGTTGAACCAGGACACAGTGCAGAACTACTCAGCATCAGCCCCAAAGGGCAGGAAGCCTCAGCTGCCAGGAAATGCCCTAGGAGTGGTATAGAGAAGGAAAAACCACTTCAGTCCTTAATGCTCCTCCATGTACACTTTGTGGTAGTTGACCATGCTGGTCACTCAAGGGGACCATATCTAGACTGTCTGCTGGATGGAATGCCAGGACAGGTGCTAGTGGACACAGGATTCACCATCTTTCTTGTGTGACCTGACACCCTCTCAAGCATACTGGACTCCTCTTTGACAACCTGGCCCCAACTGTTATACAGTTAACCACGGTGACTGGTAAAAGGACCAAGATACAGGGGAGGATGATGTTTAGGGTTGAGTTGCAAGACAAGGGGCAGAACAATGATTTCTGGCTAGCCCCTATTCAAGAACCCTGCATCCTGGACTGAATTTCTTAACCGACTCGGGGGCAATAGTGGACCTCACCCAGTCAGTCTATATTTGACTATACCACTCCATCGACACTGGATCAGCACGGCTCATCTGCCTATGTCCCATCGGCTGACCCTAGCCAAAAGACAGGTGGTGGAGGACATGATTGGCCACATGCATGCTGCTGAAGTCATTAAGCCATTGGATAGCCCATGGACTGCACCCATGGTCCTGGTACAGAAGAAGTGGGGCAAATGGCAGTTTTGTGTGGATTACTGCCTCCTCAGTGCCATCACTAAGAAGGACTCATACCCCATACCATGAATCAACAATGCCCTTGACCAAATCAGTGGGTCCAGTTGGTTTAGCTCCTTTGACATGGACAAGGCTAGTAGCAAGTACAGCTTGACCTTGATGCAAAACCAGACTGCCTTCGCCTTGGGACATGTACTGTGGCAGTTCTGAGTGATGCCGTTCGGCCTCTGCAATGCACCATCCACCTTTGAACACATTGTGGAGAGGATGCTCATGGATAGCCCCCATAGCCACTGTGTGGTGTACCTTGATGACCTGCTAGTATACACCAGTAATTTTGACCATGCTCTAGCTCACCTGAAAGAGGTTTTTGGTATCATCCACTGAGCGGGACTCTGGCCAAGTGTGACCTGCTATGATGGGAAACGTCATTTCTGGGTCATGTGGTCAGCACCCAGGGTGTTGCTACTAAACCCACCAAGGTAACTGCAGCACAAAACTGGCTGACCCCATCTAGCTCCTGAGTTTCCTGGGCCTGACTTCCTACTACTGACGGTTCATCAGGAATTTTGCCTCTGTCGTCATCCCCCTCCACCAGCTGATTGACAAAGGCCACCCATTTGTTTGGAGTAGCAGTTGTGCCAAAGCCTTTGAGCATCTCCAAGCAGCTTTCATGTAAGCTCCAATACTGGCTTAACCCCAATAACAGCTACCCTTCATTGTGAACATTCTGACTTTTCTATGTATGTGAATGTTTCTGTAAAGTGCCCTGAGAAAACTTTGTTATGAACTGGCACTATATAAGTAAACTAAATAAACTGAATTGAATTGGACACAGATGCTAGCAAAAAAGGAATCAGAGCGATCCTTTCCCAGCGGAGGGGAGGAGGTGAGCACGTGGTGGCCTACTACAGCTGGGCACTGAGTCGAGAGGAGAGGAACTATTGTGTCACCAGATGAGAGCTCCTGGCTGTGGTGTGGGCGGTGCAACACTTTCACCCATAACTGCAAGGCAGCCTGCGGTTTGATCATGCATCACTGACCTGGCTCCTAAGCTTTAAGTAGCCTGAAGGACAGGTGGCCCACTGTTTGGATGTGCGACCTACAACTTTTGAGATCCAGCATTGGTAGGGGAAGCAGCACAGCAATGCCGATGCCCTCCCCCGTTGCCTGTGTGCTACTACAGAGTGCTGATACTGTCAGCAACAGGAAAAGTGCGATGAAGCGAGGCCGATGGTAGCAACAGTCCAGACGAGCCAAAGAGAGGGTGAGTGCCTTCCATTTACCAACGGATGACTACTTGAATTGCAAGAAGGCGATCCGTCTCCCATCTAACTCCTAAGTCGTGCATTCCTGCACGTCGCAGCCAGACCATTAACCATTTCACTGCCGCACGTTTCACAGATGTTTATAACTCTGAAATGATCATTCAGCCCCCGGTGTTTCTCACTACCACTGAGGAGCTGACATCCCAGTTCAACTCTGTCCGCTTAAAGATTCTGGATCACGTTGCGCCTGTTAAAACCAAAAAATCAAAACTCAGAGCAGAACTGTGGCTGCGTGACGTCACCAAGGCTGTTAGGCAGCAATGTAGGAGGGTGGAGCGAACGTGAAGGAAAGACAGGCTGCAGGTCTCTTTTCAAATACTTAGAGAGTTTGCGCCGTTATCAGAAAACAGTGAAAGCTTCTAAATCCAAATACTTCTCTGAAATAATTACCTCAAACTCTTGCAACCCACGTGTCCTCTTCTCCACCCTAAACTCTGTTCTCCACCTCACTGAACCATCACCTCTGGAAGCCTCGACTGAGCTGTGCGAGAACTTCTTACATTTCTTTTTGGAAAAAATTGCGACCACCAGGGCTCTCATTTCCCCTCCAACTCATGACCCATCCATCCCACCTCAATCTGTAGCTCTATTTGACCATTTTGAACCCATCACTCTGTCTTCTCTAGAGCAGGTCATGTGCAGCTTGAAACCGTCTGGCTCCCCCTTTGATGTGGTCCCCCCTCGACTACTAAAGGAGGTTATTCCTACTCTAGGTCTGTCCATTCTTACTATAGTAAACAGTAGTTTATCCACTGGCGTGGTGCCAAAATCCTTTAAACATGCTGCTGTCCAGCCTCTCCTGAAAAAAACCAAACCTTCACCCCTCAGTCTTTTCCAACTTCCGACCTGTCTCCAAACTCCCATTTGTTTCAAAACTACTGGAGAAAATAGTCAAGTCCCAGTTGAAGTACTTCCTAGAAGGTCACGCCATCTTAGAGCTATTCCAATCTGGCTTTAAACCGCTCCACAGCACTGAATCTGCCCTACTTAAGGTCTTTAATGACATTTTCTTAACCACTGATACGGGTGATTCTGTGCTGATTGTCCTATTGGACCTCACAGCCGCCTTTGACACCATCGACCATAAGATCCTCATTGCTAGGTTAGAGCAGTGGGTGGGCATCACAGGATCAGCCCTCAATTGGTTCAGATCTTACCTCACTGACAGATCCTTTTGTGTCTCCATCAAGGATTTTAGTTCTGCAGCGACAGAACTTAAATGGGGGGTTCCGCAGGGGTCCATCCTGGGTCCCCTCCTATTCTCTTTATACCTGCTGCTGCTTGGTGCTATTTTCTGGAAACACAACATGCCCTTCCACTTCTACGACGATGACTGTCAAATTTACTTCCCCCTAAGACACAATGGCACATGCTCTATTCAACCTCTGCTCAACTGCCTGGCTGACATCAGGGACTGGATGGCTTTAAACTTCTTAAGGGTGCATTCACACTAGCCCTGTTTAGTCCGCTTTAATCGAACTCTAGCTCGTTTTCCTTGAAAGTCCGGCTCGTTTAGGGAGGTGTGAACGCGCCATCGAACTCTGTCACGGAACAAAAAGGCGAACTCTGGCCCGGGCTAAAACCTAGGTCTCGGTCCGGTAGAAGTGAACTCCAGCGCGGTTCGAGTACAGTGTGAATGCAAACAGACCGGACCCCGCTCCACAGGGTAAACAAACACGTATTTCTCTTACCTTATATGGAGCCGTCAGCTGCCTTGTGTGGAAAAACAATATTCTCCATGGTCTTCTGTCTCATCTTCTGCTCATGCTAAGTCCATTTTTGAAAAATGACTAAATATAACTCCTAAAACTGCTAAAACTTGATGCCACTTCGTTTTTATTTTTATTTACAGAAGAAGAAGACGTGTCTTCAGAGGTTTTTGTGTCGTTTCTTTCAGCATTTCTTGGTGCAGCGCCCCCACAGGCGAGCGGGGGAATAGGTTGGTTCAACAGGTTGACTCAACTGCACAGTGCAGTGTGCATGCAAACGCACCAGCTCAAATGTAAACAAAAGCTCATGAATATCCTGATGCATGCTCAATAATCCAGGTAGAAAAATCTAAAAAAGTTAAATCTGGTCCTCTGGACATTCAAAAAAAATAACGAAAAAAACAACAAAGCAAATCAACAAAAAAATGTAGAAACGTTTCGTCTCTCATCCGAGAGCCTTCCTCAGTCTGAGGAGCTGTATTCAGCTCAGTCTCTTAAATAGCACCGTCTCAGAGTGGATCAACCAGTTTTGCTGCTGACAACCAAAACCAGCTGATCACATGCTCAAGAAGGACCATCAGCCTCATGAAGCCTCATCAAGCTCATGAATATTTGTCCCGAACCGAGTCTACCGGACTATCTGGTGTGAAAACGACCTAAGTTTCAATGAAAAGAAGTCTGAAGTCATGTTGTTCCCTCCCAATGACACAATGACAAACCACTGCATCGACCTCTCCGCTCTAACCCTGTCAGAAAAACAAAGAGTCACTAATCTGGGAGTGATAATGGACCCTTCCCTGAAACTTAACAATCATGTAAACATGATTGTTAAATCATGTTTCTTCCAACTGAGGTGTCTGTCTAAACTGAAGCCCATATTGTCCAAAAATAACTTGGAGACAGTAATACATGCATTCATTACATCTAGGCTTGATTTACTGCAATTTGCTCCTGTTTGGTATCAGTCAGACCTCCATAGCACGACTACAACTTGTCCAGAATGCAGCAGCCTGATTTTTAACCAGTACAGGCAAAAGAGAGCACATTACTCCAGTTTTGACCTCACTGCACTCGCTACCGGTCCACTTTCGAATCCAGTTCAAAATACTCATGTATGTCTACAAATCACT
>NC_056515.1:2753040-2754033 GCF_014905685.2 Nematolebias whitei | reverse complement strand
CCCCCCCCCCCCCCCCCCAAACTCTATGATCTGCTACAACCGTATGTCCCACTACGCTCCCTGAGGTCAGCGGACCAGTTGCTCCTCACAGTTCCAGGAACTCGTCTTAAGTGCAGAGGTGATGGGGCCTTCTCTGTAACAGGACCAAGACTCTGGAACGAGTTACCTCTGCTTGTCAGACAGGCCCCTCCCTCTCAGTTTTCAAGTCCTGTTTAAAAATCCACTGCTATTTGGTGGCTTTCAACACCAGATGATCTGTGTTTTGAACCTGTATGCTCCACACTGGTTAGTCATCATTATCTGCATCGTTTTTATGTCTATATTCTGATTTACTTCATTTTGTATTTTGCTTTGTTTGTTACCTGTTGTTCTGTCTGTACAGCACTTTGGTTGGCCTTGTAGCTGTTTTAAGTGCTCTACAAATAAAATGGTATGGTATGGTATGGTCTCTGGTCCTGGTGATAACATGACTGGCAGAGGAACAGCACCTCAAGTGGTGAACAGTATCATCCCTTGGCCCAGATGTAGAGGCCTACCATTCCCAATGGGGCAACTTTGAGATCCATGATAGCCTCTTTTACCAAAGGTGGCATGCCCCCAGATGTGGGGACAATATCTTTCAGCTCATATCTAAGACTCTACATAGGCGGAGGCAGCGGTTTTACTGGCTAGGCTGTTGGAAGGATGTAGAGCTTTATGTGCATTGTTGTGACTCCTGCACCACCAAAAAAGAACCAAACCAGCATTCCTATGCCCCGATGCAACAGTATCTGGTGGAAGCACCAATGGAACGAGTGGGGGTGGACATTCTCGATCCTTTCCCAATAACAAACTCTGGCAATCCCTATGTCCTTGTGGCCATGGACTACTTTATAAAATGACCATAGGCATACGCTTTGCCAGAGCAAAGTACTTCCATAACTGCCGAGAAACTAGTTGAAGAGATGTGTAGTGAACTAAGCCTCAGGTCAAAATCTGGCCTTGAGGGCCTGC
>NC_056515.1:2720433-2748040 GCF_014905685.2 Nematolebias whitei | reverse complement strand
TTGCAGCTCCAGTCGAGTGCAGTCGAGTTCAGTTCTGGGAGCAGAACCGAACCGAGAAGTGCTGGAGAAAACAGGAGAATCCCGACATGATCCGCAGTTCTTCCGAGTCTTGTGGGGATTATGCAATCTTCCACATCTGAGTGGAACTTCTGAAGGACTCCACTCATGTGAAGTCCACTCGTGAGGTGAACTGTTGTTGATGAAGTCCCGCCACCACTCCGGACGGTTCTCTGCCATCCTACGGAGACGCTGGACCGGTAGCGTGAACTGGAACTCCGTTTCCACTGATTCATCGTCAGAGAGGTAATGAGTCGAGTTTATTACCGAGCGTACCGAGGAAAGCTGGGTTCGAATGGAGGGTGCCGTTCTGTTCAACACTTTCACTCACACACACCATCTCCCTCCCTCTAAATTTCATTTTCCATCTTTAAACTCTTCTATTCTGCTAGCAAATCATTCCAGATATTTTTAGAAATGTCTGTTGTACAGCTGGAAGCAAGGGAAACCATCGCCGTATGGTTTCTAATTGTACAGCTTGCTAAATTAGCCATGTTGTTATTTTTCAATTTGCCAAATTAATGTAAATGTGTGACGTTAAACTTTGATTCTGTAAATAAATGACCGCATTCATTTGATGGGTCAAAGAAAATTAACGTCTCACGATACATTTTATTAAATTCAATGCACGACATTATTCAGTCCAGAAAAATGAATGAATCCGTTTAATTTATGAATATATCTCAGAATATGTTCATCTACAGATGTTCACCCACTATGGGGTCCCAGCTCAGCTTCACAGTGACTAGGGGTACAACTTTTGAGTCTCAGGTCTTTGGCAAAATTTGCCAGCTATTGGGGGTGAAGAAGACAAGGGCAACCTCTTTCCACCCACAGAGTGACGGGCTGGTGGAGAGGTTCAACCGCACCTTGGCCACACAACTGACAATCCTCATGGACCAACACCAGCGGGACTGGGATCGGCACCTCCCGCTGGTCTTGTGGGCCTACCAAACTGCTGTACAGGAGTCCAGTCAATGTATACCTGCTGCCCTGATGTTCGGGTGAGAGTTGCACACCCAACTGGATTTGGTGTTTGGGGTCCCACCAGAGCCTGAGATTGCTGGTAGAGTGGAAACAGACTATTTCCAAAAACTCGGGGAGCAACTTCAGAGGATAAATAACTACACCCATAAAGTTCAAGTTGATACAGGGATAATGCAGAAGAGATCCTATGACATCCCCTGTACAGGTGGGCTTTTGAACCAGGGGACAATGTGTGGGTGTACTGCCCAAAATGTAAGAAGGGAGTCTCTCCTAAGCTTCTCAGTCAGTGACAGGGGCCAGCTGAAAATGTGACGCATCTGTCTGATGGTATACCGGGTGAAACTTCCTCATCGGAGACGCCTGGTTGTTCTAGATCAGGACAGCACTTGCTCCATACCACCCTCATGCTCCAGTGATTGCTGGCACGGGAGATGACACCTCTCTCACTGACTCACCTGTTGTAGTCACACCTCAATGTCTCCAACCTCCTGTGCGCCAGCGTCATCGGCCAGAATGCCTGTAGAACTATGTTTTGAGTGAATATGCTGTCAGGGACAAGTAGCCCTTCAGGTGGGGGTTATGTAACTTCTGCTGTGGTTGACTGTCAGTCACATGACCTCAGGGAGGGATTATGGGTAAAATTTATGTTAATTGTTTATCTTTTGGTTAGCTGTTTAACATGTTCTTTTAGTGATTAGTCTGTCCTTGTTAGCCTAGTTTGTTAGATTGTGTTAGGCTTGTTAATGGTAGAGTAACCATGAGTGAGAGGGGTAGCTGTCACAAAGACCTGTGGGGTTCACTCTGTGTGTTGAAAATAAAGCCTATAAAACACCATCTGGTGGGTGATTTCTGGTCTATAAGAGCCACACATCTCCCTCAGTTGCTGAGTGTTGACACGCTACACTATGAACTTTAATCTATATAAAACATGACACTCACAGCTGACTAGACTCAAAGTCCGACTATGAGTACACATGACTTTTTTGGATCTATGGGAGGCCTAAGACCATGGTACTTGAGACATTCTATGGGGAGTTACTTGTAAAATCTACCTGGTCCCTGTAGAACCAAAACCAGAAATGTGTCCACATGTTCGGCACAAGCTGGTTCCTATACTTGACTAGTGCCTTTCTATCTTATCGACACTCAAAACGCTTTACACTACAATCTGTGTCCTCATTTACCCATTCATACAGCACTCTACTAGATCTATACAAAGAATAATCAGAGCTTTAAATCACATTTATACACCGATGGGACACACATGGGAGGCAGTGAGGGGTTCAGTGTATTGCCCAGGGACACTTCAGAATGTGACTGCTGGTGGAATCAAACCCCCCAACTCACGCATTGGAGGACAACTGCTCTCACCACTCAACCACAGCCGCCCCATGGTGAAGGTTGGACTCCTCCAGGCCCACTCCTGGTCCCTGATCCTGTTTGTGGTCTTTAAGGATAGAATCTGAAGAGGATCTCAGAGGAGAGGGTTTGGGAACTTCTGGGTCTCAGCTCTCCTTTTTGAGGATGATACGGCTCTGTCGGTACCTTCAAACCAAGACCTGATCTCAGACACTCCTCTGCTGAGACCATGGTTCTGAATTCTGCCTCTGGGTCCATGGAGTTCAAGAATGGACCCAAAGATTGAGAATTTGTCTGTAGTAATGAAGGCATTGCTCCGGTTTGATTTCCTGGTCCTTTTCGATTACAGCTCAATTTAGAAAGCTTCATGTTTACAAACAAAACATTCCCTAGTTCGGAAGATGACTGATTTATTTAAAGTTGTTTCTGTTGTAAAACCAATCAGAAGCACAAGGCTGTTAGTGAGGAGTTGGGGCTTATAAAGACAAAAACTTAACAACACGTGCAAGAATCAAACACTTGTATATAAATATTTTTAATTTCTATTTTACTGTGAAACATTATTTGACAAACCCAGTAAAAAAAAAAAAAAAATCAACTCAGAACAAAAAACTGACTTTGTTTCCAAAATATATTTAAAACCTGAATCTGTTCAGACTTCAACAGAACAAACTCTACAAAGAAGTCTCAAAACATCAGATCATCATCATCAGAATTAGAAATAAAAACTATTTTATATTCAAGAGGTTTAAACTGTGCAGTTTCTCTTTAAGAAGGCAGCAAATTAAAGTCAGGAAGTTTTTCATTAAAGGCGTGTTGTGCAACTGAAACCAGGACAAAGATCATCCCCCGGTGTCTCTGCAGAAGACTGAGCCTCAACTGTTTCACACAAAATGATCATTTGAATAAAGTTACTTTTTACTAACGTTACTTCAGTAATAAATTTACATTTTTAATAAAGTTCCTTGGAGGCCCAAGAAAGGTTTCTTTAGACGGCAGTGAGAATCAGCTGATTTAAATTAGTTTTTCAAAATCAACAAAATAACCAGAAAAAAATAAAAATAAAAAATAAAATAAAATAAAATGAGATCAGAAAAAATGTCACTTCTTATTACAAAGAGCTCTGAACATAACAAAAAGACTGTCTGTCAGTTTTTATCTAACAGAAAACAGAAATCTTTTTATTTTTACCTCCTAACGTGCTTTTGCTGTGAAAAAACAAACTTCCTTTTTCAAACTCAAACCTGTTCCTGAATCTGACTCCCAACATCTGCTGAGAAAAAACGGACTAACACATCTGGACCCGGGAATGAAAATAGAGCATTTTAAATATTTAAGTGTCAGAATCTAATCAGACTAAATAGATTCTGTCAGTTTTCAGGTTTATAAAAAGTTAGAAGTTATTTTTACCAAACATACAGCCAGATGTTTGGGTTTAAAACCTGTCCAGATGTTTGGTCCGTAATTTGTCCAAATGTTTAAATCTTGGTATCATTTTTTTCTCTAGAACAGGGCTATTCAAGTGGTGGCCTGCGGGCCATTTCCGGCCCACGGGTGACTTCAATCCGGCCCACTTCATTAAAAAAAAAGGTTTTGGTTCTTTTTTTATTGCATTTATGTTTCAATGCAATAAAATAAACAAATTTAAAAGGTAACAGATCACTGTAAAACTTGGTTTATTTACATAATAATTTTAATCGCTGGATGTCCGGCCCCCGAGCTGTTGGCTTACAGAAACTGTGGCCCCCTGAGCAGTTTTGTTGAATAGCCCTGCTTTAGAATCATTTCCTTGAACTTCCTGTAACTTCTCCCCGACCTTCATCCTCCTTTATCTCTCACTTCCTCTTTAATCACACAGAAGACCTGGTCCCAGGAGGACAGACAAGTCCTACAGGACCTGGTCCCAGGAGGACAAACAGAAGTCTTATGGGACTTGGTCCCAGGAGGACAGACAGAAGTCCTATGGGACTTAGTCCCAGGAGGACAGACAGAAGAGATATTTGATGAAAACATCAGAGTCAGAGGAGCTCAGAGGACAGTCAGACCCTGATGAGGAAGTCCAGTCCGAGGGAGGTGGGCATGTGAATCATCTCCAGGCTCAGAGCGGACGGAGAGTATGGGAACAGGACAGGGAAGGTTTGTTTGGTGTCCACCAGGAGCTGAGGAGGGTCATTTCTCTCCTGGAGGAGATTCTGAAGACAGAAACATGCATAGGTCAAAGGTCAGGACTCACCAGTGATTACCATGGAGATGGGATGGTTACAGATGTTTGTTTCCTGCAGCTTCACCAGCAGATGAACCTGGTTCTCCTCACTCAAACCCAAAAAGACATCACCTGTGTGAGACTCACCTGGATGTTCCTGATGAAGGACACAGTGACTCGTTCTTCAAACTCGTTCAGAGGTGTGTAGAGGTTCAGGATTTTCACAATCTGCAGATCAGACAAATTAATTAGTACGACTCAAATCCTTAACAATCCAGACCTGAAGTTCTAGTTCAGGTATTTACTTTCATCTTTGATTTAAGGGGAAACCAGAGAAGATGAATTAAAGTTTAGTCCTGAACTGAGTGCTTAATAAAACATCAGACCAGACCAAAACTACAAACTCAGATATGAAACATCAGAAGAAATGTCCACATTCACTAACCTGCTGCGTGGTGAGGGCTGTGCAGAGAGAGCAGATGGCCTCAGCATCCTGAGATGTCTTCTTCTTGACCTGCAGCAGCTGAGCCGCCTGGATGATTGGCTCCAGCGTTGCAGCAGCTTTACTCTGGAAAAGGTTGTTGGCTCGGAGCCACTCCTCCAGCTGACTCGTATTGTACCTGACCCAGAAACACACAGAACCAGGTTCTGACGAATTAACCAGAACAGAACTAAAGATCTTCTATCTTAATCAACAAGCTCAGAATCAGTAGACCTCCACCCTTTATCTGTCACTGTCAGCTCTAATTTCCTATATTTTATGAGTTTTCTGAATTGTACTCTATACTCTTAACATGTGGGTCCTATCTCTGATCCTGTAGATGAAGGACCCAAGAGAGATGAATCCCAGGAACCAGTCCAGTACCTGAGCTGCATGCCAGTGCTCCATGAGCAGATGTCTTTCCGCAGAAGCAGGTTGTTCAGGGTAATGGCGTTGATATTGTAGAACAGCTGTCGGACCACCTGGCCCACTATCTCGGGATCCAGTCCATGGTCCCGCATGATGCTGTTGAACTGGCTCAGCTGTCGGATCAGAGTCTGCAGGGTGTAGCTGGTGGGGCCATCGGCGTCTGTGTCCAGGCTGGATGAGCGGTTCCTGTAGCCCATCGGCTTCACGCCTGCCAGACTCGGGATGCTCTCACTTTCCAACATGGCTGACACTGAAAGGAAAGGAGTTAGAGGCACGGGGGTTGGGGATCAGAGACAAATGAACAGAGAGGGGTCAAAGAACACAGGAGGGGGGAGAAGTCAGAGAAATGAAGTCAGACACAAAAAGTTTGAAGATATGTTCAGTAAAATCTGAAGCTCAACAACTAAATCAACCTAATAAATATTCAAGTTCTAAAAGGAAACAGATGATTTATGAGTCAACGACATTCAAGATGGTCACCGAGGATGGTGAATCTAACATGTTTTACAAAAATCTGGACCTCAAACTGAACCAAAACTTCTTCCAACATGACAAAACAACCCAAAAACATACCCGGATGTCATGATCAGCGGCCCCCGCTGGCCTCCCATCTGCTCACTTCCCTGCCCCTTCATGTCATGCCATGTTTTCTGCCCCTCTCCTTCATGTTTTGTTTATCCCTCAGCTCCTGTCACTGTTCACATCAACTCCTGTCAATCTGCACTTCAAATATGCTCATGGCACTTCTCTGTCACCACGCCCCCTCAGCTGATTCACCACAATCAACCTTCATGCCTCTCACCTGTTCATGTCTCTATTTAAGCACCATTCTCCCTCTCCACCAGTGCTGAATTATTACACCACTTGTGGTCCCTGATAGTGAAGCCTTCATTCATAGGATCTTGTATCCTTGCCTTGTCTTATTTAAAAACTGTTCTTAATTTTTGCACTCCTGTGTCTGGCTTATAAAGAATCCAAAAACCTGTCCCTGACAGAATAATTCAGCCAAAAATGGATTCTAAGCCAGAACAGGAGTGGCTCTCAGGGCTTGAGAGCTCATTGACTAACCTGGACATTCAGCTACAACTCTTCAAAACCATGTTCTGTGCCAAGTTTAGTATACCCAACTCAGATACTTTTCCTCTCTCCTCGCCTGCAGCAGGTCAGCCTCAGCTGCAAATTCCATGACTTTCAAGCCTGCTGCAACTCTGACCCCATCGCCTGCTGCAACTCTGACCCCATCGCCTGCTGCAGCTCTGACCCCTCCACGTCGCCTGCTGCAGAGCCACAGGACCCATTGTAAGATATTGGAGGGTCGCCCGGCCTTTCGCCATGGACATTACAAGTTGCCGGACAACCTCATGGCCGCCCACCGGAGCCCTGGAACAGCTCTGGACCGCCCTTCTGGTTACCAATCTGTTTTCTGCCCTCGTCTAATACCCCCTCCACCCACCTCAGTTTTAACGAGTAACTCTACATGTAACAATGATCACAGACAGGCAACTCTAGAAGTAACTCATTGATTTCATAGGGTAACTCTAGGTTTAAGGTTCTTTATTGGGATTTGTGTCACATGTGGTACACGAGGTGGAACTAAATTGTGTACTCAAGGTTCCAGTTACACCCAAAAATATCAAAAATTTAAAGTATAAAAAAAAAAAACGTACACACATCCGAAAAACTCACAACGTTGATATCTTGCCTTATCGAAAAGTAATACTCCTAAACTTTCGTTCCCATGAAGATAACACCATAAGAACCCTTTTTTTTGTTCAAATTGACATTCCTTTTTAGAAGATGGACAGTCAACAGCAACACCTCTCTCAAAACATTGCATGTTTTAAGTTTGATTCTAAATATGTCATATTTTGAATGTTTATTCATGAGAAAATGTGTTTGAAGTAATCCTTTCTTTAAGATAATACATTTGTCTTATTTTCTCTTTTAAAAGGAAACTATTAAGGCAGAAAAAGGACTTTAGATTTATAAAACAGCCTGAAGAGGAGACGTGGGTCCCCCTTCCCATGGGCTCACCACCTGTGGGAGGGGCCAAAGGGGTCGGGTGCAATGTGGGATGGGTGGTGGCGGAGGGCGGGGACCCTGGCGGTCTGA
The DNA here is from genome assembly GCF_014905685.2 of Nematolebias whitei. Lineage (NCBI taxonomy): Eukaryota > Metazoa > Chordata > Actinopteri > Cyprinodontiformes > Rivulidae > Nematolebias > Nematolebias whitei. Next base: position 2,740,412 of record NC_056515.1, on the reverse strand, counting down.
TCCTCGGCTACAGAAGCTGGCTATTGGGACGTGGAATGTCACCTCACTGGTGGGGAAGGAGCCTGAGCTGGTGTGTGAGGCTGAGAGGCTCCGGCTAGAAATAGTTGGACTCACCTCTATGCATGGCTCTGGAACCAGTTTCCTTGAGAGGGGCTGGACACTCTTCCACTCTGGAGTTGCCACTGGTGAGAGACGCCAAGCAGGAGTGGGCATACTTATTGCCCCCCAACTTGGTGCCTGTGTGTTGGGGTTCACCCTGGTGAATGAGAGGGTGGCCTCCCTCCGCCTATGTGTGGGGGGACGGGTTCTGACTGTCGTTTGTGCTTATTCACCAAACGGCAGTTCAGATTATCCACCCTTTTTGGAGTCCTTAGAGGGGGTACTGGAAAGTGCACCTCCTGGGGACTCCCTTGTTCTGCTGGGGGACTTCAATGCTCATGTGGGCAATGACAGTGAGACCTGGAGGGGTGTTGTTGGGAGGAACGGCCCCCCTGATCTGAACCCGAGTGGTGTTATGTTGTTGGACTTTTGTGCTCATCGTGGATTGTCAATGACGAACACCTTGTTCAAGCATAAGGGTGTCCATATGTGCTCTTGGCACCAGGACACCCTAGGCGGCAGTTTGATGATCAAATTTGTCATTGTCTCATCTGATCTGCGGCCACATGTCTTGGACACTCGGGTGAAGAGAGGGGCGGAGAGTTGGCTCCGATGGTGGGGGAGGATGCCGGTCAGACCTAGCAGACCCAAACATATTGTGAGGGTTTGCTGGGAACGTCAGGCAGAGTATCCTGTGTGACGGAGTTTTAACTCCCACTTCCAGGAGAACATCGAACATGTTCCGGGGGAGGTGGGGGACATTGAGTCTGAGTGGACCATGTTCCGTGCCTCTATTGTCGAGGTGACTTAACGGAGCGGTGGCCGCAAGGTTGTCGGTGCCTGTCGCGGAGGCAACCCTCGAACCCGATGGTGGACACCTTAGGTGAGGGATGCTGTCATGCTGAAGAAGGAGCCCTTTCGGGCCTTTTTGGCCTGTGGGACCCCGGAAGCAGCTGATGGATACCGGAAGTCCAAGCAACATGCGGCTCGGGTGGTTGCTGAGGCAAAAACTTGGGCATGGGAGGAGTTCGGAGAGGCCATGGAGAATGACTTCCACACGGCTTCAAGGCGATTCTGGTCCACCATCCAGCGTCTCGGGGGGGAAAGCGGTACGTCACCGGTGTGCTGCTGACCTCAACACAGGATGTCGTGGGTCGGTGGGCAGAATACTTTGAAGACCTCCTCAATCCCACCGGCACGTCTTCCACTGAGGAAGCGGAGCCTGGGGACTCTGGGTCGAGCCCTCCAATCTCTGGTGCTGAGGTCACCGAGGTTGTTAAAAAGTTCCTCGGTGGCAGGGCCCTGGGGGTGGATGAGATTCGCCCGGAGTTCCTTAAGGCTCTGGATGTTGTAGGGTTGTGTTAGCTTATGCGACTCTGCAATATTGTGTGGACATCGGGGGAAGTTCCCCTGGATTGGCAGACCGGGGTGGTGGTCCCCCTATTCAAAAAGGGGGACCGTAGAGTGTGTTCCAACTACAGGGGAATCACGCTCTTAAGCCTCCCTGGTAAGGTCTATTCGGGGGTTCTGGAGAGGAGGGTCCGTCGAATAGTCGAACCTCAGATTCAGGAGGAGCAGTGTGGTTTTCATCCTGGCCGTGGAACACTGGACCAGCTCTACACTCTCAGCAGGGTCCTGGAGGGTGCATGGGAGTTTGCCTAACCGGTCTACATGTGCTTTGTGGACTTGGAGAAAGCGTTCGACAGCGTCCATCAGGGAACCCTGTGGGGGGTACTCTGGGAGTATGGGGTACCGGGCCCGTTGATATGGGCTGTTAGGTCCCTGTATGACCGGTGTCAGAGCCTGGTCCGCATTGCCGGCAGTAAGTCGGGCTTGTTCCCGGTGAGAGTTGGACTCCGCTAAGGTTGCCCTTTGTCACCGATTCTGTTCATAACTTTTATGGACAGAATTTCTAGGCGCAGCCAAGGTGTTGAGGGGATCCATTTTGGTGGCCTTAGGATTGCTTCTCTGCCTTTTACAGATGATATGGTCCTGTTGGCTTCATCAGATCATGATCTACAGCTTTCGCTGGAGCGGTTCGCAACCGAGTGCGACGCAGCCGGGATGAAGATCAGTTCCTCCAAATCCGAGGCCATGGTCTTGAGCCGGAAAAGGGTAGATTGCCCTCTCCAGGTCAGGGAGGAGGTACTACCCCAAGTGGAGGAGTTCAAGTATCTTGGGGTCTTGTTCATGAATGAGGGAAAAATGGAGCGTGAGATCGATAGGCGGATAGGTGCAGCGTCTGCAGTGAAGCAGGCGCTGTACAGGTCTGTCGTGGTGAAGAGAGAGCTGAGTCAAAAGGCGAAGCTCTCTATTTACCGATCGATCTACGTTAATACCCTCATCTATGGTCATGAGCTTTGGGTTGTGACCGAAAGAATGAGATCTCGGATACAAGCGGCCGAAATGAGTTTTCTCCGCAGGGTGTCTGGGTTCTCCCTTAGAGATAGAGAAGCTCGATCATCCGGGAGGGACTCAGAGTAGAGCCGCTGCTTCTCCATGTCGAGAGGAGCCAGTTGAGGTGGCTCGGGCATCTGTTTAGGATGCCTTCTGGACACCTCCCTGGTGAGGTGTTCCAGACACGTCCCATTGGGAGGAGGCCCAGAAGAAGACCAAGGACACACTCGAGGGATTACGTTTCTCGGCTGGCCTGGGAACACCTCAGGATTCCCCCGGAAGGGCTGGCCCAAGTGGCTGGGGAGAGGGAAGTCTGGGCCTCCCTACTTAGGCTGCTAGCCTCGCGACCCGACCCCGGATAAGCGGAAGAAAATGGATGGATGGATAAAACAAGACCAAGAGTTTAGGACCACCTCTTCACAGAGATAGACCTTCATCTCTGTTCTAACACAGAGTTAAGTTTCACATTTAAGAAAAACAAAGGACACACTGGAACTCAGAGAACGGAGAGTGAGAAGAAACACTTTCAGCAGACGATTTTCGAGCAAACTTCAGAGAAAGACACATTTTCCTAGAGAGACATCCTAGGAACTCGGAGAACAGAGAGAGAAGAAGCACCCTTCAGCAGATGTCTCAAGACGAGAGACAGGACGAAAAAGATACAGAACCCAGCATTTAACCGTCAGCAGAACCCAGGGCTCCAGCTGTCTACCAGGCAACAACCAGAATCACACTGCAGAGGAGTGGTAAATCCCAGATGACTGCAGGAACCAGCAACCATGGACCTTCGTTCCTCCGACCCATGACAGGTGAACTTGAATGTTCCTGTAAAGTGCCCTGAGACAACTTTGTTGTGATTTGGTGCTATATAAATAAACTGAATTAAATTGAATTGAACTTTGAGGAGACTTCAGCCTCTCAGTCACCGGAACATCTGAGGCCTTGCTGGTATCATTAGCAGCTGTCGGAACCAGGCTTTGACCATCTACATCCTTGTAGGAGAGAGACTTTTCAATGCCTTTCTGGTGAAACTAGATCACAATAAACTTCTCAGACAAACTTAGCTCACCTTAGACACAATTTTAAACACTTCACAAACGGAAACTAGTCCTAAGTCTGCCTTTTATATTTTTATATATAATTTTTTTTATTGAATTTTTCGAATAAAGTACAATCATCTTATACATGTTTACATTCACTCACACACCCACAACTCAAACTTGCATATATCCTGTTTAAATCCAACAATATACAAATATACAAAATCTTTCAGATCAAGACATTAAATGAAAAGACAAAACATAAATAGAAGTTGTAGAGTCAAGACACCAATTTCTCCATTAATAAGCCCCGCCTTCAGTCCTTATGATATTCATCTATGGCTTCCAGAGATTCTCAAAATCATGTTGATTACCCTTGGCAAGATACGTTAGTTTTTCCAGTCCCAGGGAATTTGCAATTTCATTCTTCCAGAGTCCCAGAGAGGGGGTGTCTATGCTCCTCCAGCATAATGCAATATATCTCCTGGCTTGAAGTAGTTCTTAGTCTCTCAGTTTAGTCTTCTTCTCTGATTGTTTAAATTCCATTGGATAGATTCCAAGAACACAGTTTGACTTTTAAAGGGATTTTTACCTTAAACAATTCAGATAAACACCTGGTTACATCTTTCCAAAATTCCTGTATATTGAGACATTCCCATAGACGATGGAGAAGAGTTCCTTTTTCAAATAAACATTTTGTACAAGTATCTGGAATATTGCTGGACAAATAATGAAGCCTAACAGGTGTAATATAGATTATCATAAGCCATTTATATTGCAGAAGTTTAAATTGTGTTTTTATTGTTTGTTTTTGTGCTTTTCAACAAGCCTGATTCCATTCTTCCTCATCTATATCTTCGAGAATATTCCTTCTCCAAGATTTAACTTGTCAATTGATGAGTCCTTAGAGTAACGCATCAATAAGTTATAGTACACAGAAAGGACACCCTTCCCTTTTAAATCCCCTACACACACCTCTTCTATTTTAGTTAAAGGTGGGATGTCAACTATCCATTTCAATTTTGATGACATATAGTTTTATTAATCGTAAGTATTTAAAAAAATGTTTTGGGGGTATTAGATGCTTTTTACGTAACTGATTGAAAGGGTCCGAGTGGGCCATGTTCCGTGCCTCTATTGTCGAGGCGGCTTACCGGAGCTGCGGCCGCAAGGTTGTCAGTGCCTGTCGCGAAGGCAACCCTTGAACCCGGTGGTGGACACCGGCGGTGAGGGATGCTGTCAGGCTGAAGGAGTAGTCCAATTTGGGCTTTTTTGGCCTGTGGGACCCTGGAAGCAGCTGATGGGTACCGGCAGTCCAAGCGACATGCGGCTTGGGTGGTCACTGAAGCAAAAACTCGGGCATGGGAGGAGTTCGGAAAGGCCATGGAGAATGACTTCCGCATGGCTTCGAGGCAATTCTGGTCCACCATCCGGCGTCTCAGGGGGGGAAAGTGGTACACCACCAACACTGTTTATAGTAGGGGTGGTGTGCTGCTGACCTCAACTCAGGATGTCGTAGGTCAGTGGGCAGAATACTTTGAAGACCTCCTCAATTCCACTGGCACGTCTTCCACTGAGGAAGTGGAGCCTGGGGACACCAGGTCGGGCACTCCAATCTCTGGTGCTGAGGTCACCGAGGTGGTTAAAAAGCTCCAAGGTGGTAGAGCCCCAGGGGTGGATGAGATTCGCCCAGAGTTCCTTAAGGCTCTGGATGTTGTAGGGTTGTGTTGGCTTACGCAACTCTGCAATATTGTGTGGACATCGGGGGAAGTTCCCCTGGATTGGCAGACTGGGGTGGTTGTCCCCTTGTTCAAAAAGAGGGACCGTAGAGTGTGTTCCAACCACAGGGGGATCACGCTCTTAAGCCTCCCTGGTAAGGTCTATTCGGGGGTTCTGGAGAGGAGGGTCCGTTGGATAGTCGAACCTCAGATTCAGGAGGAGCAGTGTGGTTTTCGTCCTGGTCGTGGAACACTGGACCAGCTCTACACTCTCAGCAGGGTCCTGGAGGATGCGTGGGAGTTTGCCCAACCGGTCTACATGTGCTTTGTGGACTTGGAGAAGGCGTTCGATCGCGTCCCTCGGGGAACTCTGTGAGGGGTACTCTGGGAGTATGGGGTACCGGGCCCGTTGATATGGGCTGTTAGGTCCCTGTATGACCAGTGTCAGAGCCTGGTCCGCATTGCCCGGCAGTAAGTCGGGCTTGTTCCTGGTGAGAGTTGGACTCCGCCAAGGTTGCCATTTGTCACCGATTCTGTGCATAACTTTTATGGACAGAATGTCTAGGCGCAGCCAAGGTGTTGAGGGGATCCGTTTTGGTGGCCTTAGGATTGCGTCTCTGCTTTTTGCAGATGATATGGTCCTATTGGCTTCATCAGATCGTGATCTACAGCTTTCGCTGGAACGGTTCGCAGCCGAATGCGGCACGGCCGGAATGAAGATCAGTTCCTCCAAATCTGAGGCCATGGTCTTGAGCCGGAAAAGGGTAGAGTGCCCTCTCCGGGTCAGGGAGGAGGTCCTTCCCCAAGTGGAGGAGTTCAAGTATCTTGGGGTCTTGTTCACGAATGAGGGAAAAATGGAGCGTGAGAGCAATAGGCGGATAGGTGCAGCGTCTGCAGTGAAGCGGGCGCTGTACAGGTCTTTCGTGGTGAAGAGAGAGCTGAGTCAAAAGGCGAAGCTCTCAATTTACCAATCGATCTACGTTCCTACCCTCATCTATGGTCATGAGCTTTGGGTTGTGACCGAAAGAATGAGATCTCGGATACAAACGGCCGAAATGAGTTTTCTCCGCAGGGTGTCTGGGCTCTCCCTTAGAGATAGGGTGAGAAGCTCGATCATCCGAGAGGGACTCAAAGAGTAGAGCCGCTGCTTCTCCACGTCAAGAGGAGCCAGTTCAGGTGGCTCGGGCATCTGGTTAGGATGCCTCCTGGACGTCTCCCTGGTGAGGTGTTCCAGACACGTCCCACCAGGAGGAGACCCAGAGGAAGACCCAGGACACGCTGGAGAAACCATGTTTCTCGGCTGGCCTGGGAATGCCTCGGGATTCCCCCGGAGGAGCTGGCCCAAGTGGCTGGGGAGAGGGAAGTCTGGGCCTCCCTTCTTAAGCTGCTACCCCCGTGACCCGACCCTGGATAAGCGGAAGAAAATGGATGGATGGATGGATGGATGATCGACAGTGAGCAATACACCATCCGCATATAGATCTTTAATTTTCTGAATGCCTTGGGCTTTCCATATTTTAAATCTATCATTTTTACCAGGAGGAAACATGTCATTACTCCAAATAGGGGTAAATTGTGAAAGCACTGGAGGATCACCCACATGTTTGTGCTGCATGTCAAGTTATAATTATGTTTTTTAAAAAGGGGTTCTTTGTGTTCTTTTTTAGTGTTTTTATATCTGAAGAAGGGCAGCACGGTGGCGCAACTGGTAGAGCTGCTGCCTCTCAGCGAGCAGGTCCTTGGTTCAAACCCCGGTCCAGGGGCCTTTCTGGGTGGAGTTTGCATGTTCTCTCCGTGCATGCGTGGGTTTTCTCCGGGTACTCCGGTTTCCTCCCACAGACCAAAAACATGCATGTTAGGCTGATTGGTAACTCTAAATTGTCCCTAGGTGTGAGTGAGAGAGTGAATGGTTGTTTGTCTCGTTTGTCTCTATGTGGCCCTGTGATGGACTTGCGACCCGTCCAGGGTGTACCCTGCCCCTCGCACAGTGATTGCTGGACATGGGCACCGGCGACCCCCGTGACCCAAAATGGAATAAGCGGGTAAAGATAATGGATGGATGGATGGATATCTGAAGAATATAGGAAGGTGTTTAAAGGAAGATCTGGAACAGACTACCGTTCAGTGTCTACCCAGGCTGGAGGTATTTGACAAAAGTAATGGGTAGCTGATGTTAGTTGGGCCACCATATAATACCATCTGAGATTGGGAACTTGAAGTCCACCTCTTTCATAGGGTAAATAGTCACTTTAAACGGAGTCTTGCTTTTCTATTACTCCAAATAAATTGGTTAAATAGTTTGTTCAAACTGCCATAAAATGAATCTGACAGAGGCAATGGAAGTGTTTGGAAAAGGTACAGAAACTTGGGCAAAATTGTCATTTTTAATATATTTATTTGGCCTATCATGGATTTAGGCAAATTTGACTATCGATTTAACATTTCAGCTACTTTTTTCACAAGGAGGTCATAATTTGCTGTGCTAATTTCTCTGATGGATGGAGTGATCTTGATGCCTAAATCTTTAAAAATTTCTCTAGTTGTTTTAAATGGGGTAATCACAATAAGACTTATCCTTTCTTCCTCATTAAGAAACATTAACTCTGATTTAGAATTATTAATTTTATACCCCAAAAATTCTCCAAAGGCTTTTATTAGATTTAATAAGTTAGGGATGCTGTTCTTCAAATTATTTATGAAAAATATAATGTCGTCCGCAAACAAAGAAATATGTTCTCTTCCTTCAATTCTAATACCTGATATTCCTGTATTTGCTCTTAGAGCCATTGCTAGGGGTTCTATTGCTAATTCAAATAGTGGTGACAGGGGGCAACCCTGTCTGGTTGACCTCTGTAATTTAAATGGTTCTGACATGTTATTATTGGTTAAAACCTGTGCTGTGGGATCAGTCTACAGTAATTGTATCCATTTTAGAAATGTTTCACCCAATCCATATCTGGGGAGTACTTGTAGCAGATAATTGTATTCTATCAAAAGCTTGGCATGTGTCCAATGGTAATGTTGCTGTATCTTTACTATTATATCCTGAAACATGCTCAATAATCCAGGTAGAAAAATCCAAAAAAAGTTCAATCTGGTCTTCTGGACATTCAAAAAACAAGAAAAACAAAACAAACAAAAAAAAAGCAAAGCAAAAGAAACGTTTCGTCTCTCATCCAAGAGACTTCCTCAGTCTGAGGTGCTGTATTCAGCTCAGTCTCTTAAATAGCACCTTCTCAGAGTGGATCAACCAGTTTGCTGCTGACAACCAAAACCAGCTGATCACATGCTCAAGAAGGACCATCAGCCTAACAATGGATCATTAGCACACTGATGGCTGTTTACTGTTCACAGAGGGCTGAGTGATACTAGCAATCACAGCATTGTAAGAGGGGGACAGTTGAACCTGGAGGCTCCACCCCTGTTTAATGATGGACGGTTTCTTTTCACAAAGATGGCCTCCTTTACTCCTCTCTCAAACCATCGTTCCTCTCTGTCCAGGATGTGAACATCTTCATCCCTGAAAGAGTGACCGCTGGCCTGGAGATGAGTGTAGACCGCAGAGTCCTGGCCTGATGATGTTGATCTTCTGTGCTGGTCCATCCTTTTGGCCAGTGGCTGTTTAGTTTCCCCGATGTAAGACTGATCACAGCCCTCCTGACACTGAACAGCATACACAATATTGTGTATGCTGTTCAGTGTCAGACTGAGGAAGTCTCTTGGATGAGAGACGAAACGTTTCTTTTGCTTTTTTTTTTTTTTCTTGTTATTTGAATGTCCAGAGGACCATATTGAACTTTTTTTGGACTTTACTATTATGTTTTTCATATAATACATTAAGAACTTGTCTTATATTATGATAACCTTGTCTTGTTTTAACAAATCCTTGTTGATCATCTATTATCGATTTGGGCAAGCATTTATCTAATCTCCTAGCGAGTGCTTTACACAAAATATTCATATCACATCCCATATGACTGATTCCCCTATAGGAGGAGCATTCAGTCAGAGGCCTGTTTGGTTTTATTACAACGGTTATTGTAGCTAACCTCAGTGAATCTGGGAGTATTCCAGCTTTATATGATTCCTCATACATGTTGAAGAGTGGCAGGATTAATTTATTTTTAAATGTTTTATAAGATTCCATTGGAAGTCCGTCAGGACCTGGTGTTTTGCTGCTATTCATGTTGTCTACGGCTTCAGATAAGTCGTTTATTGTTAGAGGAGTATCAAGAGTGTTGTCCTCTTCTGAGAGGGTTTGGAATTTTTATTTGATTAAGAAATGCAGTTTGTGCTTCTCCGTTTCCAGTATACTCAGATTTATATAGGGTTTTATAGAAATCTAAAATTTTTATTTCTGAAGGGTTTGTTATTATAGTACCTAATTTTGATTTTATGCTGTTAATTGTTCTTTCCGCTTGCATCTGTTTTATCCTCCAGGCCAATAATTTACCTGCCTTTTCTCCTTGATTATAAAAGGCTAGTTTAGTCCACATTAAATTTTTTGCCACCTTTTCTGCTGTTAGTTCATCATATCTGGTCCTTAAAACAGTCAATTTGTGTAAATTTGTAGGATTTTTACTTTGATAAAATTTTGTTTCGTTAGATTTAATTTGCCTTTCTAATGATTTCAGTTCCTGGTTGTATTGCTTGTTTTTATTACTGTTGTAGCTTATAATTTCTCCTCTAATATAAGCTTTAAAAGATTCCCATCTAATACTAGCTATAGTTTCATCTTTGTTCATTTCAAAATATTTGTCAATGTAAGTTTCTATGAATGTAACAAATTTAAGCAATTTATGTAAAAAAAGAAAAGCCATCTCTTAACAGAGGAGGAGGCCTCAGATTTCCACTTTCAAAAACATATAATGCAACTTTAAGACTGATTACCAGTCGGTTTTCACACCTGATGGGAACAGAGGGGCCTCATCTGTGAATTAGAGTAACAAAGACTTTAAGAAACCCCCTACTGTTAAGGTGTTGAGGTGTGACTTGTCAAATCTACATATGTGTGTGTGTCTTATCTCACTCAGCCTTATAACCTGAATCTGTCACTCACTGCTGTTTGAATTGAGAAAGCTCCTCAGATGAGGAGCGAAACATCTTCTGTTACAAATAAAGTCCAGTTGTTTTTGTATTGAATGCTTTTTGAATTCAAGTCCTGGATGACTGAGAATCTTCACCAGCATATTGCTAAGCATTTTGGGAAGGATACCCTAGGAGCAGTGCGGGAGTTTGAGAAGATGTCAAGGAAGTTTGCAGACTACAGAAACCATCTTCGTTTCAGTCTGAGATGCAGACAAGAAAAACTCATCCCCAGCAGTTTGAAACTCAACTCCATGATCAAAGGACATAGAGCAGAAGGAATACTCCTGAAAGCTCAAAACAAGCTGCTCAGTGAGAGAATAAGACAGATACACTTCACCATTGAAGCTCTCTCACTCAAAATGGATCAGACCCTCCAGAAGCTGTCTACTCTGATACCACTTCCTCTGTTGGAAGAAGTTTCTTGTTTCGTTGAAAAGGCCCAGCTATCACAACATCAAAAGAGCAAGGAACGTCAAAAAAGTAAGTTTCTAAAATTACAACAGAGAGCGGTTTTCTCATCACAAACCATCAGTCAAGATCAGGAGGTTGTTGCCAACACTAATTTTCAGGACCAGTGGGTTAGAAATTTGTCTAACAGGACATTGACACAACCTGAGAAAGATGTGCAGGCAAAAGGACTAAACTTTGCCATCTCCCCTCAAGAAATACCTGTTGTGGAACTAATCACGGCCACTGAATCTGCAATTAGGAACAACAACTTGATGGAAGGAGAGGCAGAACAGCTCAGAATGGAAATATCAGCAACCATCTCCAGTGCCAAACCGCCTCCTTCAAACCTCACACCACAGGAAAGGAAAGCTGTAACATCACTCAGCCAGGACCAAAACATCACCATTTTACCAGCTGATAAAGGAAGATGCACAGTAGTCCTCAACACTTCTGATTACAGGGAAAAAATAACTACACTACTGAGCGACCGTAACACCTACGAGACTCTGAAGAGGGACCCAACCAGTGCCTACAAATAGAAAGTCACAGATTACCTGCAAAAACTTTAAAAGGAGAAAACAATCAATCGATCGTTGTATTATAGATTGTACCCAGGAGAAGCCATTCCCTGTCTTTATGGACTTCCAAAAATACATAAAGAAGGGACACCACTCAGACCCATCGTCAGCAGCATGAACTCAGTAACATACAATATTGCTAAACATCTGGCTGGTATTTTAGCTCCTCTTGTTGGAAACACACCTCATCACATAAAGAACTCCATTGATTTTGCTAACAAAGTTCAACACTTGAAACTAACCCCAGGAGAAACCCTTGTATCGTATGATGTGACTTCTCTTTTCACTTGCATACCACTCTGAAGCAGTAGAAACCGTCAGAAAACAACTTGTACAAGAGAAGGACTTAATCAACAGGACCAACTTCACCCCGGACCAGATCTGCACCCTGTTGGATCTCTGCCTCTCCACCACTTATTTCAAGTTCAATGACAGTTTTTACAGACAGAAGCACGGCTGTGCCATGGGCTCTCCAGTGTCACCCATTGTTGCCAATCTCTACATGGAGGAAGTGGAACAGAGAGCCCTACACTCCTATGAGGGAACAACGCCAAGTCATTGGTTCTGTTATGTGGATGACACCTGGGTCAAAATCCAAGCCAAGGAAATAGAAGCGTTCACCAGACACATTAACTCGGTCGATAACAACATCAAGTTCACCAGAGAGGATGCAAACGACAACAAGCTGCCTTTTTTGGACTGTTTGGTTCAGATGGAAAGAGAGGACAGCCTCAACATTGAAATGTACAGAAAACCAACCCACACAGACCAGTATCTTCTGTTTGACTCCCACCATCCACTGGAACACAAACTCTCTGTCCTCAGAACTTTACAACATCGGGCCGAATGCGTCCCCACGAAGACAGAAGGGAAGGAAAAGGAACAGAAACACATTCAAGAAGCTCTTCAAACATGTGGATATCCTAACTGGGCTTTTGTCAAGTCAGCGAGGAAATCTACAAAACACACTAATAAACAGAAAAAAGAGAACAACAGACGGAAAAACATCGTCATCCCTTATGTTGCTGGAGTATCAGAGAAATTCAGAAGGATCTTCAACAAACACAACATCCCAGTACATTTCAAACCCAGCAGGACTCTCAGACAGAGGCTGGTCCACCCTAAGGACAAAACACCCATACACAAACAGAGTGGTGGAGTGTATGCGGTCCAGTGCAGCGAGGACTGTCCAGACCTCTACATTGGAGAAACTAAACAGCCTCTTCACAGACGCATGGCTCAACAAAGAAGAGCCAGCTCCACAGGACAAGATTCAGCTGTTCACCTCCACCTCACAGATAAGGGACACTCTTTTGAGGACCAAAATGTGCACATTTTGGACCGAGAACACAGATGGTTTGAGAGGGGGGTGAAGGAAGCAATTTATGTTGAGAGAAAAAACCGTCTCTTAACAGAGGAGGAGGCCTCAGATTTCCACTTTCAAAAACCTATAATGCAACTTTAAAACAGATTCCCAGCCGGTTTTCACACCTGATGGGAACAAAGGGGTCTCATCTGTGAATTAGAGGAACAAAGACCTTAAGAAGCCCCCTACTGTTAAGGTGTTGGTGTGACTTGTCAAATCTACATATGTGTATGTGTCTTATCTCACTCAGCCTTATAACCTGAACCTCTCACTTACTGCTCATTGAATTGAGAAAGCTCCTCGGATGAGGAGCGAAACGTCTTCTGTTACAAATAAAGTCCAGTTGTTTTTGTATTGAACACTTTTTGTATTATACCAGCAGTTTTCCACTTGAGGTAATAGTTCCATGGAAATAAGAAAATAATCAATACGTGAATGGTATTGGTGTGAACCTGAATAACATGAACATTCCTTGTTATTTGGGTTTCTTGTTCTCCATACTTCATTTATTCTTAAATATTTTATATAGGTAAGGAGTATTTTCCTGGTCTGTGTATGAGTAGTATCAATTTGAGTAGATTTACCCAGACCTGGGTCCAGGGTGCAATTAAAGTCCCCTCCTATAATGTATAGTCCCTCCAGGGTTGCCAAGGTTAGAAATAAATTTTCATAAAAGGATGGGTTATCTTCATTAGGCTCATAAATATTTATAAAATTTATTTTTGATATTCCAATATGCCCCTGTACAATGATATATCTTCCATTTGGATCTTTGATTGACATAGTTTGGAACAGTATTGACTTAAATGTATAAGAATAATAACTCCTCTGGTATGTTTAGTAAAAGAAAAGTGATACACCTGACCCTGCCATCTTTTAGTTATGAGATGTATTTCTGGTGCAGTTAAATGAGATTCTTAAAATTATTTTAGATTTCAAATATTTTAATCGATTACTTGTTTCAATTTAGTTAGTTTCCTTATTCCCCTGACATCCCAGCTTGTAATTCTAATGTTCAAAATATTTGTGTTGGTTGCCTTCTCCATATTTTATTATTGGATTATTCAACTTGTTGGATACTAAAATAAAGTAAGCAACGACAGTACTGAAAATGCAGGTTTGTACATACATTCACACACTCACCCATACAAAACACAGAACTCATCATGAACATTCCCTGACTGAACATTTGCATTTCTTTAACTGAAATGCCTTCCCCTTCCCTGGAACTAAACATTTGGAGAACGTTGATCCACACCAGTGAGGAGAAACTAGTCAACATGACCTCACCAAAGCTTCAAACCAAAACTCCATACAATAGACAGTGTCTACTAACAAAAATAAATAAAATAATATAGTTAACCCTTGATAGAATGGTAGTAACTTATTTAAGGCTCAGCTGTTGGCATTAATTCCAAATTGGTTCAAATTAGAATTATAATAAGTGAACTAACGCAATCAGTTATGGTATGGTATATAGTTTATTCATTTAAAAAAATACAAAACAATTCCATAACAATATAAAAAAAATACAAGAGATTTAAAATGAAAGGCAGCAGAAAGAAGAAAAAATCTTATTATATCTGCCCCTTTTTTCAAACAATTATTTCAATCATAATAATTTTCAAGTAACAGAATAAAATGAATAACTCTTTCTAATTTTTATAATTCTAATACAAAAACACACTAAGCTACTTCATATATACTTTTTTAACAATTCAGCTTTGATCTTTTTCTTAAATGTACACATAGACTTGGCATTTTTCACATCACTCTCTAGAACATTCCACAATCCAACTCCTTGGATTGAGGTAGACCTTCCCTTCAGACTAGTTCTGAATTTTGGTTTGACAAATATCTCTATCCCCTTAAGATTGTAACAACTTTGTCTTTTAATAAAATTTCTTTGGATATTTAATGGTAATGTGTTATTTTGAGCCCTATACATAACTGATAAAATACTATAATCTACCAAATCATGGAACTTCAATAAGTTCAGTTAATAAAATAATGTGCTTGATGGGTGACTGTAATGCTTTCTGGTGATAATTCTTACAGCTCTTTTCTGTAAAATAAAAATAGGCTTTGTAAATGTTTTACACACTTTCCCCCAAACATCAATGCAATAGATTAAATGTGGAACAATGATTGTGTTATACAACATGTACAGAGCTTTATCATTTAATAATTCCCTGACTTTGTATAGTACTTGTCATAGCTCTGCTCTCTGTCAGCTCCTCTGTCATGCTGCACACTCAGTAATCACTCAACTCATGTCACCTGTCACCGCTCATTATCCCACAGCTCCACCACCTGGCCCAGTCAGTACTTAAGCTCACTCATTCCTCTCAGTCTGGGCCAGATTCTCTATCCTGTCTCATCAGCAGTAGACTTTCCAGCATTCCATTGATTGACTCATCACGTTCATGACCCTTGCCTTGACCACGACCACGCTTTTGCCTCAGCCCTCGTCTGCTTTTGCTCATCTGATCAGGTACCGACTCATGCTCTTGTTTTTTGACTCTCTCTTTGGATCACGTACTGGATACTTCTGCTGAACAACTGACTTCACGGTATGAACTCTGCCTTTCCCTTCTGACTGTTTTTTGGATCACGGATTAAAGGTCAAGCTCATTCTGTATCACGGACTTATCCTTACCCCTGAATCTGATTCCCACAGATTCATTTCCCCAATTAGTCTTTTTCCCCCTGCATCTACTAACCTTTATCTTTTAGTTGCAAGCCTGTTGGACTCCGTTCCAGTGGACCTTAACATCAGTTCTACTTCTACTGGCAGCCCGCCACTACAACACTACCCAATCTCGAACTACCAATCAGAAGATCGGAACCAGCCCAGAACCGGACCTACTCCAGAGTTTTACTTAATTTCACAATAAATCTTTTAACCCTCTCAGTGGTTGTTGTTGTTGTTTGCGATCCGGCCTCTGGTTCATGACAGTAGAATCTGGCCATTATGGATCCAACACCAACCCGAGAGTGGTGCTCTAAGGTAGAAGGGGCTGTTAGTAAACTTGAGAAAGGGCTTCAGGAAATGGTTGTTTTTCTTCAAGCTTTGTCCCAACAGTCAAACCAAGTCATCAACCAAACCCTGTTGACTCCTGCACCAAGAGAACCACGGTTAGCCCCCCCTGAACATTTCAGAGGTGAGCCTGAGCAATGTCGACCATTTTTGACTCAGTGTGACATTCAATTTCAATTGCAACCTTCATGTTTTCCCACTGAGCATGCTAAAGTAGCTTATGCTGTCTCACTTCTCGCTGGAAGAGCCAAGACGTGGGGCACTTCTGAATGGTTAAAAGGTGGCGTGGTATGTCGTAATTTTTTTGAATTTTCCAAAGAGTTGTATCGGGTTTTTGACCCCATCCTCCCTGAGAGAGAGGCAGCCCGAAGAATTTTTGATATTAAACAAGGCAAGGATTCTGTAACCAAATACATCATTCACTTTCACTCTGTTTCAGCAGACAGTCATTGGGATGAACACGCACTCACTGACGCCTTCTTCAGGGGGGCTTAATGAAGATGTTAAGGATGTGCTGGCAACAATGGACTATCCCTCATCCCTACGCCAGCTGGAGGAGGTGGCCACCCATGTTGACCTTCGCCTGCGTGAGCGTGAGCGTGACCGTGAACAGAGTCGAGGCAAGGCCACAGCCATGTCCAGAACCAGACATCACCTTGTGGATCATGAACCTAAAACGGAACAAACCAAGAGCCCTCAGGATCCTCTGTATGCTACGGAACCCATGCAACAAGGAAGAAGTCGTCTGACCACCCAGGAACGAGAACGTCGGAGGAGGTACCATCTCTGTTTTTATTGTGGTCAAGGTGGTCATGATTGTCATCTTTGTCCAGTAAAAGACCAGGCTCAGCAGGAGAAGAGGCTCCTGTTGAGTCTTAGTCATAAGATCAAGTCCTCTCCACCTATCATGTCCAAGTCCAAGGTCAAGTTCATAATAAAGGGTGGTCAACCCGTCATCGTCTCAGCTTTTATTGATTCAGGGGCCGACACGGAATTCATTGATAAAACCTTTGCCAAATCCATAGATCTGACCATTGTTCCATCACCTAACAACCATAAGGTCCTCGCTTTAGATGGTCATCCTTTAAGTCAATCTAGTCTTGAAACTGTTCCAGTCACCATGGTGTCGGCCAACAACCATTCGGAACTGATCAGATTCATTGTTATTGATTCACCCCAACTCCCAGTGGTTTTAGGTTCCACTTGGTTACGCAAACACAACCCCCAAATCGATTGGAGGAACCAAGAGATTGTAGGATGGGCTAATGAGTGTTATTCTACATGTATTCAGAGCCAACCCAGTTCACCAGCCCTTGTCACAGCCAATGAGGAGACCTATCCTAATCTAAGTCAGGTACCTAAAGAGTACCATGATTTGAAAGAGGTCTTTAATAAATCAAAAGCTACGTCCCTTCTGCCACATCGTCCATACGATTGTGGTATTGACCTGATCCCAGGTTCTACCCCCCCCCTCGGGGTAGATTATATTCTTTGTCTGGTCCCGAGCAAGAGTCCATGAGGAAATATATAACAGAGTCCCTCCAAGCTGGTATCATTAGACCTTCAGCATCCCCCGCTGGTGCAGGTTTTTTCTTTGTAGGGAAGAAAGATGGGTCACTTCGTCCATGCATTGACTATAGAGAACTTAACAAAATAACCATAAAGAACAAGTATCCTCTGCCCCTCATGAACTCTGCTTTTGATATAATCCAAAATGCTAAGATATTCACCAAACTGGATCTTCGCAACGCTTACCATTTGGTCAGGATACGGCGGGGAGATGAATGGAAGACGGCTTTTAATACCGCAGATGGCCATTATGAATATCTTGTTATGCCATTCGGCCTCACCAACGCTCCTGCCGTTTTCCAAGCCCTGGTTAATGATGTCCTTCGTGACATGATTAACATTTACGCTTTTGTTTACCTTGATGACATACTTATCTTTTCACAAGATAGCATTTCTCACCGTCGCCATGTCAGAGCTGTCTTAACCCGCCTTTTACAGAACAACTTGTTTGTCAAGGCAGAGAAGTGTGCTTTCCACCAAGTGTCCACCTCATTCCTTGGGTTCAACATTTCTCCAGGTCAAGTATCCATGGAACCCGGGAAGGTATCAGCGGTGGTGGATTGGCCTAAGCCCAAGGATCGTAAACGGCTGCAAAGGTTTCTCGGTTTTGCAAATTTTTATAGGAGGTTCATTAAGAACTACAGTTCAGTTGCAGCTCCTCTTCATTTTCTCACCTCATCTAAGACCAAGTTCATCTGGGACTCCGTTGCCAACCAATCATTCCAGAAGCTCAAAACATTGTTTTCCTCTGCTCCAATCTTGCACTCTCCAGACCCCGAGAAACAATTCATTGTGGAGGTCGATGCATCCAGCACCGGGGTGGGCGCCATCCTCAGTCAGCGCAGCACAGATGGTAAGGTCCACCCCTGTGCTTACTTCTCCAGGGCACTCTCCCCCGCTGAGAGAAACTACGACGTGGGAGACCGTGAGCTTTTGGCAGTCAAGATGGCCCTGGAGGAATGGAGGCACTGGCTGGAAGGTGCGAAGAAGTCCTTTTTGGTATGGACCGACCATAAAAACCTGGAGTACCTTCGCACAGCAAAGAGACTCAATCCCCGTCAGGCCAGGTGGGCTATGTTTTTCTCTCGGTTCAGTTTCACCCTCTCTTACAGACCCGGGCCCAAGAATGCCAAGCCGGATGCCCTGTCCCGGGTCTTTGAGGTCAAGGAAGGGCCCTCAGAAGAGGTCGAGTTCATCCTGCCTGAGACCGTACGTCTTTCTTTGACTCAATTAGAACTCGATCTCCAACAAGTCCAACTCTCCGAGCCACGTCCACCCACCTGTCCTAGGGGACGCCTGTTTGTCCCCAATCAAAAGGTAAAAGAGGTTCTTGAATTATGCCATTCATCAAAGTTGTTCTGTCACCCAGGAATCACCAAGACCCTCCAACTCATTCGCGCCCGATTCTGGTGGGCTACGCTTACGGAGGACACCAAGCACTTTGTCAAGTCATGTCCCGAATGCAATCGTGCCAAGTCTTCCAATCGCCCACCTGCCGGGCTGCTACGACCCCTGCCAATTCCTTCACGCCCATGGTCACATATTGCTATGGACTTTGTGACTGGATTACCCCCTTCTGAGGGTAATTCAGTGTTATTGACCATTGTGGACCGTTTTTCTAAAATGGTCCACCTGGTTCCTCTCCCCAAGTTACCTTCTTCCAAGGAACTCAGCGTTATCATGGCCAAGGAGGTTTTCAGGCTCCATGGGCTCCCCCAGAACATTGTGTCTGACCGAGGTCCCCAATTCATTTCCAAGTTCTGGAGGGAGTTTTGCAACCTGCTAGGGATCTCGGTCAGCCTCTCGTCAGGTTTTCATCCCCAAACGGATGGACAATCTGAGCGTACCAACCAGGAGGTGGAGACCAAGCTTCGGCTCCTCTGCGAGGGGGACCCGAGGAAATGGACGTCCAACCTCCCTTGGATTGAACAAGCAATCAACTCTCTTCCATCCTCTACATCAGGTATTTCACCCTTTCATGTTGTCTATGGATTCCAACCCCCTGTTTTTTCAGTCCAGGGGAGAGAAGCTCGGGTTCCCTCTGCACGACTCGCAATTTTACGTTGCCAGCGAGTCTGGAGAAAAGCCAGGAGAGCCCTAATTTTGGCCACCAAGAGGTACGTTCGGGGGGCTAACCGCAGGAGAACGCCTCAACCATTGTACAAGGTGGGCCAGAAAGCGTGGCTCTCCACCAAGGACCTTCCTCTCCGTGTGGAATCTAAGAAACTAGCACCACGTTTCATTGGTCCTTTTCTGATTACCAAAATAATCAATCCTGTCTCTGTTCGCTTACAGTTACCCAGGTCCATGCGCATTCATCCAACGTTTCATGTCTCAAGACTCAAGCCATTTGTCCTGCCACGTTTTCGACCCACCACCGACCTCCCACCACCCGCCCGACTCATTCAGGGGAGCCCAGCCTACACGGTCCGACGCCTTCTTCGATCCAGAAGGTGGGGGAGAGGACTCCAGTATCTGGTAGACTGGCAGGGGTACGGCCTGGAGGAACGTTCCTGGGTGCCCTCACGCAATATTCTGGACAAAACCCTCATTAGAGACTTTCATCGACTGAACCCTCTCCAGCCTGGTGGTCCTTCAGGAGCCGGACCTTGAGGGGGGGGTTCTGTCATAGCT
>NC_056515.1:2675787-2710433 GCF_014905685.2 Nematolebias whitei | reverse complement strand
GGCACTTCTGAATGGTTAAAAGGTGGCGTGGTATGTCGTAATTTTTTTGAATTTTCCAAAGAGTTGTATCGGGTTTTTGACCCCATCCTCCCTGAGAGAGAGGCAGCCCGAAGAATTTTTGATATTAAACAAGGCAAGGATTCTGTAACCAAATACATCATTCACTTTCACTCTGTTTCAGCAGACAGTCATTGGGATGAACACGCACTCACTGACGCCTTCTTCAGGGGGCTTAATGAAGATGTTAAGGATGTGCTGGAAACAATGGACTATCCCTCATCCCTACGCCAGCTGGAGGAGGTGGCCACCCATGTTGACCTTCGCCTGCGTGAGCGTGAGCGTGACCGTGAACAGAGTCGAGGCAAGGCCACAGCCATGTCCAGAACCAGACATCACCTTGTGGATCATGAACCTAAAACGGAACAAACCAAGAGCCCTCAGGATCCTCTGTATGCTACGGAACCCATGCAACAAGGAAGAAGTCGTCTGACCACCCAGGAACGAGAACGTCGGAGGAGGTACCATCTCTGTTTTTATTGTGGTCAAGGTGGTCATGATTGTCATCTTTGTCCAGTAAAAGACCAGGCTCAGCAGGAGAAGAGGCTCCTGTTGAGTCTTAGTCATAAGATCAAGTCCTCTCCACCTATCATGTCCAAGTCCAAGGTCAAGTTCATAATAAAGGGTGGTCAACCCGTCATCGTCTCAGCTTTTATTGATTCAGGGGCCGACACGGAATTCATTGATAAAACCTTTGCCAAATCCATAGATCTGACCATTGTTCCATCACCTAACAACCATAAGGTCCTCGCTTTAGATGGTCATCCTTTAAGTCAATCTAGTCTTGAAACTGTTCCAGTCACCATGGTGTCGGCCAACAACCATTCGGAACTGATCAGATTCATTGTTATTGATTCACCCCAACTCCCAGTGGTTTTAGGTTCCACTTGGTTACGCAAACACAACCCCCAAATCGATTGGAGGAACCAAGAGATTGTAGGATGGGCTAATGAGTGTTATTCTACATGTATTCAGAGCCAACCCAGTTCACCAGCCCTTGTCACAGCCAATGAGGAGACCTAGCCTAATCTAAGTCAGGTACCTAAAGAGTACCATGATTTGAAAGAGGTCTTTAATAAATCAAAAGCTACGTCCCTTCTGCCACATCGTCCATACGATTGTGGTATTGACCTGATCCCAGGTTCTACCCCCCCCTCGGGGTAGATTATATTCTTTGTCTGGTCCCGAGCAAGAGTCCATGAGGAAATATATAACAGAGTCCCTCCAAGCTGGTATCATTAGACCTTCAGCATCCCCCGCTGGTGCAGGTTTTTTCTTTGTAGGGAAGAAAGATGGGTCACTTCGTCCATGCATTGACTATAGAGAACTTAACAAAATAACCATAAAGAACAAGTATCCTCTGCCCCTCATGAACTCTGCTTTTGATATAATCCAAAATGCTAAGATATTCACCAAACTGGATCTTCGCAACGCTTACCATTTGGTCAGGATACGGCGGGGAGATGAATGGAAGACGGCTTTTAATACCGCAGATGGCCATTATGAATATCTTGTTATGCCATTCGGCCTCACCAACGCTCCTGCCGTTTTCCAAGCCCTGGTTAATGATGTCCTTCGTGACATGATTAACATTTACGCTTTTGTTTACCTTGATGACATACTTATCTTTTCACAAGATAGCATTTCTCACCGTCGCCATGTCAGAGCTGTCTTAACCCGCCTTTTACAGAACAACTTGTTTGTCAAGGCAGAGAAGTGTGCTTTCCACCAAGTGTCCACCTCATTCCTTGGGTTCAACATTTCTCCAGGTCAAGTATCCATGGAACCCGGGAAGGTATCAGCGGTGGTGGATTGGCCCAAGCCCAAGGATCGTAAACAGCTGCAAAGGTTTCTCGGTTTTGCAAATTTTTATAGGAGGTTCATTAAGAACTACAGTTCAGTTGCAGCTCCTCTTCATTTTCTCACCTCATCTAAGACCAAGTTCATCTGGGACTCCGTTGCCAACCAATCATTCCAGAAGCTCAAAACATTGTTTTCCTCTGCTCCAATCTTGCACTCTCCAGACCCCGAGAAACAATTCATTGTGGAGGTCGATGCATCCAGCACCGGGGTGGGCGCCATCCTCAGTCAGCGCAGCACAGATGGTAAGATCCACCCCTGTGCTTACTTCTCCAGGGCACTCTCCCCCGCTGAGAGAAACTACGACGTGGGAGACCGTGAGCTTTTGGCAGTCAAGATGGCCCTGGAGGAATGGAGGCACTGGCTGGAAGGTGCGAAGAAGTCCTTTTTGGTATGGACCGACCATAAAAACCTGGAGTACCTTCGCACAGCAAAGAGACTCAATCCCCGTCAGGCCAGGTGGGCTATGTTTTTCTCTCGGTTCAGTTTCACCCTCTCTTACAGACCCGGGCCCAAGAATGCCAAGCCGGATGCCCTGTCCCGGGTCTTTGAGGTCAAGGAAGGGCCCTCAGAAGAGGTCGAGTTCATCCTGCCTGAGACCGTACGTCTTTCTTTGACTCAATTAGAACTCGATCTCCAACAAGTCCAACTCTCCGAGCCACGTCCACCCACCTGTCCTAGGGGACGCCTGTTTGTCCCCAATCAAAAGGTAAAAGAGGTTCTTGAATTATGCCATTCATCAAAGTTGTTCTGTCACCCAGGAATCACCAAGACCCTCCAACTCATTCGCGCCCGATTCTGGTGGGCTACGCTTACGGAGGACACCAAGCACTTTGTCAAGTCATGTCCCGAATGCAATCGTGCCAAGTCTTCCAATCGCCCACCTGCCGGGCTGCTACGACCCCTGCCAATTCCTTCACGCCCATGGTCACATATTGCTATGGACTTTGTGACTGGATTACCCCCTTCTGAAGGTAATTCAGTGTTATTGACCATTGTGGACCGTTTTTCTAAAATGGTCCACCTGGTTCCTCTCCCCAAGTTACCTTCTTCCAAGGAACTCAGCGTTATCATGGCCAAGGAGGTTTTCAGGCTCCATGGGCTCCCCCAGAACATTGTGTCTGACCGAGGTCCCCAATTCATTTCCAAGTTCTGGAGGGAGTTTTGCAACCTGCTAGGGATCTCGGTCAGCCTCTCGTCAGGTTTTCATCCCCAAACGGATGGACAATCTGAGCGTACCAACCAGGAGGTGGAGACCAAGCTTCGGCTCCTCTGCGAGGGGGACCCGAGGAAATGGACGTCCAACCTCCCTTGGATTGAACAAGCAATCAACTCTCTTCCATCCTCTACATCAGGTATTTCACCCTTTCATGTTGTCTATGGATTCCAACCCCCTGTTTTTTCAGTCCAGGGGAGAGAAGCTCGGGTTCCCTCTGCACGACTCGCAATTTTACGTTGCCAGCGAGTCTGGAGAAAAGCCAGGAGAGCCCTAATTTTGGCCACCAAAAGGTACGTTCGGGGGGCTAACCGCAGGAGAACGCCTCAACCATTGTACAAGGTGGGCCAGAAAGCGTGGCTCTCCACCAAGGACCTTCCTCTCCGTGTGGAATCTAAGAAACTAGCACCACGTTTCATTGGTCCTT
The DNA here is from genome assembly GCF_014905685.2 of Nematolebias whitei. Lineage (NCBI taxonomy): Eukaryota > Metazoa > Chordata > Actinopteri > Cyprinodontiformes > Rivulidae > Nematolebias > Nematolebias whitei. The sequence continues at coordinate 2,706,873 of NC_056515.1, read as the reverse complement.
TTCTGATTACCAAAATAATCAATCCTGTCTCTGTTCGCTTACAGTTACCCAGGTCCATGCGCATTCATCCAACGTTTCATGTCTCAAGACTCAAGCCATTTGTCCTGCCACGTTTTCGACCCACCACCGACCTCCCACCACCCGCCCGACTCATTCAGGGGAGCCCAGCCTACACGGTCCGACGCCTTCTTCGATCCAGAAGGTGGGGGAGAGGACTCCAGTATCTGGTAGACTGGCAGGGGTACGGCCTGGAGGAACGTTCCTGGGTGCCCTCACGCAATATTCTGGACAAAACCCTCATTAGAGACTTTCATCGACTGAACCCTCTCCAGCCTGGTGGTCCTTCAGGAGCCGGACCTTGAGGGGGGGGTTCTGTCATAGCTCTGCTCTCTGTCAGCTCCTCTGTCATGCTGCACACTCAGTAATCACTCAACTCATGTCACCTGTCACCGCTCATTATCCCACAGCTCCACCACCTGGCCCAGTCAGTACTTAAGCTCACTCATTCCTCTCAGTCTGGGCCAGATTCTCTATCCTGTCTCATCAGCAGTAGACTTTCCAGCATTCCATTGATTGACTCATCACGTTCATGACCCTTGCCTTGACCACGACCACGCTTTTGCCTCAGCCCTCGTCTGCTTTTGCTCATCTGATCAGGTACCGACTCATGCTCTTGTTTTTTGACTCTCTCTTTGGATCACGTACTGGATACTTCTGCTGAACAACTGACTTCACGGTATGAACTCTGCCTTTCCCTTCTGACTGTTTTTTGGATCACGGATTAAAGGTCAAGCTCATTCTGTATCACGGACTTACCCTTACCCCTGAATCTGATTCCCACAGATTCATTTCCCCAATTAGTCTTTTTCCCCCTGCATCTACTAACCTTTATCTTTTAGTTGCAAGCCTGTTGGACTCCGTTCCAGTGGACCTTAACATCAGTTCTACTTCTACTGGCAGCCCGCCACTACAACACTACCCAATCTCGAACTACCAATCAGAAGATCGGAACCAGCCCAGAACCGGACCTACTCCAGAGTTTTACTTAATTTCACAATAAATCTTTTAACCCTCTCAGTGGTTGTTGTTGTTGTTTGCGATCCGGCCTCTGGTTCATGACAGTACTGCAATAGATTTAGATATTTTTGTTCTTACAGAATTTATGTGATTTTTCCATGTTAGCTGTTCATCAATGATTACACCCAAAAATTTCATCTCATTAACTCTACAAATCTCAACACCCTCAATTTTAAATGGATCATCAACAGTTCTCTTTTTGTTACTAAATATCATGTATTTAGTTTTATCTAAATTTAATGATAATTTATTAAGTTTAAACCAAGTTTGTATTTTATCAAATTCTGTCTTCATCAATTCCAACATCCATTTTACATCTTTACCCAAACAAAAAAATGTGGTGTCATCTGCAAAAAGGACACATTTGAGGAGTCCTGATACACTCATTAGTCATTCACATATATAATAAATAACTTTGGTCCAAGTACAGAGCCTTGAGGAACTCCACACGTGATATTGCACAGGTCAGATCTTACACCATTTATTTGTACAAACTGTTTCCTATCTTTCAAATAGCTAGATACCCAGTGTAATGCTGGTCCTCTTATACCATATTTATTCAGTTTTTCAAGGAGAATAGTGTGGTCAATAGTATCGAATGCTTTTTTTAAATCAACAAAAATACTAACACAATACTGTTTTTGATGGACAGCAGTAGTTATTTGTTCTATTATTTCCATGAGAGCCATTCATGTAGAGTTTTTTTGCTCTAAACCCATACTGACTGCTACTTAGAATGTTTTGTTTAGTAATAAATTTATCTAATCTGGTCACAAATAGTTTTTCTAGAATTTTTGAGAACTGTGGTAATAAGGATATTGGTCTATAATTATTGAACACACATTTATCACAATTTTTAAAGAGAGGAACTACTTAAGGGTGCATTCACACCAGCCCTGTTTAGTCTGCTTTAATCGAACTCCAGCTCATTTTCCTAGAAAGTCCGGTTCGTTTAGGGAGGTGTGAACGTGCCATCGGACTCTGTCACGGAACAAAAAAGCGAACTCTGGCCCGGGCTAAAACCTAGGTCTCAGTCCGGTAGAAACGAACTCCAGCACGGTTCGAGTACAGTGTGAATGTAAACAGACAGAGCTCCGCTCCGCCAGACGCGGATGTACCATTAAGGCAAAAGAGGCGGGTGCCTGGGGCCCCCAATCAGCATGGGCCCCGCCCCGGCCAGTCACCTACATCCCTAACATTGCTCCTGCTTGTTAATGTACGTTTAACATAAAAATAATTATAGTTACGATGAAAATGATAACTAAAAACGCAATACAATATAAGGTCGATTTCAGCTCCCCCCTACTAAAATGGACTATTCCATCATGACATCACCCAAAAATCCAGGAAGTGCTGTAAGCTTGAGCGGGAAGCGGAAGACAGAGGAGAAGAAAAAAGATGAAGCGAAGGTACGAAAGCGGAGCGGAAAAACGGAAAAAGCGTGAAAAAAACAAAACTTATGTTTCTACACTACCAAAATTGACAATGTTTTTTTAATGGGTCTAAAACGTCATCAACAGCTGATAATGACGGGCGGCCCATTGAAAGTGTGGGGGAACCGCCGCCGGACAGGATACAGGAAAAAGTGAATGCCGCAGAGGCAGTGACTCTTAAAGACGAAGATGAAGAAGAGGAGGATTCACAAGATGAGGTATGAGTTTTAGGAAATATTTTGTAGGTTAAAAGAACTCCTGACAGTAATCAGCTGAGACAACCTCTATTTTCATGTTTTCTTTCTGTATCAAAATATTAAAAGATATTCGGCCTAAATCTTCTGACGTAAACGAGGAGAGATAGAGGGGATTTTATATTTTACCTACTTAACTCCCTCCCTACCCTGCTTGTTTATTATATTATTAAAATATACGGACTATACATTGAATAGCATAGATCTAAAATATTCCACAGTTATCTATTAATTTTTTTTCTCAACCATTTTACAAAATATTTGACTGTTAAAACTTCATCAGACTATCGTTGTTTTGTTATTTGTTCCATATTCCCTCCATTAATTACATTACAAAGCACAACTTACAGCTTTCAGAGTAATGCAAAACGTGTTTTTTAATAATGACTGGTTTGCTTTGGACAGAAATGCCACTGTTACTTTAACACAACAGAATCAAAAGGCTAGGATAACTAAATTAAATTGTTATCTAAAATGTAAAAATGTATATAAATGAAAAGTGACATTATTTGAGTCATTTAGTTTAAAGGCTGTGTAAGTCTTAAGGTTTAAAAAGAAGTCAAAACTTTCAGTCTTAATTATGGAAACTTGAATAAATGAGAGCCTTCACATGTATTAAATGTAATAATGTCTTCTTTTTCCTTTTAGCCTGCTGTGAGTCAAGTCCCTTCACTCTCTGGTGGTCGTGTTTTGGCAGATGATCCAGCACTATGGTTATAGCACAGGGTATCACTGATGTCATTGTAGAGCGAGTAAAAAAGGCAAAATACTATGCAGTTATCATGGACTGCACAGCGGATGTTAGCCATGTTGAACAGCTTTCAGTAGTGTTGCGCATTGTAAACTGTGAGCTCACAAAGGGAGTTACAATCCATGAACATTTTGTGGGTTTTCTTGTGGCTGAGGACACTACTGGGAAAAGTCTTCTAGACCTTTTTCTAGGACACCTCAACAAACTACACTTGGACATCTCTGACCTTCGTGGACAATCCTATGATAATGGAAGTATTATGCAAGGGAAACACCAGGGTGTTCAGAAGAGAGTCCTCGAAGTTAACAACAAAGCCCTTTGTGTGCCATGTGGAAGCCACGCCCTAAACTTAGTGATTGGTGATGCTGCCAAATCTTCTGTGATATCCCTCAACTTCTTTGGATTATTGCAAAGGCTGTACACTTTGTTCAGTGGGTCTGTTCATCGGTGGACAATTCTCCAGCAGCATGTGCAAGGATTATCTATCAAGGCTTTGTCCACAACAAGATGGGAGTGTCGGGTGGAGGCAGTGAAAGCAGTGCGTTATCAGCTCGCAGACATTGTGAATGCTCTAACTGCTTTGAAAGAGTATGCACAGGAGAAAAAAGATGCAGAGTGTGTGTCAGGTGCTGATAGCCTCTGCAAGGACATGACAAAAATGCCTTTCTTGGCGAGTACCATTGTTTGGTATAATGTGTTGTATCACATAAACAGAGTCAGTAAGATCTTGCAGAGCCCCAGTGTATCCATTGAAACAGTGAGAAGAGAGATATTGTCTGTTTCAAAATATCTTGAAGATTTCAGAGACAATGGATTTAATGCTGCAAAAACTGATGCTAAGGAGATTACAGAGACTCTTGAGGTAGAGATGGGCTGGCCTGAGGAGCGACAGAAAAAGGCAAAGAGGCAGTTTGAGTATGAAGGGAGAGAGGAAACACTTTCAACTCCAGAGGAGCGCTTCAAAAGAGACTTTTTTCTCCACTTAGTTGACACAGCCATAGTCACGTTAAGGGAGAGATTTTCACATCTACAGGGCTTCTATGACTTGTATGGATTCATTTACTCCACTGAGTCATTAAGAAACACAGTTCAGGAAGGGAAACTGGGTGAATGCTGCCACAGACTGGAGGAGGCTATGGGAGATGTTGATGCAGAGGACCTGACAATGGAAGTAATGGGGGCTGTCAGATCTTTCCCCCCACAAATCTCATCACCATTTCAGATGTTAGATTATATATACAAACAGAATGTGCTTGACTTGTATCCAAATTTAAGCATAGCTCTAAGACTGCTACTCACCCTTCCTGTGACTGTAGCTTCAGGTGAAAGAAGTTTCTCAGAACTTAAACGGCTAAAAACATACCTGCGGTCCACCATGTTACAGGACAGACTGTCTTCCCTTGCTGTCATTGCCATTGAACATGAGGTCAGGAAAACAATGGACATGGATGCACTAATACAAAAGTTTCCAGAGGCCAAAGTCCGCAGGGTAAGGTTCAGCAAGTGATGTCAACTGTGCCAGCCAGCTCAAAAGTGAGAGTATCGTTAGAGCTGAATAAATAAATATATTATCTCCAATAAAATACACTTGAAACAAACAAAAAAAGAGATCTGAAAGGGAATATAAAGAAGAGAAGTACAGTTACACAAGCATTACAGGAACAAAAGAAAAGAAGAGGGAAAAAAGGGACAAAGAAGAGAAGAATATGCCAACCTTCCAGGGAAAGACAGGAATAAAAGAGGAGACAGAAATAGGGAGCCTAGAACAAAGCAATCTAAAGAGTAAAGGTAGTACTTTGTAAATCAGTAAATTACATTACTCTATACCTCATATTTAACCTTTTGTGCTGTCGTGTGATTTTTTTTTTTCTTCAGTACAACAAGGTAGAAGACAACTTATAAATATAAGTCCAGCTGAATAATCAAGGTAATCACCTAATGCTGTAAAAACAGTGCAACAAAGTGAGTTTATTTCCTCCAACACTAACATATTTGTTGTTTTTTTCAGATGCAGTCTTTAAACATGCATCATTAAAGACCAGTAACAAGACAGAAGACAACTTTCATAGAAGTCCAGCTGAATAATCAAGGTAATTCATGATCACTTAATGCTGTAAAAACACAGTGCAGTAAAGTGAGTTTATTTCCTCTGACAGTAATATATAAACAAAATTCCCAGATGCAGTTTTTAACCACACATCACAGAAGACCAGTAAACCGTTACTGTGTTACTGTGTTACTGTGTTACTGTGTTACTGTGTTACTGTTAATGGTACATTTAGGCTGACTTGGGGGAGGGCCCCTTTACAAAGGTTTGCCTAGGGCCCCAAAATGTCTAAGACCGCCACTGCGCTCCAGGGTAAACAAACACGCATTTCTCTTATATGGAGCCGTCAGCTGCCTTGTGTGGAAAAACAATATTCTCCATGGACTTCTGTCTCATCTTCTGCTCATGCTAAGTCCATTTTTGAAAAATGACAAAATATAACTCCTAAAACTGCTAAAACTTGATGCCACTTCATTTTCATTTTTATTTACAGAAGAAGAAGAAGAAGAAGACGTGTCTTCAGAGGTTTTTGTGTTGTTTCTTTCAGTAGTTCTTAGTGCAGCGCCCCCACAGGCGAGCGGGGGAACAGGTTGGTTCAACAGGTTGACTCGACTGCACAGTGCAGTGTGAATGCAAACGCACCAGCTCAAATGTAACAAAAGGTCATGAATATTGGTCCTGAACTGAACCGAGTCTACCGGACTATCTGGTGTGAAAACGACCTTAGCTACTTTCATATTGTCTGGAAATATTCCTTTTGAAAATGATAAATTACAAATATATGTAAACGGCTCGATAACATAACTCATTATGTCCTTTACAAACATCATATCCATGTCCACCCAGTCTTTTGATCTCTTATCTGTAAGATTTTTTACTACATTCATTATTTCTTCTTTGTCAGTTCCATTAAGAAAAATACTGTTGTCACAACCTATAACTGAATGGTTCACATTATTGTCCACTTTTGGTATTTTAGCTGCAAGGCTTGATCCAACGTTCACAAAATGATGATTAAATCCATTTACAATTTCATTTTCATCATGGATTTTATTGTCCTCCTTCAAAAATATTGTGAAATACCTGTTTTTGCTTTATGACTTTTCAGAACACTATTTATTACTCGCCATGTAGCTTTCATATCACCATTACTTTTATTTAATAAATCACTATAATATTCCTTCTTGTGTTTCCTTATAATTGCTACTAATTTATTTTTATACTTCTTATATTTATCTTCAGCCTCTTGTGTTCTCAATTTCAAGAAACATGTATACAAATAATTATTTTTTTAACAAGCATTTCTCAACCCTTTCGTCATCCATGGTTGGTCAACAACATTTCTCTTTGTATAATTATTTTGCACACAATTATTTTCATACAGAGCTCCTAAAATATTCATAAACTCATCATATGTCGCTCCCCCCCATCGGTCACTCTGAGCGCACCCTGCCGGCCAGGTGACCCCTCGAGCTGGGGAGTCGATGCACGAAGGTCCGGTGTTTTTTCTCTCTCTCTCTCTGGACCTCAACCAACTCTTATCTGGACCTTTGTGGTTCTACCTGGTTCCGACAATTATCGCCGGGTGGTATTTCGCTGGTTTTCAGCTGGACTGGCCCTCGTGGTGTCTCCATAGGTGTGGGGGAAGTGTACCTGTGACCCTCGAATTAGACCAGAACCGAACCGAGGTGGCTGTGGGGAAATTCGTCTTCTACAGAGCTTCAGTGAGCAGCCCGTTACTTTTACTGAAGGACGATCCACCTCTGTGGAGTCGTTGTGTTCACCTGGAGGAGACGCTCCGGTGCTTTGAAGCGCCGCCGGACCGGAGCAGAACCGCGCCGCCGGGCTGCCGGACCGGAGCAGAACCGCGCCGCCGGGTTGCCGGACCGGAGCAGAACCGCGCCGCCGGGCTGCCGGACCGGAGCAGAACCGCGCTGCCAGACTGGGCCGCCGGACCGGAGCAAAACCGGGCCAGGGATATCTTCAGCCTCTTCGTCTCTCGTGCTTGGAGCGCCGGAGCCGAACTGGAGCAGAACCGGACCGGACCAGTTGCCGACTTCAGCCTCAGCCTCTCCGGTCAGTCTCGTTTTTCACCAGGGGTGCCCCGTGCTGTCGGGTGCTGAGAAGCGGAGGAGCAGCGTGGAGGAGCAGCGTGGAGGAGCAGGGCTGCGTGGTGCTCGAGTGAAGTTCCGAGTTTGTATCGGAGTTGCTGCAGGCCTCCATCCAAACTCACCTGGATAATAATTAATTTTATTCCGGATCACGCTGTTGGCCCCTGTTGACCTGAAACGAGCTTGGATCATGCCTTTCACTTCAGGAGGATTTTCTGGCAGCTCGCTCTGCTATTTGCTGCGAATTTTCTGTTTCTGTTTCGGCCTGTTGATTCTGGACCCAGCTTCTGTTTCTCATGGGAGCATCCATCCATCCATCCATCCTTCTTCACTGGGGGGCCGGAGCCCCCCTCAGCCCAACTCAAACTGCAGTTGGCCCAACTCGTCGGGTTTGTTTGCCCATTTGAACTGTGACGTTTTATGGTCTGAAACTTTTCTGCATCATTCATATTATTGTCACTATTTTCAGTTCTCAGATTATCTGGAGTCACTGAATCTTGTTAATACACCTGAATCTGTCCATCACTGCAACTTTCACTGTTTTTGGGTTCTGAATGATCACGTCTTCATTAATGTTTCTCATGGTTCAATTATGGGGGCTAATTGCCACACTGTTAACTCCTGTAATTACACATCAGTCACAAAAAACTCAAGAAAATGTCTGATAATAATGTTGTTACTGCTCTCAGGGATTCAGCCCAACCCTGGACCCCCGACTAATTATAGCACACCAAATGACTTTAAAAATGCCTCTGGGCTTCATTTTCTGCATGTAAATGCTCGTAGCCTTCTGAAAAAACTTGATGCTGTGAAAATCCTGATCAGTTCTTCTGGGGCTGATGTTATCTTTATTTCTGAATCCTGGCTCAACAAATCTGTAATGAATAATGACGTGGCAATCAATGGATTTAACATCTACCGCTGTGATCGTCAAAAAAGGGGGGGTGGAGTCATTATTTACATTGAAGATTCTCTGGTTTCTAGTCTTGTGACTTCCAAAACAATTCCAAACCAGTTTGAAGCCTTATCTGTAAACATCACCTTGAATGGAGGCCAGGTTTTAACTGTAGTCTGCTGCTATCGTCCACCATCAGCTTCACCTGAGGCATTAAATGCCATGAAGGAATTCCTTGGTAATTTAAAATTCAAAGAGGTCTTTTTAGCTGGAGATCTCAACATTGATTGGTGTAAGTCGACCCCCCTCTGTGACAAATTCAAGGAATGTTGCTTGTCTTTTATTTTAACCCAACTGATCGACTCCCCCACCAGATTAAATAAAAGCCACCCTGACAATTCCTCCATCTTAGACCTGTTTCTAACTAATATGCCTCACAAATTCCCTGGTACAGGTGTATTCGCTGATCTTTTGAGTGATCATTGTGTGACAGCGGCTTTAAGAAATAGTAAACTTCCACCTTCTAAACCCAGATTAACTCAAAAAAGGGATCTGAAACATTTCTGTGAACAGTCATTCCTCTGGGATCTGTCTCACTTTGACTGGCATCATATTCTGTTAACTGATGACGTGAACTCTGCTTGGAACCATTTCCATAATAATTTCATTTATTTCCTGAACAAACATGCTCCTTTTCGTCAGTTCAGAATAAAAGGACGAGACAGCCCCTGGTTTACTCCAGAGCTAGCTGACCTCCTACACAGGAGAGATCATCTTTGGGCTGCAGCGAGAAAATCTGGCTCAGACACTGATTGGTTGAGTTTTCGACAGATGAGGAATAAATGCACAACTGCTGTCAAAGCAGCAAAACGCAACTATTTCTTATCTCAGACTTCCAAAAATCTAAATGACCCTAACAGATTCTGGAAAACAATTAAATCTCTCTCAGGCACCCCCCAATCATCTGACCTCCCATCACAACTTCTCGTTAATTCTGTTCCTGTGTCAAATAAGCACGAGATCCTGAACTGTTTCAACAAACATTTTGTTGCTTCTGGTTCTTTATTTGACACAGTTACTAACAAAAAATCAGCCACTTCACTTAATAACCAAACTTCTACAAATCAAATCCCTCCTACAAGTCAATCCTCAGTTAATCACACCTTCTCTTTTTCTCCATTCTCAGTCAGTGAGGTCAATAAACTGTTAAAAGATCTTGATCCTAAAAAATCTGCAGGTCCAGATGAACTTCCACCTTATTTCTTAAGGCTGGCTGCTCATATCATCACAGTCCCTGTGACCCACATCTTTAATCTCTCTATAAGACAAAACTCCATCCCAGACACTTGGAAAACAGCCTTTGTTCTTCCTTTGCTGAAGGGAGGTGACCCCACCTCACTGAACAACTATCGACCAATCTCTAAACTCTGCATTTTAGCCAAGGTTCTAGAAAAACTGATAAACTCTCAAATCAAAGATTACCTGGACTCATTTAACATCTTACCTCCACATCAATCTGGTTTCAGGAAACAACACAGCACAACCACTACTTCACTGAAGGTTCTTAATGATGTTGTTGAAGCACTGGATGCTAAAGATTATTGTGCTGCACTTTTCTTAGACCTGTCTAAAGCTTTTGACACTGTGGATCAGAACATCTTGTGTCATAAACTCTCAGAAATTGGTTTCTCAGATCACACCATTGGTTGGTTCTCTAACTATCTTTCAGACCGGAGGCAATGTGTTCAACATAATGGTACTTCCTCCAGTTATTTAACATTCAACAATGGTGTACCACAAGGCTCAGTCTTAGGACCCACCCTCTTTACAATCTACATACATAATGTAGGTAAAAACATCCCTAATGCATCCATACATTTCTATGCTGACGACGCAGTTGTTTATTGTTGAGCTAAAACAGTTGCTAAGGCTTTCCAGCTTTTGAAATCTGCATTTAACTACATCCAGACTGATTTGTTCCGCCTCAAACTTGTCCTAAATGCCGAAAAAACCAAAGGGATGCTTTTTTCAAATAGGAAGTTGGTCCCAGCAGTTCTTCCTCCGATTTTATCTTCAAATGGTGTCCCCATTGAGTTTGTTGATTCCTATAAATATTTGGGTATCTTGGTCGACTCACATCTTTCTTTTAAGCTCCATGTGGAAAACTTGGTAAAGAAACTGGAAGTTAAACTGGGTTTCTTTTTCAGAAACAAATCCTGTCTAACCCTGAATGCTAGAAAACGCCTTGTATCCGTGACTTTCCTTCCCTCAATTGATTTTGGTGACATTATTTACATGAACGCTCCTACAAGAACCCTGCAGATGTTGGATGCTGTCTATCATGGTGCACTAAGATTCATAACTGGCTGTGATTATCGTACCCACCACTGCACTCTGTATTCATTGGTTAACTGGACATCATTAACTTCACGCAGACTCTCTCACTGGTACATTTTCATCTTTAAATCACTTCTTGGTCTGCTGCCTTCATACATCTCCTCCTACATGTCTCTGCGTGAGTGCAGCTACGGAGTGCGCTCTCAGGACATTATTACCTGCAGTGTTCCCTCAGTGAGGACTGAACTAGGCAAAAGGGCCTTCTCCTACTCCGCTCCTGTTTCCTGGAATATCTTACAAAAAGATATGAAGCTCTCGACCTTGACCTCTCTAAGTGTCTTTAAGAATCTGTTGGACTCCTGGCAGGGTCCAATGCAGACATGTTCCTGTTTTTAGTTTTCTACATTTGTCTTGGAATCTAGCTGTTTTTTTGTTTTGTTACCTTTTTCCTTTGTTAAAAAAAAAAAAAAAAAAAAAACTGTAGTATGAGTTTTTATAACTGCTTATTGTTGTTGCTGTTGTCCATTGTTGTCATCTTTCTTTGTTGAAATCAGGTCTCTCTTGTAAATGAGTCCTCGAGGCTCAATGGGATTTACCTGTATAAATAAAGGTTGATTGATATGATCTGTTCACATCATCAACATTCACGTCTTTCCAGTTTTGTTTATGTAAATCATCTTTTAATTTGTCCATTGCTTTTTTTGATGTGTTTATTGTTTTCTTCTTAATTGTAATTTCTTTTGTAATGTTTTGATCATTTTTATAAATTGTGAAAACTGGTAAATGATCACTCAAATCACTCGTTAAAATACCTCCCATCACATCCCCATTTGTTACATTTGTGAAAATATTATCGATTATTGTAGCACTATGAGTTGTAATTCTTGTTGGTTTTGATATTAACGGATAAAGATTTAAACTATACAATGAATTGTAAGGATCCTGCCCTGCACCCTGCCTTTCTCTCTCCTCATCACTCCTAATTGGCTCCAGCTGCAGATGATCAGCTCAACACCCAGGAGGAGTATAAGAAGATTCAGGAACCACTCTGCAGGCGCTGGGACATTGCCTACCAACGGTAGTTGTGTTCTGGCCAGTTCTCAATGATATTAGTAAAGACTAATATTGTTTTTTTTTCTTCTGCGCTTCCTCAGAGTTTGGATCTTGCTGTACCTGCCCTGCCTGAGTTCCACATGAATTGTGACTCCTCCTGCCTAGCTACAATTGCTGGATGCCTTCCACCACTTGCCTCAATCTACTCATTGTTTCACCTTGTGCCACTGGACACCATCTGGATAATACCTTCTCCTGCTTCACACTGTAAGAATAAATCTACAACATATATTCCCATTCAACCGCAGCACTTTAAATCATCGCTCTCTCCCCAGGTGTTCCCGTTCCCCTCATTCATATTGTGTGTATATATCACCAACCTGTAAATAAACACTTTAAACTATTATATGAGTCCTGGTATCTGTTCGGTCCAGATCTTTCATTCTGGGTACACTGCAATCATTACATGAATTTGTAAATGTACTGATGTTATTCGAATCTGTTTTATTTCCCAGGTCAATATTAAAGTCTCCACAGAAAAAAATGCTTTTATTAAAACTCTTGTCCAATACTTGTACAATTTTATCAGTGAATATTTCTATATTTGATCCTGGAGATTGATATACACAACTTATCAATATGTTTTTATCATTCTTGTTTATTATTTCTATTATTATTTCCATTATATTAACAATTATTGACATTTCATTAATTAATTTACATTTTATTTCATTTTTAACAAATAGAGCCACTCCACCACCTCTTTTGTTGCTTCTGTTCACATGATATAATTCATACACTTCCATGTGAACATTAGTTGTGTTTTCATCGTTGAGCCATGTCTCTGACAGTGCTATTATTGTAAAGGTTCTGTTTAGCTGTTTTAAATTATCTGTTATTTTGGATATATTTGCATTTAAACTTCTACTATTAAAGTGAATAATAAAGAGACCTCCATTTGTTATATTGATGTCATTAAACTGTTCTTCATTGTAATATTCACAGTCTTTTATTACAGGGAAAAAATTTGTATCAATCACATCTTCAACATTGTATATTTTAAACTAAGTCTCCGTATGTTGCCATATTTTAATGTATTTGTTCATTTTATATTTTGTTAATTTCTTGTTTGTGAAGTTATGTCAATGATTTATCATCTGTCATCTCCTGAGCTCATTTAGTTTTTCCAGATCCTTCAGGTCTTTTATTATTTTAGCCTGAGATCCTTCATGTATTTTGATCCAAATGTTTCCATTTCATGTCCAAGTTGATGCTATTTTGTTCTTTTTTTTCAACCACCTTGCTTCACGTGCAATATTTCCATTTTTTTTTAGTTAGATGTTCATTTATGTAAACATTTGTTCCCTTCAGTTTTTTTGCTTGCATTATTACATTGTTTCTTGATTTCCTGCTAATGAACTTTATGACTATGGATGGTTTGGCTTTATCTGATTTGTTGGGCAGGGTGCGACAGATTGAAATGTCCTCATGTTCGATGTCAATGTCTTTGTTTTGTAAAAAATTCACTACTTGCTCCTCCAGAGTCTGTAGTTCTTCCTGTGGTGCATCTTCTGCTGTGTTAGTACCAGTAACAGCTCTTGCATAAGTTCGGTTCCTAACTTCCAGTCCAGTGATCACCAAGTTGTCTATTTTTGTGTACTGTTCCAAGTCGTCTACTTTTTGTTCTAGTTCAGCTATTTTTTTTTTTGTCTTTATTAATCATCAGTTCTTTCAATTGTTTCACTTCTTCAAACACGAGTTCACACTTAGTTGCTAATCTTGTCAGTTCAGCACTCATAAAGTTCAAAGATTTTTTAACTTCCTCCATATTTTCTGAATTATTTTCCGACTCTTGATTCCTTGTTTTGTGTTTGCTCAGCATTACTCACAATACTTCTGGATCGTTGGTATCAATTCTCAGAAGCACAGGATCTAGCCACGAGGTTCACAGGCTTATGTTGTTAGCCGAGGCCTAGCGGCAACAACCCCCAGGTCCCACGCGGTCTCTTGGTTCACTCGGCCCAGCAGCTCGCAGGTCCAAACGGCGGCAGACCGGATCTCCGCTGCAACAGCTCCCAGGTCCGACAGCTGCAGCTCAGCTTCAGCGGCTCACAGGTCCAAGCGGCAGCAGATCGGGTCTTATGTTTATATAAGCTACGTATTAACTCAAAAATTGTCCTGCAGATATTTCCATCATTGATCAGTATTTATGGGAGCAGGAACAGTCACAGAAGGTCTTATCGGTTTACCTGTTTCTTAGCCAGCTTATTTTTATGACACTGATCCTCGCCATCTGCTATGGTTTATTTTGGAAGACTCTTGTGGAATTTTTCGGCTTCTTTAGGTGTTGAGAAGAGATGGATCTTTCCACCATGAAGAATCCGAAGGCTGCAGGGGTTATTTTGGCAGCCACAGAATGCGCCGATGTCAATAAACAGCTTCACCACCAGTTGAAACCTGCATCGGCTCTGAACCATCTCCACTGATAGATCTTGTGCAAACGTGATTTTGGCCCCGTCGTTTATAATTTCTCTTTTCCTCGCCTTTCAGTAGACAAATTCTTTCTCCTGGAACTTTAAGAAGCAAATCAAAACCACTCTGCCTTGGTTTGGTTTCCCAGAGGCCAGTGTGCGGTGCATCCACTCCAGTGTGAATGACTTGTCTGGTGCTAGCTCCAGCCACTTCGGTAGCGTGTTATTAATAAAGTCAAACAGTGGTTGTCTTCCCTCTGCTCCCTCTCGAATGCCAAAGACACACAGGTTCTTTTGTCTTCCCCAGTTTTCTAGGTCATCTGTTTTGGCCTCAAGGAGCAGAATTTGTTTCATAGCCGAAGTCAGCGATATTTCTGCTTTTTCTAGTGAGCTTTGTACTTCAGCAATGCGGGCCTCGGCCTCTTCCATATGAGCTGCCTGAACAGACACTTTACCCACCAGGGCAGCCATAGCGCTCACATTCATTGACCTTTTTGAATTTGTGATTATTTTGGCTTATCTGTGTGTATTAATTGATTTGATGCCCTTTAAATACGAGAAAAGAATTCATGTTCAATTTACATTATTTTGGGTTAAATAGAGACTGATTTTACTCTCCAAGAGAGAGGTGGTGCCCAAATAATGAGGTTATTTGCATAATACATGCATATCTTATGAGCTTAACTCATAACTGATAATCAAAACATATATTTACATCCCATATCGCTACACTCTACATGTAACTCACCAATCACAGACAGGTAATTTCTACAGGTAACTCACCAGTCACTGACAGGTAAATCTAGAGGTAACTCACCCATCACTGACAGTTACCTCTACAGATAACTCACAGATCACAGACAGGTAATCTGGAGGTAACTCACCAGTCATGGACAGATAACTCTATAGGTAACTCACCGATCATGGGTTGTATGTTGCCCTCGGCCACCTTGATTAGCTGCTGGTAGATCTGGATGCACATGTCACTCAGAACCTGCCGGTACTCGGCCAGGTCGAAGTTCTTCAGACAGTGTTCGTTCTGCTTAGGGGTGTTCTGAGTCATGAAGGTCTGAAATGGACAGAACAGATTAGACCTCAGACAGAAATTAAGTGTAGGTGTGTCCTGATGTTTACCCGAGACTCAGGTCTCACCTCATCTCCACTGTACTGTTTCAGGCAGTGCAGCAACCGGCTGCTGTTAGCCAACCAGAATGACATCATCTCAAAGTCATCGTTGTTCCTCTGCAGAACCCATGACAATATTGTTAACGTAACACTACACTACAGGTGTGTAATATCGGACAGGTGTGTATTTGTGGAGACAAGACCTTCAGGGCCTTCTTGATGGCGTTTATGGTAGAGGTGAGTAAAGACTCCACCTTCTGGTCATCGTTCATGTAGTCAGCGTGGCGGATGCACATGAAGAGGATGTAGGCGGGCAGACAGGGGACTGTGGCCGACACTGAGTTGGGTTTTATGTCTGGTGGAATAAAATCAAAAAAAATTATGTTTGCCTCCATTTTTCTTGCACCTTGGGTGCAAAGGCCCAAACTGTTTTTTCCATTGAATAAATTGCCTTTTGAGAGCTTTAATAACACAAAAACACATTAAATTTGAAATACGAAAAACAAAAACACCTTAAAAAGTGAAAATTTTAGATTTTATAAAGTTCTCAAAAATAGGCTTTGCACAATAGGTCAACAGCACCACCTGTTTTGGATGAACTAGTTTCACTATGAGCTAAACAAACTAACTCCTCCTTGCAATTTTCAAGCATTGATGTTAAACTTGGGCAGCATGCTTCTTAGGGGGTAAAAATTATCAAGTTTTTAAGTTATGGTCTTGGGGCGTGGGCGTAGCCTGACCTCAAATTTTGGCTTCTTATTGTCCATCCATCCATTATCTTCCGCTTGTTCCAAAGTCGGGTCGCAGGGGCAGCAGCCTGAGCAGGGAGGCCCAGACATCTCTTTCCAAAGCCACCTCTTCCAGCTCCTCTGGGAGGATTCCAAGGCGTTCCCAGACCAATTGAGAGACACAGTCTCTCCTGTCCTGTGTGTCCTGGGTCTTCCCTGGGGTCTCCTCCCAGTCAGACATGCCCGAAGCACCTCCCTAGGGAGGAGCCCAGGGGCATCCTTACCAGATGCCCGACCCACCTTAACTGGCTCCTCTTAATGTGGAGGAGCAGTGGTTCTTCTCTGGATCTCTACCAGACAACTGAGCTTCTCACCCTATCTCTAAGGAAGAATCCAACTACCCTGCAGAGGAAACTCATTTCAACCACCTGTATCCGCAATCTCATTCTTTCGGTCACTACCCAGAGTTTGTGATCATAAGTGAGGGTAGGAACATAGACCAACCAGTAAACAGAGAGCTTTGACTTACAGCTCAGCTCCCTCTTCAGCACAACGGACCGGTACAGAGTCCGCAATACTGCAGATGCTTCACCAATCCGTCTGTCAAACTCATGCCCCATTCTTCCATGACCCCCCCCCCCTTACTTGTACTCCTCAACTTGAGGAAAAACCTCACCCTCGACCTGAAGAGAGCAATTCACCCTTTTCCGACTGAGGACCGTGGCCTCAGATTTGGAGGTGCTGATTTGCATCCCAGCCACTCCACATTCGTCTGCGAACCACTCAAGTGAAAGCTGGAGATCACGGCACAATGACACCAACAGGACCACATCATTTGCAAAGAGCAGAGGATGGAATCCTGAGGCTCCTGAACCAGAATCCCTCCACCACCTGCCTGCACTGCGAATTTCTGTCCATAAAAGTTGTCAACAGAATCGGTGACAACGGGCAGCCCTGGCAAAGTCCAACTCCCACCCTGAAGAGATCCGACTTACTACCGGCAAGGGGTCTGACTTACTACCAGCAATGTGAACCAAGCTCAAGCACCGATTGTACAGTGACCAAACAAGCAACGGGCCCCCAATGCCATACTCAAGAATCATCCCTTACAGTGTACCTCGAGGAATACCGTGGAAAGTCTTCTCCAAGTCTACAAAACACGTAGACTGGATGGGCAAATGCCCATAACCCCTCGAGGACCCTAGTGAGGGTAAAAAGCTGGTCCAGTGTTCCATGGCCAGGACAGAACCTGCATTGTTACTCATGGATCTGAGGTTCGACCAACGATCGGACTTGCTTCTCCAGTACCCCTGAATAGACCTTACCAGGGAAGCTAAGGAGAGCGATGCCCCTATAATTGGAGCACACACTACGGTCCCCCTTTTTGAAAAGGGGAATCACCACCCCACTCTGCCAATCCAGTGGCACTGCCCCCAAAGTCCATGGGATGTTGCAAAGGCATGTCAATCAAGACAGCCCCACAACATCCAGAGCCTTAAGGAAATCAGGGTGAATCTCATCCACCCCCCAGAGCCCTGATGCCGTGGAGCTCTTTAACTACCTCAGCAACCTCAGCCACAGCTATGGATGGACCAACCCTGATGTCCCCCAACTAAGCTTCCTCCATGGAAGACATGCTAGTGAGAAGTAGTCCTTCCACCTCCTGACAACATCACTGGTTGAGGTCAACAGCACTCCACTTTCACTGAACACAGTGTTAATAAAGATTTCCCCTCTTCAGATGTCTGATGGTTTGTCAGATTCTCCTCTGATCCAATCGAGAGTCTTTATTCAAGGCCTCACTGAACTCTTCCCACATCTAAGCTTTTGCCTCAGCAACAGCCAAGGCTGCAGACCGCTTGTCCCTCCGGTACTCCTCAGCTACCTCCGGAGTCCCACCTGCCAACAAGGAGCAATAGGACTCATTCTTCAGCTTAACACCTCCCTAACCCAGGGTGTCTACCACCGAGTTTTGAGGATGGCCACTGTGAGAAGCACCAACAACCTTGCAGCCACAGCTCAAGGCAGCCACTTCAATTCAATTCAATTCAGTTTATTTATATAGCGCCAAATCACAACAAAGTTGTATCAGGGCACTTTACAGAAACATTCACATACATAAAAGCCAATTAGTGAAGTTCTCTATCCAAGGAATCTAGCAGACAAGTTGAATATTGGCTCAGTTTCAGTCTCCCATCAACAAATGAGGAACACAGCCCACTGTGACTCAATGTCTCCTACCTAAGCTTGGATGTGGTTAAAGCTCTCTCGGAGGTGCAAGTTGTCTGACAGGTTATTCCACCAGGCATTCCCAGCAAACTCTCACTACACATTTGAGTCTTCTGGGTCTGTCTGGCATCTTCCCCCGCCATCTGATCCAACTCACTACCAGGTAGTGATCAGTTGACAGCTCAGCTCCTCTCTTCACCTGAGCATCCAAAACAAACTGCCGTAAATCAGATGACACGACTACAAAGCCGATCATCGATTTATGACCTAGGGCGTCCTGGTGCCAAGTGCACTTATGGACACCATTATTTTCGAACATGATGTTTGTGATGGACAAACTATGACTCTCACCATGGGCAACTCCAGCGTGGAATAAGGTCCAGCCCTTCTCAAAGAGATTGGTTCACAAGCTCATGCTGTGTGTTGAGGTGAGCCCAACAATATCTAGTCGATACCTCTCAACCTCACGCACAAGCTCAGGCTCCTTCCTCACCAGAGAGGTCACATTCCATGTCCCAATAGCCAGCTTTGGTAAGCCAGGGTCAGAGTGCCAAGGTTCCCGCCTTTGGCCACTACCCATGGCGTCATGCACCTGAGTCATATGGCCCATCCTGCAGGTGGTGGGCCCACAGGAACCCATGCTACTCATTCGGGCTGAGCCTGATGGGGCCCCATGATTTGTTAGATTAGATGATTTTTGTATAGGTTACAAAAATTTGGTGTTTTTTTTGGGAGGTGGGCAGGGCTTCTCATTGTGAAACACAAAATCTTTGTAATTTATACAAAAATCATCTAATCTATCAAAACCCAGATAACCTGTAAACCTCAACACATCTACAGGATGTATAAATATTTTGTCATCTGCTTGGCCCCACCCACTGAGAACAGGAAGTCACATGTTGACGCAGGGACATTATTGTCTGACTTGTTTTATCGTATCAGCTGCAAACTGTGAGAGATAACCAATACCAAGCGATGTTTCTTAGTATTGGATTAATAATAGTAGTCGGCAACTTTGAAGTAAAGTTGGTATTTTTAAAATCTCTTTTGTCTTTTCCAGTCCTTTCATTTGACAAGACTTAGGAGATGTTTTTGTGTTCAAGTGGCAATAGAGCTATTCATGTCTACATTCATCAAAATAGATTTTTAACGTTGTCCATAAAAAAGACCTTCAGAGAGTTTAGAAATGATGAACAGTCTGAACGTCTCACCTGTGATGAGGGTCTTGATGAGCTGGGCCTCGTCCTCCTTGTTGTACTCCAGCATTCCCTCAAAGTCCTTCTCTTTCCTTTGAACGGTCACCTGACGGATCAGCTCTGGTTTCGTGTTCCGGTTCTGAGCTGCAGCATGAGTGGCTGTAACAGAAGCAGAAACTTTGTCAGTGACGGTTCTACTACAGAACGAACCTTCAGAAGGATTGGATCTCTTGTTACCTTCCAGCTCCTGGACCTTCTTCATGTAGATCCTTAGCTGCTTCTTCAGCTTCCTCTCATTCTTCTCCAGCTTCTCCACCATCTCTTTCAGGTCCTGGAGGCAGAAACAAATGAGTCAGAACAGGAACCATGATATCTGAGAGGTTCTGCAGAGGTGAAGGTCCTCACCAGATTATCGTTGGTGAGCCGAGTGATCTCCTGTTGGACACTGTACTCCACCTTGGCGTCCGGAGACAGAGACCCCATGTAGTTCAGGATATCCTGCTTCTTCTCCAGGTCCTCCTTCAGCAACTCAATCTGAGTGTGCAGAGCCTCCAGCTCATCCCGGTGCTGCCGAGTTTGGGTCTGCAGCTGGGCCTCCAGGAGCCTGATGGGACCATAGAGTTACTCACACACAGCAACAACACAACAAGGGGTTACACACAACCAAAACCACTCAGAGACTGGCTACAAAACTCAGGGTCTGCAGCTGGGCCTCCAGGAGTGCCTAATGGGACTACAGGTTCTGGATGGAAACAGGTCATGTTTTATCTCAGACCCCCCTGGGGATAGGGGGGGGGGGGGTGTCCAAAGACAGACATAATCAGCCTTCACACTCAGGGTAGAGGGGACTGAAGCAGCACACAGAGACCTGGCCACTTGTTTCAGACCCTGGTAGGCCAAACCCAGCTCCCCGTCTTCGTTTAGGAGACCCCAGTCCTGCAGGTTACTGGCGTCCAGAAGCAAAGAGGCAGGAGGAGACAAAGCAGAGTGAGGGACAAGGCAGGGGGAGACTGAGGTGTAGGTGGACACAAAAAACACTGAAACACAGAGGTTTACAGATCAGACAATCATGTTGAGCTTAAAGTATCCTGATGCATGCTCAATAATCCAGGTAGAAAAATCCAAAAAAGTTAAATCTGGTCCTCTGGACATTCAAAAAAACAAAACAAAGCAAAACAACAAAAAAAATGTAGAAACGTTTCGTCTTTCATCCGAAAGCCTTCCTCAGTCTGAGGTGCTGTATTCAGATCAGTCTTATAAATAGCACCTTCTCAGAGTGGATCAACCAGTTTGCTGCTGACAACCAAAACCAGCTGCTCACATGATCAAGAAGGACCATCAGCCTAACAATGGATCATTAGCACCTGATGACTGTTTACTATTCACAGAGGGCTGAGTGATACTAGCAATCACAGCATTGTAAGAGGGGGACAGTTGAACACGTAGGCCTCCACCCGTTTAATGATGGACGATTTCTTTTCACAAAGATGGCCTCCTTTACTCCTCTCTCAAACCATCGTTCCTCTCTGTCCAGGATGTGAACATCTTCATCCCTGATGAAGTCCTTTTCAGGGATACCACCAAGTCATTGGTTCAGGTATGTTGATGACACCTGGGTTAAAATTAAATCTCAGGAAGTCCAACATTTTACTGACCACATCAACTCTGTGGATAAATACATCAAGTTCACACAAGATGTAAAAAATGGCAGGTTGGCTTTCTTAGACTATGAGGTCTCAGTCTCTGATAGAGGACATTTGCAAACTGAGGTGTACCACAAACCCACCCACACAGACCAGTATTTGCAGTTTGACTCCCATCACCCTTTGGAGCACAAGTTAGGAGTCATCAGGACTCTGTATCACAGAGCAGACAGCGTCCCCACTAACTCGGGAGCCAGGCAGAAGGAGAAATCCCACACAAGACAGGCTCTAGAGCAATGTGGATATCCTAACTGGGCCTTCCTGAAAGCAGAGAAGAAACCCAAACAGGACTCCAGTCAGCCATCAGGTGAAAAGGAGGAACCCAGACCCAGACCAGTGGTCATTCCGTATGTTGAGGGAGTATCAGAGAAACTGAGACGTTTATTTTCTAAACATAAAGTCCCAGTGGCTTTTAAACCCCAAAATACATTACGGCAAAGACTGGTTCATCCCAAAGATCCAGTCCCCCGGCACAAACAGAGTAATGTTGTGTATGCTGTTCAGTGTCAGGAGGGCTGTGATCAGTCTTACATCAGGGAAACAAAACAGCCACTGGCCAAAAGGATGGCCCAGCACAGAAGATCAACATCATCAGGCCAGGACTCTGTGGTCTACACTCATCTCCAGGCCAGCGGTCACTCTTTCAAGGATGAAGATGTTCACATCCTGGACAGAGAGGAACGATGGTTTGAGAGAGGAGTAAAGGAGGCCATCTTTGTGAAAATAAATCGTCCATCATTAAACAGGGGTGGAGCCTCTAGGTTCAACTGCCCCCCTCTTACAATGCTGTGATTGCTAGTATCACTCAGCCCTCTGTGAACAGTAAACAGCCATCAGTGTGCTAATGATCCATTGTTAGGCTGATGGTCCTTCTTGAGCATGTGATCAGCTGGTTTTGGTTGTCAGCAGCAAACTGGTTGATCCACTCTGAGAAGGTGCTATTTAAGAGACTGAGCTGAATACAGCACCTCAGACTGAGGAAGTCTCTTGGATGAAAGACAAAAAGTTTCTACTTTTTTTTGTTGATTTGCTTTGTTTTTTTTTTTTTTTAATGTCCAGAGGACCAGATTTAACTTTTTGGGGTTGAGCTTAAAGGTTCAGATTTTCTATAAATCAGTTATTCGGCCTAATGTGAAGTTGCTTGGAGCTCAGTCTGGTTACAAAAGAGAAGACAGGTTTGATTTTCACTTGATCACCGTAATTTACCCCAAAGAGCCGAGCTCAGAGTTCATCTAAAACAGAAATATTTTCAAAAACTCCGGGTTCGTTTTTAATTTAATTCTCATCTGGAACCCTGAGCAAAACTAACAAAGTCCAAAAAGAAGTTTCCAACCCACTTCTGGAGTTTATCAGTTCAACAATTGTGAAATTTAAAAAATGATTACAAAATAAAGATTTAATAAAACTCATTGAAAATTATACTTATAAATATTTATTATTATTATATTGTGCTCTTTAAAAACACATAATGATTTGTTTTATTAGAGTCAGATTCAGTCTTTTGCTGTCTTTATAATCTCACTGTTATGAGCAGGAGGGGTGCCAGATCTACATCTAAAACCGCAGAAGAAGAAAAAAGTGAAAACAAATCAAAAAGATGAAAGGTGCCAATAGAAAAGAACACAAATATGAGCTCTGTAGGTTCCTCTGCTGCAGCTTTTATTCCCTGAACAAGGTTTCATGAGAGCTCTTGTTCCCTGTTTCCTTTAGGAAAATAATATATTTAATTTTATCTACTCCTGATTGACCATGGTCATGAGGTGCAGCTGATGGTGCAGAATGTAGAGACAAAACTTCAGAATGATGAACAACAAAATAACTGAACACTGAGATAAAGAGAAATGAGTGTTAGTCACACTTCTCCTGTAAATACAGGAAAATATTATGAGACATTTCAACTAAAAGACACTGTGGGTTCAGTTTAAAGCAAATACATAAACTGCCTCTTAAATCAAATTTCTTGAAGAGCAGGACTTACTTTTTGGACTCACAGAGTCCATGATATGCTTGCAGCGCCTCCTCTTTGTCCATCGGCTCTGTGCTGTTGTTCAGCTCAGATTCCTTCTCAGATTCCTGCAGAAACAAGTTATTTTAACACAGGAAAACATCTTCATTTTAGAGCTAGAACTTCTGAAAGCTGCAAACACAAGCTAACACTTTATGCAGACAATGGTGTGTTTTATCTGCAAACATAAAGACAAGTTTTAATGCATCAACTTTTTATTTATTATGCTGAAACTGATTCTAAATGTTAAAGAACTCAACACAAGTCAGACAGCTTTCATTAATAAATTAATGCATGAAAGACTGAATGAGACTCACAGTATTTTGGCTGCTCTCCTGCAGTTGAGCGCTGCTCACTATCTGAGTCCTGAGGATAAGCACCTCCTCCCTGCGGGCATCCAGCTCCTCATTGGCTGATTTCAGCTGACTCAGCAGGAGATTGTAGCTGTCCTGCAGCTCGTTGGATGAGTTATTCTGTGACGCTCGCTCAGCGACAGTCTTCCTCAGCTCGTTCAAGTCGTTCTTCAGTTTTTTGTTTTCTGTTTCGAGTTCCTGTCTCTGCAGAGAAACAGACGTTCATGTGAGTTTATAACTAGGTAAAGCACAGTCAGCGCCTCAGATTTCACTACAAATAAAGACTGATCAGGTCCAGTTGGTACCTTCAGGTTGTTGTAGGCCAGATCTGAGGTCTCATGCTCAGAAGAGGTAATTTTGGCCTCTGAACTCTTCAGTGAAGAAAAATTATGAAATAATCAGGATGTGGACAATAATGTTCATCAGAAAGAAAGGACCAGCTGACAGACAGAAACCCTCACCCTGTGCTTTGCTAGCTCCTCCACCTTGTCCAGGTTGACCTGCAGCCTTTTCCTCTCCGTCTCCAGTTCTCGCACTCGTTTCTGCAGCTTCATGAACAGACTGATGTCCATGGCAGCCTTCTCTACCCCCATCTCCTGGAACCAGGAACACCACAACACATTTACCTACTTCAAACAGAACATACAGGCGTGTTCAAACAGGAAGAAGAAGCTCGGCCCCTTGACCCACCTCCACCAGCTGGATGGAGTCCTCGGTGTCTCCCACCTCAGAGGTGGAGAAGGATGGGTAGTTGGAGTCTGACTCCAGGCTGCTCTGATTGGATGGGTTCCTCTGGTGGCTGGGGTGGAACTGAAGGAGGAGAAAGAGGAGTCAGATTAGACCTGTGATGAAACAATCTGCAGGTGGTATTTTAAATTAAATCATTTCAGATTCAATCAAACTGAATATGAATTGAATAAATAATGATGAATGTAAATTAATAAATAATAATAATAATAAATTTACATTTAATTAAATTAATTAAAGTTTTGGGTTTTCTTTTAACTCCGGGGGAGACAAATACTAGTGAATATCTTCAGAAGTTCAATTAGAGGAACTGAAGACCTGACCCCCTATCAGAGCTCAGAGAACTGCAGCTCTCTGTAGGTTCTGCCTATAACTGATCTGGGGTCAGATGTCACCTTGCTCAGAGACATCTCCTCCTTTAGGTTGTCGTATCTCTGCTCCAGTCTGGAGAACTCCTTCAGGAGGTTCTGGTAGCGCTGCCGCTCACCGTCCAGCTCGGACTGCTGGGAGGCGCTACTTGTCTCCTCTGACACACAAACACAACATAATTAATACGGGTCAGACAGACCAGGACCTGGGACCAGGTGTGCAGGAGAAACTCTCACCTGCAGAGGTCTTGGACTGCTGCAGGATGCGTTGGTTCAGTTCTTCCTTTTCGCTCTTCAGCAGAGAGTTTTCGGTCTCCAGCTCCTCCAGCCTCTGAAGTCAAACATTATTCAATATAAAGCAAACCTGTCAGCTGCAGAACCAAGCAGCCCACCCAAAGGACCTCTCCTCAGGTGAGGCCTCACTGGGGGTGGGAGTGAGAATTTATTTATGATGCACCACAATGTAAACAACAACAATTCTAAACAGGTCATTCTGAATGGTTTCTTTTTTAAGCCGAGACGTTTCGTCCTTCATCCAAAGGACAACAACAATGACTTCTTCTTCTTCTTCTTCTCTTCCTCCTCCTCACTATTGAGTATGCTGCTGTTGTGGGAATCAGTTTTGTTTTGGTGGCTCCTCAAATCAAAGAAGTCCTTTGGATGAAGGACGAAACATCTTGACTTAAAAAAGAAACCATCCAGATGACCTGACTGAACATTGTTGGATTTTATACCTGGATTATTGAGTATGAACTTTGGTGATTCTAAACAGATTTAAAAATGTCAAAAATATTTACTAATAAAAACATCCTACAAAAGACAGAAGTCTAAAGTGAAAAAATGAAGCAGTTGGCCAGTTTATGATATGCAGAGATGTAAATAAGATGGCTGACTGAGAAAACAAACAGCTGACAACAGGGTCTACAACAAGAACTACAACAGTGTCTTGAACAGTAACTAATACATGGTTTACAACAGGAACTAAAACAGGAAGTAAAACAGGAAAGACAAACCGGATTCCAAAAAAGTTGGGACACTAAACAAATTGTGAATAAAAACTGAATGCAATGATGTGGAGATGCAAATGTCAATATTTTATTCGTAATATAACATAGATGACAGATCAAAAGTTTAATCTGAGTAAATGTAACATTTTAAAGGAAAAATATGTTGATTCAAAATTTCACAGTGTCAACAAATCCCAAAAACATTGGGACAAGTAGCAATAAGTGACTGGAAAAAGGAAAATGAGCATATAACAAACAGCTGGAAGACCAATTAACACTAATTAGGTCAATTGACAACAAGATTGGGTATAAAAAGAGCTTCTCAGAGTGTCAGTGTCTCTCAGAAGCCAAGATGGTAAGAGGATCACCAATTCCACCATTGTTGCACAGAAAGATAGTGCAGCAATACCAGAATGGTGTTACCCAGCGTAAAATAGCAAAGACGTTTAAGTTATCATCATCAACCGTGCATAACATCATCAAAAGATTCAGAGAATCTGGAACAATCGCTGTGCGTAAGGGTCAAGGCCGTAAAACTCTACTGGATGCTCGTGATCTCCGGGCCCTTAAACGTCACTGCACCTCAAACAGGAATGCCACTGTCAAGGAAATAACAGAATGGGCTCAGGAATACTTCCAGAAAGCATTGTCAGTGAACACAATCCACCGTGCCATCCGCCGTTGCCAGCTGAAACTCTACAGTGCAAAGAGGAAGCCATTTCTAAGCAAGCTCCACAAGCTCAGACGTTTGCACTGGGCCAGGGGTCATTTAAAATGGAGTGTGGCAAAATGGAAGACTGTTCTGTGGTCAGATGAATCACGATTTGAAGTTCTTTATGGAACACTGGGACGCCATGTCATCCGGACCAGAGAGGACAAGGATAGCCCAAGATGTTATCAACGCTCCGTTCAGAAGCCTGCATCACTGATGGTATGGGGTTGCATGAGCGCTTGTGGCATGGGCAGCTTGCATGTCTGGAAAGGCACCATTAATGCAGAGAACTATGTTCAGGTTCTAGAACAACATATGCTCCCATCTAGACGTCATCTCTTTCAGGGAAGACCCTGCATTTTTCAACACGATAATGCCAGACCACATTCTGCAGCAATCACAACATCATGGCTGCGTAGGAGAAGGATCCGGGTACTGAAATGGCCAGCCTGCAGTCCAGATCTTTCACCTATAGAGAACATTTGGCGCATCATAAAGAGGAAGGTGCGACAAAGAAGGCCCAAGACGATTGAACAGTTAGAGGCCTGTATTAGACATGAATGGGAGAGCATTCCTATTTCTAAATCGGAGAAACTGGTCTCCTCTGTCCCCAGACGTTGTTGAGTGTTGTAAGAAGAAGGGGGGATGCCACACAGTGGTAAAAATGGACTTGTCCCAACTTTTTTGGGATTTGTTGACGCCATGAAATTTGGAAACAACAGATTTTTCCCTTAAAATTATACATTCTCTCAGTTTAAACTTTTGATCTGTGATTTGTGTTCTATTCTGAATAAATATTAGATGTTGGCACCTCCACATCATTGCATTCAGATTTTATTCACAATTTGTTTAGTGTCACATCTTTTTTGGAATCCGGTTTGTACAACAGGAATTACAACAGGGTGGAGTTGCATTTAGGCATAAAAAATCCGGCCCAGCCCAAACCCATATCTTTTTTTCAGAGCACGAACCCCAAAAAAAACATTTTTTTAATTAAGCTTTTATTGCTTTTGACGTGATATTTGAAAAATGTATTGCAAAGAAAGGAAGATATAAGATTTCTTGTTTCACCAAATGGATATTAACATACAAAACAAATAGCCTAAAAAAATCAGCTCTAAAGATAGGTTATTATACAGATGAACAAAAATATTTTTAGAGTAATATTATTTTGAAAAATATAGAACAAGGCTATTTTAATTGAACGTGCCGCTCGCCTGGTCTTTTGTAGATGCTGCTACTTCCTTCACCGCAGATGACAGCAGGTGTGGCGACGCGCATGGCCAATGATCAGCTGATCCATCTGAGCTTAACTGGAAATTGTTTTTACGTCTATCAACCGGCCGGTCGGACCTGCCTCCTCCTCAACAAGTAGATTAACACAATTTTATATTGTGCTTTCTTATTTAGTTTCTTTGTGCTGTATGATTTGTAAAACCGCATCAAAGTCCGAGACCAGCCTGGCCCGCACATTAAGCACATTATTACGGCCCGGCCCAGCCCGAATTTGGGCCCGAGTTAGAAATGACAGCTCTACAACAGGGTCTGGGAGATTTTCTGCACTATATAGTTTGAAGTCTGATTCTGGATTCATTTGTTCAAAACTGCAGGGTTCTGAAAGGTCATGAAATGGTGAGGATTCTAAAGCTCCGCTCTCTTCTCCTCACCCATGTGAGGCTCTGTGTAATCATAGATTTATCAATAATTGTTTTATAATCAGTCCTCTGAATGGTAATTAAACTGTAGATTAAGCCCCGCCCCTCGCTCCACACCTGTGTGAGGTGCATCTTCTCATTGCTGTGCTCCTCCAGCAGCCTCTTCCTCTCGGCCTGCGCCTCCTGCAGCTCCTCCTGCAGCCTCTCCACCTGCTCCTGCAGTGACAGCACCTGGCCTCCCTCAACCTGCTGGCCCCGGATTAGATCCAACTCCTTCTGCAGCTTGGTGACCTCTGAGCCCAGGGAGGTGTTGACAGTCAGCAGCTGCTCGTTCTGAGACTTCATCTCTATGGACTGAAACACAAACACCTTCGTGTTAGTCTCACTGTGCTCACTCGAGTGTGCACGCGTGTCTATGCACGCACCTGCTCGTCCATCTTCCTCTTTAGCTGCATGATCTTGTTCTCCATGCCGGTGTTGAGCTTCTTCAGGCGCTCTGCAGAGCGAGCTTCGATCTTCAGCTGATTCAGCTGTTTCTTGGCCTGCAGCCGTCTGAAGCCACATTGGATGATGATGGCGGCGGCACGTGCTCGTCTGAACCTCTGTCTCTGCAACCAGCCGCGCACGTTCTTCTGGATGATCATGGCCTTGTGGTGCAGCAGAAACTGAGGAACATCAGTTCAACAACAAGACAATCAGAAGCGGAACGTTTCCCCAATTTGTCAGTCTGTGGAACTGGACTTTATCTCTCTGATGAAAATGAAAGACAGATTTGTATCTGTTCCTGTCTAAAACAAACCAATAAAACATGATAAAAACCAGGTTTACATCAGGCAGGAGGCAATTCATTCAACCTTTATTTAGACAGGTAATCCTATTGAGCCTCGAGGACTCGTTTACAAGAGAGACCTGAACAAGAGAGACCTGACAATCATGTTTGTGCTGATGTTCAATGTTTTATGTTATGAGTGCTTAGTGTATATTTATGTTTTTCTTAGTTCATATCTTAGATGTTATTACTGTTTTTCTTATACATTTGATTGTTGGATGTAACTGGGACCCTGTGTACATAATTTCGCTCCACCACATGTACCACATGAGGTGCGAATGACAATAAAGAAACTCTGACTCTGACTTTAAAGCAGAAATCAAGGTTTTACAGATCCAGGATCAGCCTCTCTGTGGTTCTGCTGCCACCTGCTGGAAGGCTGCACTTTATCAATAAAACCAACACTGTGGTGAAAAACTAAACACCCAGAAAATGTGTTGGATGAAGAAAAGTCAGAGGTCAGAGCGCCTCCACCTTACCTCCCAGTAGATCCTGCGTGTGAACATTCCTCGGGTGTAGGCCTGGATGGTGACCACAGCCTGCCTGATCCTCAGGAAGTTTCTCTGCTCTCGGACCATGCGGTACTGTTTCTGACAGATGAGGGCAGCCCGGTTCAAACGCAGAAACTCTGCGTACCTGGAGGAGGAGGAAGAGGAGCAGCGTTTACATGATGAGACGTCAGACTCATCAGAGACCTTCAAGACCAATCAACGCGTGAGAAGCAGCTCACCTGCGAGCCAGGTATCCTCGACCATATCTTTGCAGGGTTATGGCAGACCTGCGGATCTTATGGTACCGGATCCTCTGCAGCCAGCCTCGGACCGTCTTCTGGATCTTGATGCAGGCCGATCGGAACTTATCGGTCCGAAGCTTTTCCAGGTAAGCCACCTGACCTGCTCGGAAGAAGATCTTTGTCTTTCCAAACTGGAACATATCAGGGTCCTGAAAAGAATACAGACTGAGATATGACCCAGATCCTTCTTTATATCATGTTGTCACGACTTCAACCCTAAACCCTGAAGCTGTTCTACAAATACATCTGACAGTAACAAGTCAGAACTAGTTTATGAGACCAAGATTCAGCTCCGACCCTCCCCATCCACCCAGCTCACATAGGACTTTACTTGACTCTTCTCCCTGCAGGTGGTGGGTCCACATGAAGGTGTAGCTTTTTCAGCAAAAATACAGGAACCACAGCTTAACCACCCCAGGCCTAGGTCCAGAAGGGTTCACCTACCAGTATCCCTGTCCCAAATGAGGTGACCTGTTTTCTGTGGTTCTCCTCCATCCAGGTTTTTGAATTCCTCTTAGCCTGATACCAACATGTCATTAAAGACCCCACATGAGTCAGACGCCTCAACCCTCAAGATCTGGGGCATTCTACCTTCTACCACATTCATAGTAAACAATTCTTAAAATTCTGTGGTGGGGTGGGCACAAAGTAGTGCTGTCATTTCTAACCTGGGCCAGCCCGCGCCCGACCCAGCTAGAATAATGTGCTGGATGGGCGGGCCGGGTCGGTGTCTGGCTTTTGATTGCGTAAGAGGATGCACGTGGCTGACAATCCAGTTTGGATCACCACCAGCCGCTCACGGCTGTTTCACTGTCCGCTGACAGGCTGGTTGAAAGAGGTACAAAATAGTCCAGATGGATGACTGCCAGTGACCCACCTGCGGCTTAACGGGTCCCAGCCGCTGTGTCAGCGGCCGACAACCATAAATAACTAGAATAATCCACTGACTCTTGTTAATAAACAAGAAACCTTATATCTTCGTATCTTTGAAATACAACAAAAAAGGTTGAATCATGTCATCTGGACTTCGTTTTTTTGTTAAAAAGAAACGTTTCGCCCCTCATCCAAGAGGCTTCGTCAGTCTGAGGCCTAGCCATCTGGTATTACCCAGAAGCCACCCTGACTCTTGTGTTTCAAGCCTGCCTCAGATACCCCTGAAGTCTGGGTATCTGAGGCAGGCTTGAAACACAAGAGTCAGGGTGGCTTC
>NC_056515.1:2646312-2665787 GCF_014905685.2 Nematolebias whitei | reverse complement strand
ACTAAAAAGTTTACTGAAAAGAAATGTCATGTTTAACTTTTACAGCAGATACTAGGAGTAGAGACTCCACGAAGTCTGGTTTTCTCCAATAATCTTTCTGTCTGTTTTAAACAATCCTAATCTCTATCCTTGAATTTTCATAACACCTTACATCACAAACCACACCTCTGTTCTGGTCCATCCACCAATTAGAAAGCTCTCAAATGAACCGGAAGTCGACCCATTTAAATGTGGCAACTTCCCAGTTCAACGCTCTCGGATGCAGCTCATGGAGAAGTGTCAAAAAAAGGTCTGATGTCTGTGTCGAGTCTCTGTCGAAGAGAGACGCGACGAGATGAAAAGAGCTTAAAGGAGTAGAGCTCTGAAGGAGTTCAGAGTTCTTGAATCCAGAATGCAGGGACGATTTTGGGAATTATAACTTCTGTTTGGATAACCTCGCACGACTCTCGAAGTATTTTAGCTGTTCTCAACGGAGACGCTGAAAGAGTCAAAAGAAGGACTTCACGCCGACCTGACCTATCATCAACCAGGTAAAAGTTCTATTTCGACCAAGCGTACCGTGGCCAAGCTGAGATCTGAAGGAGCGTGCCCGTTTCTGGTCAAACAGATAAATTCCCTCACACATCTCTCTGTAAGATAAATCTCCATTTTCCATCTTAAACTCTCCTTTCTCCTAAAATCATTACAGATATTTTAGAAATGTCTGAAGCAAAGTTCTCAATCACCGCCGTGTGATTGATGTCTGTTCTGCTGAAAAGTGAGGACAATCGCCGTATTGTTCCACTTCCTGTGAAACTAGCCATGTTATTGTTTTCATATTTTGCCAAATTAATGTAAATGTTTGATGTTAAACTTTGATTCTGTAAATAAATGACCGCATTCATTTTGATGGGTCAAAGATAAATAACGTCTCTCGTTTACGTTTCTGTTAAACTCAATGCACGCATGCTACACAGTCAGAAAAATGAAGAACCCGTGAAATGTATGAATATATCCAGTATATGTCATACTACACCAGCGGTCACTTGTTCAGGGATGAAGATGTGCACATCCTGGACAGAGAGGATCGATGGTTTGAGAGAGGAGTAAAGGAGGCCATCTTTGTGAAAAGAAACCGTCCATCATTAAACAGGGGTGGAGCCTCCGGGTTCAACTGTCCCCCTCTTACAATGCTGTTATTGCTAGTATCACTCAGTCCCCTGTGAATAGCAAGCAGCCATCAGGGCACTAATGATCCATTGTTAGGCTGATGGTCCTCCTTTATCATGTGAGCAGCTGGTTCTGGATGTCAACAACAAACTGGTTGATCCACTATGAGAAGGTGCTATTTATAAGACTGAGTTTGTTGCAGCTCCTAAGACTGAAGAAGTCTTTTGGATAAAAGATGTAACGTTTCAACAAAGATTATTCTGTCCAGAGAACCTGACTTTAATTTGTTTGATTTCAGAATGATCTCTATGAGCAGGAGGAACATGTGGTCCATGACTGACCACAATCAAGTCCTAATGCAGACCTCAGCGGACCTCAGTCTCTGAGCAGAAGTAGAACCTTTAATTCAGGGTGTGGGGGCATCAAAACTGAATACCTTTTAGATCTTAGTTTCTGTCACTCATCAGAGGCTCCTGCCCCCAGCTGGAGACCTCCTACAGATCATAACATGGTTCTTCAGAGGAAACCAAAGTTCGGATTGATTTGGGTCTGTCAGAACTTCCATTTCCTCTCATTACCAACCAGTTCTGATAACTCGCTGAGGCTCTGTTCTGCTCTGCTCACCTTGTCAGCAAAGTGGATGATGATGAAGGAGATGTTGGACATCCGGGGTTTCTGGAAGTGTGCGCTGCTGGAGTTCTGCTTGTAGAGCTTCTGGGCCCAGTTCTGATCTGTCCCCTTCGGAACCTGGAACACAGTTTGGTTACAGAACCACTGGAGGAGAGGAGCGCAAGATGACCGCAGATTGTTGAGCAGAGTTCTGTTAAGCTCCCGTCTGCTCCCGCTTTATATTCTTGCTGCCTCCACATTGGATTATTCATCTAAGATTGGTGTTGTTGCAGGATTGATTTGATGGAGCTGTAATATGGCCTCTAAATTAAAAAAAATCTAAGGGAGCGGGGCACCTGCCCACATAGCCTGGAGATACAACTGCAGCCTTGGACCGCGGTGAAGCTGCAGTGGCAGGTGAAACAACAACCGTAGGTGTGTCAGCCTAGAAATTACCGGGTTCTGGAATGATGATTGAGTCAACTCTGAAGTCAGATATTCTGGCTTCGATTAAATCTGAAGTCACAGCGATAATTAGGATGGAGATGAAGGTGGCTCTGACGGATGATTTTAATTTTATCAAGAGCTAATTACAAGCTGTGAGAGCAGAGCTTGCTGGAAACACTGCGGCCCTCAGAACAGAGTTTGACTAAGTTAAGCTAAGTGTTACAGAGACTGAAGACAGACTGTTTATGTGCTCAGATGAGGTAGGGGCTCTGCATGGGACCGTGGTGGAATTGATGGATGAGGTAGATGGGTTGAGAAGAAGGCTTGAATCCGTGGAAGGACATATGAAACGGAACAATATTAGGATTATTACACTTTTCTTAAGCTTGTGTTTGACTTAATATTTGGCTGTTAAGGTCCTTTAATAGTGGTATATACAAGGTTTTATTTGTATTGGAGGGCGATTGTACAGTGTTAACGCTGCAGTGTTTCCCCTACCATTATACAAGCAGGGCACCCTGCCCCGTCAACAGAATCAAGCGCCCCACCTACCGAACAAAACTGTGTGCACACCCCTTCACCCACCAGTCAGCACTGACAGTGCTAAGCTAGTGGTGCGCAATACAGCGTGCTAAAAAAATTAAAGGCAGCGCTCACACTGCCTCTTCCCTCACACTGACCAAACTGCCGGTACAAACAGCGCGCAACTCAGATGCGTCTGTCCCCCTCTCCCCCCCTCAAAAACAAACAGCGTGCAGCTCAGATGTGTGTGTCTCTTCACCCCACCCTGCTTAAAAACAAACAGTACACAGCTCAAATGTATCTCTGTCACCCACCCCCCCCCCCCCCACAAGTCAACAGTGGAGTGAAAGTGGAGGAAAAGACAGGCTGCAGGTCTCTTTACAAATACTTAAAGAGAGTTGGCGCTGTTATCAGAAAGCAGTGAAAGCTGCTAAATCCAAATACTTCTCTGATATAATTATCTCAAACTCTCACAACCCACGTGTCCTCTTCTCCACCCTAAACTCTGTGTTCTCCACCTCACTGAACCATCACCTCTGGAAGCCTCGACTGAGCTGTGCGACAACTTCTTACATTTCTTTTTGGAAAAAATTGCGACCACCAGGGCTCTCATTTCCCCTCCAACTCATGAGCCATCCATCCCACCTCAATCTGTAGCTCCTTTTGACCATTTTGAACCCATCACTCTATCTTCCCTAGAGCAGGTCACGTGCAGCTTGAAACCTTCTGGCTCCCCCTTTGATGTGGTCCCCCCTCGACTACTAAAGGAGGTTTTTCCTAATCTAGGTCCGTCTATTCTTGCCATAGTAAACAGTAGTTTATCCAATGGCGTGGTGCCAAAATCCTTTAAACATGCTGCTGTCCAGCCTCTCCTGAAAAAAACCAAACCTTGACCCCTCAGTCGTCTCCAACTACTGGCCTGTCTCCAAACTCCCATTTGTTTCTAAAGTACTGGAGAAAATAGTCGAGTCCCAGTTGAAGTGCTTCCTGGAGGATCACGCCATCTTAGAGCTTTTCCAATCTGGCTTTAAACCTCTCCACAGCACTGAAACTGCCCTGCTGAAGGTCTTTAACGACATCTTCAGATTCACAGATACTGGTAAGCGCAGAGGTGACAGGGCCTTCTCTGTAGCAGGACCAAGACTCTGGAATGAGTTACCTCTGTCAGAAAGGCCCCCTCTCTCTCTGTTTTCAAGTCCTGTTTAAAAACTCACTACTATTCAGTAGCTTTCAACACCAGATGATCTGTGTTTTGATCCTGTATGCTCCACACTGGTTTGTTGTCATTATCTGCATCGTTTTTATGTCTATATTTCTGATTTACTTCATTTTGTATTTTGCTTTGTGTGTTACCTGTTGTTCTGTCTGTACAGCACTTTGGTTGGCCTTGTAGCTGTTTTAAGTGCTTTATAAATAAAGTGGTATAGTATGGTATGGTAACAAAATCACAGATTAGATGAGTGTCCTGCCATGGTTATTTAGGGGAAAGACTGCATTAAAAGGGTCAATATTTGTTTTCAGTAGTTAAAATATTTTGTTTTTAGTTTGTTTAGTTCACGCTTCAAAAATATGTTTTATTTTTGTATAAGATGCATTTATTCTGTCATGAAGGACTATGTTTTGTTGTACCGTTACCGCAAGATTTACGTGAATGGAAGGGAGTGGCATATGTCCGCTACATACAGTTACCTGAAGACACGAGAGGTGGGCGGCATTCTCGATAGTTCTCTAGCTGTAAAGGTATTTATAAATGGACTGTAATTATATAGCGCTTTTCTATCGAATCAAGATACTCAAAGCACTTTACACTACAATCTGTGCTTCATTTACCCATTCATACAGCACTCTACAAAGCTAATTGAACAAATCATTCTAAAGAGACTAATCGGAGCTTTCGATCACATTCATACACCGATGGGACACACATCGGCGGCGATGAGGGGTTCAGTGTCTTGCCCATGGACACTTCGGCATGTGACTGCTGGTGGATTCGAACCCCCAACTCTTGCATTGGAGGACTACTGCTCTAACCACTCAGCCACAGCCACCGCTTATAACTGTTGTAATACGTTGTAAATCTGTCAGTTATGGTGTTCTGATTATTTTATTTGTTTATTTAGAGAGCACAAGATGAAAACCATTTGTCTAGGACCTCTTTAATGACGAGCGGCCACGAGGTATACTGTACACCTTTGATAAAGCATGCTTCACTCATCACTCAGTACAGTACCTAAAGCTTTGTGTTTATTTTTGTATTTTCTGTCATATCTGTAGTTTTCATGGCATTCATTAGCGCACCCATTTTAAATAAAGAAGCCGTGCCTGAGTCGTCATTGGGAGGCTCCATTATGTTTTTCTTAAATACCATTACTCATACCATATGTGGGCAGATGAGAGCCCAGGTGGTCGGACTGTGGTAAGCCCAAATGTATGGATTCTCAGTTGACAGTGGTTTTTGTTCTCTTCGTGTTCAGGTAGGAGAGAGGGATGGGTTTATACCAGATCAGTCTTTTGGGGGTTTTGTTTCTTCTATCAGGTATTAGCTTGTGACATTTGTATATAAATTATTTCTTGCTGTTCTTTCATGACCAGTGTTAAGGATGTTAGACGCTCTAGTGGCTGCCCAGTTAATTGTGTAAGCTGGAATGTGAAATTCTATAATGGTTCAGTAAAATTCCAGAAAATTATGTCACACTTGAAACAGTTGAACACTGTTGATATTGCCTTTTCACAGGAGACTCATGTGTTCTGCAGACAGTAGAAAGTTTGTTAAAAAAATGGTCTGGTCAGGTGTTTCAATCCAAATTTCAATCCAAATTAAGAGGGGTAGCTGTTATAGTTAGCAAGCAGGTACAATTTATAGCCTCGAGTGTGCATGCTGATACTGCCGAGCAGTATGTTATAGTGGTAGAGAAGTTATACACACTGCCAGTGATCTTGGCTTTGGTATATGCTCCCAACTGGGACAACTCTACATTTTATTAATAAGCTCCTTTCAAACATACCAAATAGGTCAACACATAACCTTAAAATTGGCGGTGACACAAAATGGGTGCTTTCATCTTTTGACCATAGTTCAATGGGAAAAACTATACTGACTAAATCTGCTCAATAAAGTCATTCCTTGAACCTTATGGCGTGGCTCATGTGAGGTGCTTCAATAATCCTACTTCAAGATCATACTCATTTTTCTCACAACTTCATAAGACATACTCCCGAATTGACTATTTTTTTCTTGATAAACAAACTCTGCCTTTGGTGAAAAACTGTGACTATGGGGGCCATGGTCATTTCGGTCCATGGTCCACTTATTATGAAACTGCTTATCCCGGTCACAAAATCTGTACATCTGGAGATTCAACTCTTTACTATTACCTGAGGAAGACTTGTTCAAATTTCTTACATCTGAAATTGAATTTTTTCTTGAAATCAACCAAACACCAGGAATGCCACTTTGTACTGTCTGGGAGGCATTAAAGGCCTACCTGAGGGGTCAAATAATTTCTTATTGTACAAACAAACAAAAAAGAAGAGTTTGGTAAGGCTAGAACAATTAACTGATGAGATGTTACAATTAGAGAACATAGTCACTCCCCCTCTCAAGATCTAATGAAAAAACCTTTGTTACTCCAAACTGAATTTAATACTTCGTCTACTCAGCAGGCAAAGTATTTAATCACTAAATCTAGACAGGGTTACTATGAACACGATGAAAAGGCTGAGCGTTTGCTCACGCATCAGCTACGATGACAGTCAGCCAACCAATGAGGGAGTTATCTTTAGCTGAGATAAACTCCGCAATCAACGATATGCAAAATGGGAAATCCCCTGGACCAGATGGCTTCCTATCTCAGTTTTTAAAGAAATTTTCAAATCAATCACATTCTCACATTTAATGTCTGTGTTTGAAGAGTCACTTGCTGCACATATATTACTACTGTTCATGCATCAAGCTGTAATCTCACTGTTACCTAAGAAAGATAAAGATACTCTAAACTGCGGCTCATATCGACCTATCTCACAGAAGACTGTAAAGAAGACTGTTGGAGTCAGCCTCCCCACCATCACAGACTACACCTCCAGATGTAGGAAGAGGACCACCTGCATCATGAAGGACTCCATTCATCCAGCACACACTTTTGGCCCAACTCCCCTCAGGCAGAAGGTTGTGGAGAATTAAGTGTAGAACTACTAGACTGAGGAACAGCTTCTACCTTGAGGCTGTTAGATTCATAAATCCCTAACCAGGATAATCACTG
Source organism: Nematolebias whitei (assembly GCF_014905685.2). NCBI lineage: Eukaryota > Metazoa > Chordata > Actinopteri > Cyprinodontiformes > Rivulidae > Nematolebias > Nematolebias whitei. Next base: position 2,658,801 of record NC_056515.1, on the reverse strand, counting down.
TAAGAAAAAATAAAATCACTGTAATGTCACTTTAATTAGTGATATGTGACTTATCTGTGCTGATGATTATTAATGCTGTTAATCTCATGCTGCTGTACTCATTCATACCCATCTGCTCAACACAGACTCATGTTCAGGCTGCTGTTGTTATGCCATGTCATTTTACATTATCATTATCACTGTTTAGTAGGGGGTGGGCGATATGACTCAAATATAATATCGTGATATTTCAGAGCATTCTGACGATAACGATAAATTTTGTGACATAACAAAAAAAAAACCCAGAAATTATTGTTATTCATTTGAAAAAATTAACTTAACGTTGCTTTGCAGTATTATACAGTGCCTTGTGAAAGTATTTGGCCCCCTTGAACTTTTCAACTTTTTGCCATATTTCAGGCTTCAAACATAAAGATATAAAATTTTATTTTTTTGTGAAGAATCAACAACAAGTGGGACACAATCGTGAAGTGGAATGAAATTTATTGGATGTGTCAAACTTTTTTAACAAATAAAAGACTGAAAAGTGGGGCGTGCAATATTATTCGTCCCCCTTGCGTTTTTTTTTCCTGCATACCTCCTAATTCAAGGATCAGCTGGTCTCTCAACAAATTTGATCAACTTCTCCCAACAGGAGTCAGGGTAAGGAGGACCCTCTTACTTCGTCGGAAACAAATTGGATTCACGATGACAACTGGTTTTTTTGCTGTTTGGCTGGTGAATTCTGGATTGTCTATAAATTCGTGTGGATGTGTCCGAGCTTGACAGTGCTCAGACTGAATTATGTGCAGTTGCGTCAGAGCTGGAGCAGCTGTTATCAGGATTGTGGACTCTCTAGCAGCACACATGAAGGTGGAAATAATCTTGGAGAAGCTGTGAGCTCGACTTTTGGCGTAAAGGGTCAATTCGGCTGTTTGGAGTTTCCATCAGAGAAATGTACCAGCGAGACTTTAGAAGGCACAAACAACAATTCACAAGTTCTGCCTGACCCAAACTGTGGCCTTGATGCCGGACTTATCTCAACTCCTCCTGGCACGTTTAGAAAACAACAAAGCTGCTTTGACTGTCTCCTCACCCCTCCCTTCCCCAAGGCCGTGGACATGTGATGGAACCTCAACTGAGCTGATGATGAATGTCACCTCTTATCTGGACAATGGCTGGGGGAGGGGGGGGGGGGGCTCTGGACTATGCTACGACTTTCCATTAAAAATTCAATGTCTTCACCAACCTATATGTACATATACAGTGCCTTGTGAAAGTATTCAGCCCCTTGAACATTTCAACCTTTTGCTACATTTCAGGCTTCAAACATAAAGATATAAAATTTAAATTTTTTGTGAAGAATCAACAACAAGTGGGACACAATCGTGAAGTGGAATGAAATTTATTGGATGTGTCAAACTTTTTTAACAAATAAAAACCTGAAAAGTGGGGCGTGCAATATTATTCGGCCCCCTTGTGTTAATACTTTGTAGCTCCGCCTTTTGCTGCAGTTCCAGCTGCAGTTCCAGCTGCAAGTCTCTTGGGGTTTGTCTCCATCAGTTTTGAACATGGAGACACTGAAGTTCTGCCCATTCTTCCTGCAAAACAGCTCGAGCTCAGTGAGGTTGGATGGAGATCGTTTGTGAACAGCAGTCTTCAGCTCTTTCCACAGATTCTTGATTGGATTCAGGTCTGGACTTTGACTTGGCCGTTCCAACACCTGGATACGTTTATTTGTGAACCATTCCATTGTAGATGTGTCTTTATGTTTTGGATCATTGTCTTGTTGGAAGATAAATTTCCGTCCCAGTCTCAGGTCTCTTGCAGACTCAAACAAGTTTTTTTCCAGAATGGTCCTGTATTTGGCCCCATCCATCTTCACATCAATTCTGACCATCTTCCCTGTCCCTGCTGACGAAAAGCAGGTCCAAACCATGATGCTGCCACCACCATGTTTGACAGTGGGGATGGTGTGTTCAGGGTGATGAGCTGTGTTGCTTTTACTCCAAACATATCGTTTTGCATTGTGGCCAAACAGTTGGATTTTGGTTTCATGTGACCAGAGCACCTTCTTCCACATGTTTGGTGTCTCCCAGGTGCTTGTGACAAACTTTAAACACTTTTTATGGATATCTTTGAGAAATGGCTTTCTTCTTGCCACTCTTCCATAAAGTCCAGATTTGTGCAGTGTACAGACTATGGACAGACTCTCCCACCTCAGCTGAAGATCTCTGCAGTTCATCCAGAGTGATCATGGGCCTCTTGGCTGCATCTCTGATCAGTCTTCTCCTTGTTCCAGATGAAAGTTTAGAGGGACGGCCGGGTCTTGGTAGACTTGCAGTGGTCTCATACTCCTTCCATTTCAATATGATTGCTTGCACAGTGCTCCTTGGGATGTTTAAAGCTTGGGAAATCTTTTTGTATCCAAATCTGGCTTTAAACTTCTCCACAACAGTATCTCGGACCTGCCTGGTGTGTTCCTTGGTCTTCATGATGCTCTCTTTGAACAGAACCCTGAGACTATCACAGAGCAGGTGCATTTATACGGAGACTTGATTACACACAGGTGGATTCTATTTATCATCATCAGTCATTTGGGACAACATTGGATCATTCATAGATCCTCACTGAACTTCTGGAGTGAGTTTGCTGCTCTGAAAGTAAAGAGGCCCAATAATACTGCACGCCCCACTTTTCAGTTTTTTATTTGTTAACAAAGTTTGACACATCCAATAAATTTCATTCCACTTCATGATTGTGTCCCACTTGTTGATTCTTCACAAAAAAATTGAAATTTTATATCTTTATGTTTGAAGCCTGAAAAGGTTTCAAAAGGTTGAAAAGTTCAAGGGGGCTGAATACTTTCGCAAGGCACTGTATAACGTCTGTTTATGTTGCTTTGCTGTGGTAGGTTTTTTTGATGCCTCAAAACGTGCCCTGTCTAGGACATGGCGTGAGAGATATAAATATATTTTTATACCGTCTCTCCTCATGTTTTCTTCCCTTTTCTCATCTAAGCAAAATATTATTCTGATAAAGAATAATGAGGGCCGCGCTTTTTATAGTAGCAGCTTCATGCACTCCGCCCATCTTTTAGATGACTGTACGTACATGTTCTCGTTGTATCTCGGTGCAATGATAATAAAGTTTATTCTGATTCTGATCTAAGTGTATATCTTAGATTCTTGTATGCTGTTTCTTTTTACACTTTATATTTTTGCTATTGTTGGGTGTAACTGGGACCCTGTGTACATAATTTAATTCCACCTCATGTACCACGTGATGTGAATGACAATAAATTTGACTTGAACTCGCTTTTAAATAGTGATGTAAAAATCCTTGCAAAAGTCCTGGCAAAACGACGAGTGGTCCCAACAATTGTCCCGCCTGACCAGACGGGGTTTGTTAAAAACTGTCAGGCTTTCTTCAATGTTAGACAGCTGCTTGTTGTGTTGTACACTCCTAGTCCACCCGAGCACACCTATGACAAAATTATTTTTTCATTAGATGCTGACGAAGCATTTGACCGGTTGGAGTAGGGCTATCTCTTAGAGACTTTAAAGTTGTTTAAAATCGGTCCCAACTTCATATCATGAGGCTGATGTATACCTCCCCAATGACAGCAGTCCGCAGTAACTGTAACATATCCGATACTTCGAACTGCAATGAGGTACGGGACGGGGTGTCCACTCTCACCACTTCTGTTTGCTTTAGTGATAGAACCACTAGCTGTAGCTTTATGGCAAAACTCCATCATTAAGGGGATGAATTGATTAGGTACAGAGCACAAAGTTTCTTTAGGGTGCATTCACACTAGCCCTGTTTAGTCCACTTTAATCAAACTCTAGCTCGTTTTCCTAGAAAGTCCGGCTCGTTTAGGGAGGTGTGAACGCACCATCGAACTCTGTCACGGAACAAAAAGGCGAACTCTGGCCCGAGCTAAAACCTAGGTCTCGGTCCGGTAGAAGCGAAATCCAGCGCGGTTCGAGTGCAGTGTAAATGTAAACAGACCGAGCCCCGCTCCACAGGGTAAACAAACACGCTCTGCTCTGACCTCATATGGAGCCGTCAGCTGACTTGTGTGGAAAAACAATATTTTCCATGGTCTTTTGTCTCATCTTCTGCTCATGCTAAGTCCATTTTTGAAAAATGACAAAATATAACTCCTAAAACTGCTAAAACTTGATGCCACTTCATTTTATTTTTATTTACAGAAGAAGAAAGTGTGTCTTCAGAGGTTTTTGTGTCGTTTCTTTCAGTAGTTCTTGGTGCAGCGCCCCCCACAGGCGAGCGGGGGAATAGGTTGGTTCAACAGGTTGACTCGACTGCAAAGTGCAGTGTGAATGCAAACGCACCAGCTCAAATGTAACAAAAGGTCATGAATATTGGTCCCAAACCGAACCGAGTCTACCGGACTATCTAGTGTGAAAACGACCTTAGATGCAGATCACATGGTTTTGTATACTGCACAGGTCCTTCTAAAAAAATTAGCATATTGTGATAAAAGGTAATTATTTTCCATAATGTAATGATAAAAATGAAACTTTCACATATTTCAGATTCATTGCACACCAACTGAAATATTTCAGGTCTTTAATTGTTTTAATACTGATGATTATGGCATACAGCTCACGAAAACCCAAAATGCCTGTCCCAAAAAATTAGCATATCATGAAAAGGTTCTCTAAACAAGCTATTAACCTAACCATCTGAATCAACGACATAATTCTAAACACCTGCAAAAGATTCCCGAGGCTTTTAAAAACTCCCAGCCTTGTTCATTACTCAAAACCGCAATCATGGGTAAGACTGCCGACCTGACTGCTGTCCAGAAGGCCATCATTGACACCCTCAAGCAAGAGGGTAAGACACAGAAAGAAATTGCTGAACGAATAGGCTGTTCCCAGAGTGCTGTATCAAGGCACCTCAGTGGGAAGTCTGTGGGAAGGGAAAAGTGTGGCAGAAAACGCTGCACAACGACAAGAGGTGACCGGACCCTGAGGAGGATTGTGGAGAAGGGCCGATTCCAGAACTTGGGGGACCTGTGGAAGCAGTGGACTGAGTCTGGAGTAGAAACATCCAGAGCCACCGTGCACAGGCGTGTGCAGGAAATGGGAAAAGGTGCCGCATTCCCCAGGTCAAGCCACTTTTGAACCAGAAACAGCGGCAGAAGTGCCTGACCTGGGCTACAGAGAAGAAGCACTGGACTGTTGCTCAGTGGTCCAAAGTACTTTTTTCGGATGAAAACAAATTTTGCATGTCATTCGGAAATCAAGGTGCCAGAGTCTGGAGGAAGACTGGGGAGAAGGAAATGCCAAAATGCCAGAAGTCCAGAGTGAAACACCCACAGTCAGTGATGGTCTGGGGTGCCATGTCAGCTGCTGGTGTTGGTCCACTGTGTTTTATCAAGGGCAGGGTCAATGCAGCTAGCTATCAGGAGATTTTGGAGCACTTCATGCTTCCATCTGCTGAAAAGCTTTATGGAGATGAAGATTTCATTTTTCATCACAACCTGGCACCTGCTCACAGTGCCAAAACCACTGGTAAATGGTTTACTGACCATGGTATTACTGTGCTCAATTGGCCTGCCAACTCTCCTGACCTGAACCCCATAGAGAACCTGTGGGATATTGTGAAGAGAAAGTTGAGAGACGCAAGACCCAACACTCTGGATGAGCTTAAGGCTGCTATCAAAGCATCCTGGGCCTCCATAACACCTCAGCAGTGCCACAGGCTGATTGCCTCCATGCCACACCGCATTGAAGCAGTCATTCATGCAAAAGGATTCCCGACCAAGTATTGAGTGCATAACTGAACATGATTATTTGAAGGTTGGAGTTTTTTGTATTAAAAACACTTGTCTTTCATTGGTGGGATGAAATATGCTAATTTTTTGGGACAGGCATTTTGGGTTTTCATGAGCTGTATGCCATAATCATCAATATTAAAACAATTAAAGACCTGAAATATTTCAGTTGGTGTGCAATGAATCTGAAATATATGAAAGTTTCATTTTTATCATTACATTATGGAAAATAATGACCTTTATCACAATAGGCTAATTTTTTGAGAAGGACCTGTATATCAGACCCTCTTACCAGCATTCCTGAATTACTTACTTTGCTTCAAAAATTCGGGAAAATATCTGGCTATACGGTTACTCTTCAAAAGTGTGAGCCGATGCTTGTGACCTTTATGGAAAAGAAAATCTTAGACACCGTAACTTTTAAAATTAGTTTTAAAAAGTTTAAATACCTTGGCATTTGGGTAACTTGAGATCATAAGAAACTCTATAAAACAAACTATCTACCTCTCATGGCAAACCTTAAGCAGGACATAGTTAGATGGCAATCCCTACCTCACACTCTGGGGGGTAAAATAAACTCTGTAAAAATCAATATCCTACCTAAATTTCTATACCGGTTTCAGAATCTGACAATCGTCCTTACTAAATCATTCTTTATCAATTTGAACAGCCAGCTATCAGTGTTTATTTGGAATAAAAAGCATCCACAAGTTGCTAAAAGGGTCTTGCATCTGCCCTGCAGGTTTGGAGGCATGTCACTTCCTAATTTCATGCACAATTACTGGGCAGCCAATATCAGAGCTCTACTATTCTTGTTGAGTAAGGATATCACTTCTTCTAGTTGTGTGGCTTTGGAGAGGGCCTCATTTAAATCCAGTTCCCCCTCTGCATTACTCTGCTCTCAGCTGCCTTTTAGTCAATATCAACCTACACTTCTAATCCAAGTGTGATCTAGATGGTTAAGATCTGAAATCAGTTTAGTAGGACATTTAACTCTACAGAGTTACTGTTTCTGGCACCTGTGTCAAATAATCATAGGTTTACTCCCTCAGTAGCTAATACCGTTTTAACACCTGGGTCTTGAGTGTAGTACATTCACTGTGACCTCTATGTTGATGGTAGATTTGCCTCATTTGAACAGCTGGTACAGAATTTTAATATCCACAAGTCACAGTTTTTCAGATATTTGCAGCTTAGACATTTTGTGAGGTCTAACTCTGATTGTTTTCCTCTGTACCCCTCTAAACATTTTGTGATTAAGATTTTGGAATGCAGGTCTGACACTAAGGGGGCCCTCAGCAATATCTATACACTGATCAGTTCATACCATGAGACCATTTTGGACTCCCTTAAATTGAAATGGGAAACGGACATGGAGGAATCCATTTCAGACTCAAGCTGGAGAAAGATCATTAAGAACATTTACACATCTACTGAAATTCAATTCAAGGTAGTGCACCAGCTGCACTGGTCCAAAGACAAGCTGTCCAAGATCAAAGCTGACCTGGACTCTGCATGTAATCATTGTAAACAAACTCCAGCTACACTCCTGCACACATTCTGAAACTGTCCCAAAACTGCAGAACTTTTGGCAATCTATTTTTGTCACCTTCTCTATGTGGGAAAATTATACCTTGAAAACATCACCATGAAAAACATCACCATTCATATCACTGTTTAGGTGGTCCCTGTGGATACATCCATCAGCAAGTATGAGAAGGATGTGATTGCTTTTGTCCCTCTTCTGGCTAGAAGACTGGTTTTGTGCAATTGGAAGGATCCACACCCCCCAGCATATGTACATTGGATAAGAGAAGTCATGTATCCTATTCATCTCGAAAAAAGCAGATATACCCTGAAAGGTTAAAAGATTTTGGGACACGTGGCAGCCTTTTGTGTTGTATGTGGAAAACATGTCAGTGCCTGTGTAATTCATTTTAATTCATTTATGTATGTGTGACTGATCTGGTGTAGGAGTGGAGGGGTGGGAGGGTTTTTTGTTTTCTTTTTTTGTGTTTTGTATGTTCAAAATGAAAAAAAAAAAAGACTTTGATTTTAAAAAACAATACCACTGGAGGGAATGACCTTTGACCCGGGCAGCCACCACTAATTTTATGTTGTTTCATTTCATTTCATTTCATTTCATTTATTTATTTAAATTAGGACAATGCATATTAATCAACATGTCAGCAGTAAGCATCAATGTAAATATGCTGGAGTTAGCACAACAGCTAATTTTCATCCATTGTCCTAAGGCAGGTAAGAACAAGAAACATCCCACAAAACAGATAACAGAGAATAATACAAACATCACCAGTATAACACATAACACAACATGAAATTACAATAAAGATATGATGCCATAAGAAAATAGACAATCTACACAAGTGCACCTCTGGTTAGTTTTCAGCCAAAGTTTTAAAGAGTTTTTAAAGCTGGAGTAGGTGTCACAGTTCCTGCTAGAAACTCGCAGTTTGTTCCACCACTGCGTGCCTCTGATGGACACCACCATTTGGCCAAATTTAGTCCTGCGCCGCTGTACATCACAAGCTCCTCTGGTCAGTGTGCTTGTGTTTACTGTATTACTTGTTTTTTTTACTTATAAAATACATTAAAGGAGGAGCCAGTCCATTTACAACTTTAAAAATCAGGCAAGCATCCATAAAAATCTGATAGCTATCAAAATCCAGAATGTTGTACTTACTTATGATGTTACAATAATGATACTGTAAAAGCTTTTTGTCGAAAATGTTCAGTGTTTTCTTAAAAAGAGACTTTAGGGGCTTCAAAATGCCTCTGAAGTGTGAGACCATGTTGTATAACAATAGGCTATATGTCTGAATATAATGGCATGCATGTAAGCCTTTGCTGATTCTGTTGTCAGAGAAGGTCTTGTATGTTTCAAGTTTGACAGATTAAGTTTAATTATGAGTGAAATTCTCTTTACATGCTGCTTGAAATTTAGATTGCAATCAAAAATTACTCCAAGGTATTTAAATTGTTCAACCACATCTAATGTCTCGCCATTGACTAACACAGATGGTTGCTCATTATCTGCTGGCAGCCGAGAGAAAAACATGGACTGTTTTTTTAATGTTGAGATGTAGACAAGAGTCCTGGAGCCAGTGAGACACTGTCATCATAGCACTAAAAAGTACAGCAGCAGCTTCATTTTTTTGTTTTTCCATGAACATACAATACAGTATCATCTGCATATAATTTAATTTTTAAAGTTTTGCAGACATTTGGTAAATCATTAACATATAGGCTAAATAAGGTTGGTCCCAGAACTGAGCCCTGTGGGACTCCAGCTGAGCAGGTAAGAAAGATAGTGAGTTTTCTATTTGTACTGCTTGTTTTCCGTCAGACAGGTATGATTTCCTCCAGCAGAGGGCACTATTATTGTTAGAGGAGTTTTGTACCCTTGTCCACCTGAGACCAAAGTGATCCTGATGAGGACTTGAACAAATGTGCCAGACCTGAACAGGGTCCAGGCCAGGAGGAGGGTCAGGTCTCACCTTGCACTCCTCATCCAGCAGGTCCAGTATCCCGAGTCGGGCCTCGATCAGGTCGATGCAGGGCTGGTTGTCGTAGAAGTCGATGAGGGTCCAGGGGATCTGCTCCTTCATGTACTCCTCCTGCTCCAGTTTAAAGACATGCTGAGAACACAGAGGGCAGGACCAGGAGGACCATGAGGACCACTGAGATCATAAACAAAGAAACTGGACCGCATGGTTCGGACAGGTTCTAGAGAACTCACAGAGTTGAACTGCTGTTGCAGCTTCTCGTTGGCGTAGTTGATGCAGAACTGCTCGAAGCTGTTCACCTCGAATGTCTCAAACCTGCAGAGAAATAAACACCCATCTAATGATCCGAACCAGACCCAGAACCTGAACCGGGCTGGGACCGCAGCGTCATACCCATAGATGTCCAGGACTCCGATGAAGGAGTGCTGCTTGGAGGAGGTCTGCAGGACTTTGTTGATGTGTTCCACAATCCAGTCGAAGAGCCGTGCGTAGATGTGCTTGGCGAGTGCGTCACGGGCGTTGACTGCCTGTCTGCAGGACATGGTCTTCACGTAGGTCTCAGACGCCGTGGCCAGTTTCCTGTGGCACAACCAGTGCTCCATCTGCTGCAGCTCCACCCCCAACAGCCTGCAGAAGTGCTTCAGGTGGACGTCGCTTCTCTGACATACAAAGACGTCTCGTCAGAGAGCTCAGAGAAACCAGCGGAACATCAGAGATGGCTGGTCCACATACCAAGAGACGGCAGGACTCTCCATCACGCTCTGCCACGATCTCCACATTCCCCAGGTGGAGGATGGAGGCCAGAACCTTAAAGATACTGCTCTGACTGCTCTCTTTTACACCTGCAAACATGGACCACAGGTCTCACCAGGGTTCAATGATCCACTGGTTCTGGTTTACCTGAACCCGTTTCACAGACTTAGAAATTTGCAGCTCAGGAGGAGACTGATGATGAGACAGATGAGAACACTCAGGGGACATAAAGTCCAGATTAAAACCAGTATGATGACATTAGAGATGTTGGGTGGAGATTAGGACATATTACACGTGGTGGAAACATCCTCAGGTCCACATCAAAAAGATGTACATTAAAACTAAAATAACTATGTCCAAAAATGAGCAGATTTTAGAGCATAAAAAAATATACAAAGGGATTAAGTATGGTCAGGACTGATTTTGTTCCCCTCAAAGTGACTAATTCTTCTACTTCGTAACTGTAATCTGATTAGATTAAAGGTTCTCTCACTAACTGTTCTCTGACTGAATTAAGGGATCCCAAGGTAACTGTAAACTGAATAGATAAAAAGTTTCCTTCTGTAACTGTAATCTGATTGGATTAAAGGTTCCTTCAATAACTGTAATCTGACTGGATTAAAGGTTCCTTCAGCAACTATAATCTAACATGATTAAAAGTTCACTCAGTAACTGTATTCTGACTGGATTAAAGATTCACTCAGTAACTGTAATCTGACTAGATTAAATGCTTCCCTCAGTAACTGCAATCTGACTGGATTAAATGCTTCCCTCGGTAACTGTAATCTGACTGGAGAAAAGGTTGTCTCAGTCATTTTAATATGACTGGATTAAAGGTACCTTCAGTAACTGTAATCTCACTGGAATAAAGGTTCTTTGAGTAACAGTAATCTGACTTGATTAAAAGGTTATTTATTAACTGTAATATGACTGGATTAAATGTTCCTTTAGTAACAGTAATTTGAATTGAGAAAAGATTCCCTCAGTAACCGTAATCTGACTAGATTAAATGCTCCCTCAGTAACTGTAATCTGACTAGATTAAAGGTTCCTTCAGTAACTGTAATTGGACTTAATTAAAGGTTTTCTCAACCACTGTAATCTGGCTGGATTAAGAATTCCCTCAATTACTGTAATCTGACTGGATTAAAGGTTTCCTCAGTAACTGTAATACAATATGATTAAAGGTTCAATCATTAACTGTAATCTGACTGGATCAAATGTTCCCTCAGTAACTGTTATCGGACTGCTGATGCTTTTTTCAAAAGGAAGTCGGTCCCAGCAGTTCTTCCTCCGATTTTATCTTCAAATGGTGCCCCTACTGAGTTTGTTGATTCCTATAAATATTTGGGTATCTTGGTCGACTCGCATCTCTCTTTTAAGATCCACATAGAAAACCTATTAAAAAAAATGAAAGTTAAACTGGGTTTCTTTCTCAGAAAAAGATCCTGTCTAACTCTGAATGCTAGAAAACACCTTGTATCTGAGACTTTCCTTCTTCACATCTTCATCCCTGAAGAAGTGACCTCTGGCCTGGAGATGAGTGTAGACCGTAGAGTCCTGGCCTGATGATGTTGATCTTCTGTGCTGGTCCATCCTTTTGGCCAATGGCTGTTTAGTTTCCCCGATGTAAGACTGATCACAGCCCTCCTGACACTGAACAGCATACACAATATTACTCTGTTTGTGCCGGGGGACTGGATCTTTGGGATGAACCAGTCTTTAATGTATTTTGGGGTTTAAAAGCCACTGGGACATTATGTTTAGAAAATAAACGTCTCAGTTTCTCTGATACTCCCTCAACATATGGAATGACCACTGGTCTGGGTCTGAGTTCCTCCTTTTCACCTAATGGGTGACTGGAGTCCTGTTTGGGTTTCTTCTCTGCTTTCAGGAAGGCCCAGTTAGGATATCCACATTGCTCTAGAGCCTGTCTTGTGTGGGATTTCTCCTTCTGCCTGGCTCCTGAGTTAATGGGGATGCTGTCTGCTCTGTGGTACAGAGTCCTGATGACTCCTAACTTCTGCTCCAAAGGGTGATGGGAGTCAAACTGCAAATACTGGTCTGTGTGGGTGAGTTTGTGGTACACCTCAGTTTGCAAATGTCCTCTATCAGAGACTGAGACCTCGCAGTCCAAGAAAGCCAACCTGCCATTTTTTACATCGTCTCGTGTGAACTTGATTTATTTATCCATAGAGTTGATGTGGTCAGTGAAATGTTGGACTTCCTGAGATTTAATGTTAACCCAGGTGTCGTCAACATACCTGAACCAATGACTTGGTGGTGTCCCTGAAAAGGACGTCAAGGCTCTCTTTTCTACCTCCTCCATGTACAGGTTGGCAACAATAGGAGAAACTGGAGACCCCATAGCACACCCATGTTTCTGCCTATAATATTGCTCCCCATATGTGAAGTAGGTTGA
>NC_056515.1:2612619-2636312 GCF_014905685.2 Nematolebias whitei | reverse complement strand
AACACGATAATGCCAGACCACATTCTGCAGCAATCACAACATCATGGCTACGTAGGAGAAGGATCCGGGTACTGAAATGGCCAGCCTGCAGTCCAGATCTTTCACCTACAGAGAACATTTGGCGCATCATAAAGAGGAAGGTGCGACAAAGAAGGCCCAAGACGATTGAACAGTTAGAGGCCTGTGTTAGACATGAATGGGAGAGCATTCCTATTTCTAAACTTGAGAAACTGGTCTCCTCTGTCCCCAGACGTCTGTTGAGTGTTGTAAGAAGAAGGGGGGATGCCACACAGTGGGAAAAATGGACTTGTCCCAACTTTTTTGGGATTTGTTGATGCCATGAAATTTGGAAACAACAGATTTTTCCCTTAAAATGATCAATTCTCTCAGTTTAAATTTATGATCTGTGATTTGAGTTCTATTCTGAATAAAATATTAGATGTTGGCACCTACACATCATTGCATTCAGTTTTTATTCACAATTTGTTTAGTGTCCCAACTTCTTTGGAATCCGGTTTGTACATAAAAGCCAATTAGTAAAGTTTTCTATCTAAGGAATCCAGCAGACAACTTGAATCTTGGCTTCATTGCAGTCTCTCATCCTGAGCAAGCACAGTGGCAACAGTGGAAAGGAAAAACTCCCTTTTAAAAGTTCAGTAACTTTAATCTGAATGGATTAAATGTTTCTTCTGGAACTGTAATCTGACAGCATTAAAGGTTCCTTCTGTAACTGTACTCTGACTGGATTAAAAGGTTCCCACAGTAAATGTAATCTGAATGGAGAAAAGGTTCCTGCAGTATCTGTAATCTCACTGGATTAAGAATTCCCTCAATTACTGTAATCTGCCTGGAGAAAAGGTTCCCTCAGTAACTGTAATCTGACTGCATTAAAGGTTCCTTCAGTAAATGTAATCTGAATGGAGAAAAGGTTCCCGCAGTATCTGTAATCTGACTGGATTAAAGATTCCCTCAATAGCTCTAATATGACTGGATTAAAGGTTCCTTCAGTAACTGTAATCTGACTGGATTACATGTTCCCTCAGTAACTGCAATCTGACTAGATTAAAGGTTCCCCCAGTAACTGTAATCTGACTGGAATAAAAGTTCCCACAGTAATTGTAATTAGAATGGAGAAATGGTTCCCTCAATTACTGTAATCTGACTGCATTGAGTGGGACTCTCCTCCATCTGGAACAAAGTAATATTTGTACATAGATGCTGGCTGATTTTGTTTTATACTCAAACAAACTTCATATTTGTTTTGTTTTCTTTGGATGTTTGTTTTGGTTTTATTTTTTATAAGCGTAATCAATATGTAGTCTCATTTTGTATTGGTAATAGCACAAAAAAAAACAGTTTGCACAACAACACTGGCAATATTTGTATGTGTTTTGTACTTGTATGTCTTCTATGTTAAAAGTGGAGTTAAATTGCTGAGTTGAGGTGTCATCTTGTGAAACTAGATCTACATGCAGTCTGAGACTTATTGTGAAGGCTGAGCTCTGCATTGGATTAAAGGTTTCCTCAGTAAGTGTAATCTGGTCTGATTTAAGGTTGCGTCAGTAACTGTAATCTGACTGGATTAAATGTTCCTTCAGTAACTGTAATCTGACTGGATTAAATGTTCCTTCAGTAACTGTAATCTGACTGGATTAAATGCCCCTTCAGTAACTGCAATCTGACTAAATTACAGGTTCCTTCAGTAACTTTAATCGGAATTGAGAAAAGGTTCCCTCAGTAACTGTAATCAGGCTGGATTAAGGATTCCCTTAGTAACTGTAATCTGACTGGATTAAAATTTTCCCTCAGTAACTGTAATCAGAATGGATTAAAGGTTCCTTCAGTAACTGTAATCGGACTTGATTAAAGAGTCCCTCAGTCACTGTAACCTGACTGGATTAATAATTCCCTCAGTAACTGTAATCTGATTGGAGAAAAGCTTCCCTCAGTAACTACAATCTGGAATAAAGGTTTCCACAGTAACTTTAATCTGATCTGATTAAAGGTTCCTTCAATAACTGTAATCTGACTGGATGAAATGTTCCTTCAGTCACTGTAATCTGACTGAAATAAAGGTTCCTTCAGTAACTGTAATGTGACAGATTTAATCTGTGTACCCAGCAGGCTGAATGCTTCTCTGGTCTTTAAGAAATCTTCAGCGTCGTTCACCCCTTCGATGAAGATGTTCTCTCCCAAAGACGTATACGTGAAATCTTCTGCACTGGCTGAGAGAGAGAGACATTGTGAGGAGACATCCTCACAATCACAGGTGAATATACAAACCAGTGGACAGACAGACAGACAGACAGACAGACAGGTGGACTCACTGAGGCTCAGATCCTCAAATTCTGGTAAACTGGCAGAGGCACACAGCTGGTAGAAAATGTGATAGTTCCGCTCGTCCTCGGCCTGAAAGTCAGACCCAAATCATCAGCTGAAATGAATGGTTCACTGAGCAGAACCAGATCAGGATGATGAGACCGGGACTCACCTGAAAAACAACCCGGGACTTCTCCAGCAAGTAGGTCCTCATGTTAGCCCCGATGATGTGGTAGTGTCGGCTGAAAACAATCTGGATGTACTTCCCGAAGCGGCTGCTATTGTCATTCCGGGTGGTTTTTGCATTTCCAATGGCCTGATGGGAAAACAGGGAGAAAGGGTCAGAACTTCATGCATCAAAGGTCTGAATCGTGTCACATCACCTGAACCTAAAGGCACTGCAGT
Organism: Nematolebias whitei; assembly: GCF_014905685.2. Taxonomy (NCBI): domain Eukaryota; kingdom Metazoa; phylum Chordata; class Actinopteri; order Cyprinodontiformes; family Rivulidae; genus Nematolebias; species Nematolebias whitei. The sequence goes on along the minus strand of NC_056515.1, from coordinate 2,633,588 downwards.
TCAGATAGTTTCTGTTGGATTTTTAGGATTTCTGCAACACTGACATCAAACTGAATCTTTGAGTGTCTGAGGAGTTTAGGCTCCACCCACTGACCTCCATGATTGGATTGGAGGCCAGAACTTTCTCCTCCACGTTGGCATCACTGGATGAGCCACCCACAGTGGCGAAGAACCTCATAGCATATTTAGCTGACACTGTCTTCCCTGCTCCAGATTCTCCACTCACAATGATGGACTGGTTCCTCTCATCTCTGAAAGCACCACAGAAGAACGGATCATGTGATCACCTAACATAAGGCATATGTCAGACTGCAGAGAACTGAGAGAGAGGGGTCCTCAGGGAGAGGGGATTTTGCTACTTTTAGCTACTGTTCTGGTACTTTTAGCTAGTGTTTTGCTACATTTGTCTTTCAGGTCAGTTTCAGCTTCTTCAGCAAATACCTCTGAACTCTGTATTTTGAAAAATGTAATGCTTCTAGTTGTCATGTTTGTTTTGTTCCAGCAGGGAGATTCCTCCTAATCACGTTTAATCTCAGAGCTTCTTTAGGGTCTGTAACCCCTCCGCCCACCTGTCGTCCAGGAATCAAAAAATTGCAGCTGGTGTACCTGGCCATTTGTTTGTAGGCCTCCTCAGCCACAGCAAAGATGTGTGGGTCCATGTCCCCCATGTTCTGCCCACTATAGGCCGTGATCACCTCTTCTCCATAGATCTGCAGCTGCTCGTATGGGTTGATGGCCACCAGGACAATACCTGAGACAGGACACAATATGTAAAAAGAAAGATCCATTCATCCAACCAACCACCTATCCATCATCTTCTGGAGGCAGGTCTCTAGGGCAGCATCTTGAGCTTCCACAGCCACTGTAGATGGATCAGTAAACAGAAAGCTTTGCCTTACAGCTCAGCTCCCACTTCACCACATTGGCCTGGCACAGAGTCCACAATACTGCAGATGCTGCACCAATCCACCTGTCAATCTCACGCTGCATTTTACCCTCACTGTGAACACCCCAAGATACTTAAACTCCTCCAGTTGAAGCAGAACCTCACCTTAACCAGGAGAGGACAGTCCACCCTTTTCAGACTGAAGACTATGGTCTCATATTTAGAGGTTCTGATCCACATCCCAGCTGTGAACCTCTCCAATGAGAGCAGGAGATGGTATGGTATGGTATGGTATGGTATGGTATTATGAAGCCAACAGGACCACACCATCCACAAACAGAATAGAGAGAACCCTGAGGCCACCAAATGAGACTCTGTCCCCAGGCTGCACCAAAAAATTCAGTCCACAAAAATTATTAACAGAATCAGTGAAAACAGCCCCAGAGGAATCCAACTCTCATTTTGAAGGGAGCCAACGTAAGTCCCTTTTCCATAGCTCCTCTTCAGCATGATTCGACTCGGCTTGGTGCTGTTCCAAAGCTTTTTCCACTAGCAATTTTTCGTGGAACTGGCCCCTTTTTCAGTCCCTTCTTCTCTGGGGGACCAAGCGAGCCAAACTGGCACCAAAACGTGACATCAGAACACTGTCACTGATTGGTCAGGGGGCGGAGTCACTGGAACTTTGAGAAACTTTTCAAAACAACCCATCTGCCATTTGCAATAACTCCAACTCAGAGAAGTGATTGGATCCTTTTAAAGATTTTTAAAACAGTAATGACAACACCGTGGTCTAATGCTGAAATGCAGGCGTTTGTAGTGCTTGGTGGCTGGTGACAAAATTCAGAGCGAGCTAGATGGCGCTCCGCCGGTCCTCGCCATCGGAGCCTCTGAGCCCTCTCAGGCCGGGCAAGGCATCACCTCCCCGGCTGCAAGCTCCGCCGGCCAGCGAGGCTCGGAGCCCGAGCCCCAGCAGGCAGGGGCTGGGATTGGAAATGATTTTTAAAAACATTATATGTATAAAAAACAATGCTTTTTTTATCAGTGAAGATTAAAAAAAAAAAGGTGCCAGCTTTATCATGAAATCCTTAATGACTTTATTAATTAATCTGTTAATTAAAGTTAACTCGGCTGAAAAATCATAAAGACAAAATTATTGGATCTCTCAGGAATATTTCCCTCAAACATGTTTAAAGAAGAGCTACAGCATTTAGTTCAAGTTTATTCTAACCAACAGATGTACAAATCACACAACAAGAATTAAACTTTAAAGCAAAGCTAAAATAAAAATAAAAAATCTGTATAAAAGAAACAAAACTACACATCTAAATTGAAAAATAAAAATACACGAGTGCCAATACATCAAATGATGAGGAAAACCTATAAAATTTTAAATATACAAACTGGATTCCAAAAAAGTTGGGACACTAAACAAATTGTGAATAAAAACTGAATGCATTGATGTGGAGATGGCAAATGTCAATATTTTATTCGTAATATAAAATAGATGACAGATCAAAAGTTTAATCTGAGTAAATGTAACATTTTAAAGGAAAAACATGTTGATTCAAAATTTCACAGTATCAACAAATCCCAAAAAAGTTGGGACAAGTAGCAATAAGTGGCTGGAAAAAGAAAATTGAGCATATAATGAACAGCTGGAAGACCAGTTAACACTAATTAGGTCAATTGACAACATGATTGGGTATAAAAAGACCTTCTCAGAGTGTCAGTGTCTCTCAGAAGCCAAGATGGTAAGAGGATCACCAATTCCACCATTGTTGCACAGAAAGATAGTGCAGCAATACCAGAATGGTGTTACCCAGCGTAAAATATCAAAGACTTTTAAGTTATCATCATCAACCATGCATAACATCATCAAAAGATTCAGAGAATCTGGAACAATCGCTGTGCGTAAGGGTCAAGGCCGTAAAACTCTACTGGATGCTCGTGATCTCCGGGCCCTTAAACGTCACTGCACCTCAAACAGGAATGCCACTGTCAAGGAAATAACAGAATGGGCTCAGGAATACTTCCAGAAAGCATTGTCAGTGAACACAATCCACCGTGCCATCCGCCGTTGCCAGCTGAAACTCTACAGTGCAAAGAGGAAGCCATTTCTAAGCAAGCTCCACAAGCTCAGACGTTTGCACTGGGCCAGGGGTCATTTAAAATGGAGTGTGGCAAAATGGAAGACTGTTCTGTGGTCAGATGAGTCACAATTTGAAGTTCTTTATGGAACACTGGGACGCCATGTCATCCGGACCAGAGAGGACAAGGATAGCCCAAGTTGTTATCAACGCTCCGTTCAGAAGCCTGCATCACTGATGGTATGGGGTTGCATGAGCGCTTGTGGCATGGGCAGCTTGCATGTCTGGAAAGGCACCATTAATGCGGAGAACTATGTTCAGGTTCTAGAACAACATATGCTCCCATCTAGACGTCATCTCTTTCAGGGAAGACCCTGCATTTTTCAACACGATAATGCCAGACCACATTCTGCAGCAATCACAACATCATGGTTACGTAGGAGAAGGATCCGGGTCCTGAAATGGCCAGCCTGCAGTCCAGATCTTTCACCTATAGAGAACATTTGGTGCATCATAAAGAGGAAGGTGCGACAAAGAAGGCCCAAGACGATTGAACAGTTAGAGGCCTGTATTAGACATGAATGGAGAGCATTCCTATTTCTAAACTGGAGAAACTGGTCTCCTCTGTCCCCAGACGTCTGTTGAGTGTTGTAAGAAGAAGGGGGGATGCCACACAGTGGGAAAAATGGACTTGTCCCAACTTTTTTGGGATTTGTTGAAGCCATGAAATTTGGAAACAGATTTTTCCCTTAAAATGAAACATTCTCTCAGTTTAAACTTTTGATCTGTGATTTGTGTTCTATTCTGAATAAAATATTAGATGTTGGCACCTCCACATCATTGCATTCAGTTTTTATTCACAATTTGTTTAGTGTCCCAACTTTTTTTTTTTTTGTTTTTCCTGACACAACCACAGACCACCAAGCTACCTGTGTGGAGCAGAGAGCTGCCATCCAGGACACCCGGAGGAGAAGATGGTGGGGGTTAAAGGTCTTGCTCAAGGGCCCAGAGTGGGACGAATGAGGGTGGGGACAGGAGTGGGTGCTTCACCTACCCCACCCACATTTTTGATGTTGTCGGAACCGGGGCTTGAACCAGCGATTTTCCGATCACAGGCCCACCTTCTCTAACCTTTGAGTCACCACTCCACCATTTTATACACACGTACATACATACAGTGCCTTGTGAAAGTATACGGCCCTCTTGAACTTTTCAACCTTTTGCCACATTTTAGACTTCAAACATAAAGGTATAAAATTTTAATTTTTTGTGAAGAATCAACAACAAGTGGGACACAATCCTGAAGTGGAATGAAATTTATTGGATGTGTCAAACTTTGTTAACAAATAAAAAACTGAAAAGTGGGGCGTGCAGTATTATTGGGCCCCTTTACTTTCAGAGCAGCAAACTCACTCCAGAAGTTCAGTGAGGATCTATGAATGATCCAATGTTGTCCCAAATGACTGATGATGATCAATAGAATCCACCTGTGTGTAATCAAGTCTCCGTATAAATGCACCTGCTCTGTGATAGTCTCAGGGTTCTGTTCAAAGAGAGCATCATGAAGACCAAGGAACACACCAGGCAGGTCCGAGATACTGTTGTGGAGAAGTTTAAAGCCGGATTTGGATACAAAAAGATTTCCCAAGCTTTAAACATCCCAAGGAGCACTGTGCAAGCAATCATATTGAAATGGAAGGAGTATCAGACCACTGCAAGTCTACCAAGACCCGGCCGTCCCTCTAAACTTTCATCTGGAACAAGGAGAAGACTGATCAGAGATGCACTCTGGATGAACTGCAGAGATCTACAGCTGAGGTGGGAGAGTCTGTCCATAGGACAACAATCAGTCGTGCACTGCACAAATCATGGTTTTCATGGTGGACAAACCATGACTAGAACAAAAGTCCAACAACCGAAAAACACAGGCATGAGAAGGACATGCAAACTCCACACAGAAAGACCCCAGGTCCAACCAGGGATTGAACCCAGGACCTTCTTGCTGTGAGGCAACAGTGCTAACCACTGAGCTGTCATGCTGTCATCTTAAAATCTAAAAAACTTCTTCTTTAAGCTTGAACAAAACACAGCTCTCCATTTCTACAGGCTAAAGGCAAGCCTGTTAACTGTGTGTGTATTGGACATTGTTTTGTTGTTTTGTTTTAAGTTGTTAATAAAGTTTAAAAAATATATAAATAAATAAATAAATAAAACAACATCCACTTCCGGTTTGGCTAATGTAATTCCGTTTATTCAAATGTGATTCTGCTTCTTCAAATGTTGTGTTTTTGTTGTTTATGTTGCGTTTTTGAAATGTAATTCTGTTTTTTGAAATGTTGTTCATTTACACCTCAGAGCCACCGGAAAAAATGACTTTAAATGATTTTTAAACTAAAAACTGAGACAAGTGAGATCTGACCCAAAGTTATTTTGAAGCAGATTCCAGTCAGATGGAGCAGCAGAGGCAAAGGCCATAGAGCCAAAGCCAGACTTGGTCTTTGGAGTTGTTAACCACAAATACTGCGAGGATCAGATGTTACACTTCGAAACCAGTGCTAATTGCAGTAGCTGGGTTAACTATGGAGGTGAATAACCCAGCAATTGTCTTATAAATGAGGGTAAACCAATGAATTTCACAGTCAGAACCAGGGTCAGAGAGCCAAAGCCTATGGCACTTTGCACCTGACTCAAATGGCCCCTCTTGTAAGTGGTGGACTCACAGGAAGGCAAACCCATAAAACTCATTCAATAATATACTAATTACCATAATCTGTAATATTTCAGTGACTCAGAGTAGAAATGCGCATGAAGTTCTAGTTCTGTTTGACCCGTTGGACTGACCGCAGTAAGTGTAGATGTGGTTGGATTCCAGGAAGCGGACCCTCAGGTTGTGTAGAACAGCAGGTTCATGGAGGTAACTAAGTGCCGTCAGGTCGTTCTCCCCCACCAAGATGTCCGGGTTCCGCAGGAACGGCAGTGGGCTGGACTTCGGACCCACCTGGTACTCCAGGGTCTGAGACAGAACACAAGAAGTTTGGACTCTGAGACAAAACATGTCAGGAGAGACCTTCCTCATCCTACATAAATAAAAAGGTAATTGAGCCAGGAGTTAGTGGTACTGACTGTTCCATCCTCCAGCTGCAGATGCAGAACTGGCTCCCCTTCCTTGTAGTCTTTGTTGATCTCTGCAGCCTTCCACACCTCGTCCTGGTCCGGTATCCAGACCCGGGTGAACTGAAACACACAAACATCAGACCAGATATTACGAGTTTACTCGTGGTCTGAACGATCTGGAACCAGATGTAAAACCTTTGACCAAGCTAAACATCAGAGGTTCTGTTGGACCCATGAACCCAGTTAAAAAATATATTTTAATTAAATGGTAAATGGACTGTACTTATATAGAGCCTTTCTATCTTATCGAGATACTCAAAGCGCTTGTGTCTTCATTTACCCATTCATACAGCACTCTACTAGATCTCTACAAAGATAATTGAACAAATCATTCTAAAGAGAATAATCAGAGCTTCATCACATTCATACACTGATGGGACACACATCAGAGGCAGTGAGGGGTTCAGTGTCTTGCCCAGGGACACTTCAGCATGTGACTGCTGGTGGATTCGAACCCACAACTTTCGCATTGGAGGACGACTGATTTAACCACTCAGCCACAGCCGCCCCAATTAAACTGAATTAAGCTCAGAGAAACAGCAACAAAGACAAATAAAATATATATATTCTTCTTGATGAGCTGCTTCAGCAGAAATAAAACACTGTACAACACATTCATTATAAAAGCCTATTAGTAAAATTCCTCTATCTAAGGAAGCAGCAGAATGCTTTGAATCTTCACTTTGTCACAGTCTCCCATCCTGAGCAAGCACGATGGCAACAGTGGAAAGGAAAAACTTTTTTTTAACAGGAGGAAACCTCCAGCAGAACCAGGCTCAGGACGAGCTGCCATCTGCTTCTGAGATGATTATTTGTCCCGTCAGTCTGCACCTCTCTGTGTTTTTCCTCATCTGCACAGCTGATCCAAATCCCAATCATCCCAGGTGTTTCTCCTCTCTCCCCATTAATGACACTATAAAACCTGCCTTATCACTCCCTTGTTGTCCGGGGATTGTCCTTTCACATTGCCATGGTCTGTCTCTGCTCAACCTGTCCTTTCCTCCTAAAGTAAGTTTTGGCTGCCCCGTCAGCATTTTGTTTTAATCGTTGTTATTTTATCTTGGAGTCCTCCTGTCTCTGCCTGCATGTGGGTTCTACAACAACTAAATTGCAGATCATGTCAGCTTTGACTAGATGGGTTTGAAATGGCAGGAAGAAGAAACAAACAAACAAACACAGAATGACAGGTTCAGGTTTACTTTCTATAGAAGGAAAAACAAAAAAGCACATGTTAAGATAGAAATAATTAAAAATACAAACAGGTAGAGCAAGTGAAGACAGCGGCATAGTGAGGAAATGTGGTCAGTTTGTCCCCCAGCAGCATAAGTCTATAGAAGCATAACTAAGGGATAGCTCAGGAAACCTAAGCTGACTCTAACTATAGGATTTATCAAAAAAGATAAATGATAAATGGACTGTACTTATACAGTGCCTTTCTATCTTATTTCAAGATACTCAAAGCTCTTTACAACAATCTTTGTCCTCATTTACCCATTCATACAGCTCTATACTAGATCTCTACAAAGCTAATTGAACAAATCATTCTAAAGAGACTAATCAGGGCTTTAGATCACATTCAAACACAAAAGGAAGGTCTTAAGCCCAGTCTTAAAAATGGACAACGTGTCAGCTTCACAGACAGAAACTGGAAGTTGATTTCACAAGAGAGGAGCCTGATAACTGAAAGCTCAGCCTCCCATTCTACTTTTGGAAACTAGGAACCACAAGTAAACCTGCAGTCTGAGAGCGAAGTGCTCCGTAAGAAAAATATAGAAAAATAAGATCTGTAATATAAGATGGAGCTAGGTTGTTGCGAGCTTTGTGTGTTAAAAGTAAGATTTGAATTCTATTCTGAATTTGACAGGGAGCCAATGGAGAGAAGCTAAAACTGGCGAAATATGATCTCTCCCAGTAACTCCAGTTAAGACTCTGGCAGCAGCATTTTGGATCAACTGAAGACGTATTAAAGAAGTATTTGGACACCCAGATAATAAACCATTGCAATAATCCAGCCTAGATGTGACAAATGCATGGACCAGTTTTTCTGCATCATTTTTGGACAAGGTGTTAATAATTTTAGCTCTTTGGCTAGATGGAGGAAAAAGGTTCTGGTAACATTTTTCATGTAAATGGTAAATGGACTGTACTTACAGTATATAGTGCCTTTCTATCTTAACAAGATACTCAAAGTGCATTACACCACAATCTGTGCCCTCATTTACCCATTCATACAGCACTCTTCTAGATCTACATGTATACAAAGAATAATCAGTGCTTTATCACGTTCATACACCAATGGGACACACATTAGAGGCAATGAGGGGTTCAGTGTCTTGCCCAGGGACACTTAGGCATGTGACTGCTGGTGGAATCGAACCCCCAACTCTTGCATTGGAGGACAACTGCTCTAACCACTCAGCCACAGCCACCCCCACCCATGTGGGGGTTAAGACATATCCTGATGAAAATAACACCAAGGTTTTTAATTTTAGAACTGGAGGCCAAATTAATGTCAACCAAAGGGAGTGAAAGGATGTAAAGATTATTTCTAAGATGCTCACGTACAAAAATCAAAACCTCTGTCTTGTCTGAGTTTTAAAGCAGAAAACTAAGGGTCATCCAGGGTATTATGTCTTTAAGACATACTTGTTATGTAAGTAACTAATTAGATTTTCTATCCTTAATGTGTTTTTTTGTCTTTCAGATACACCTGGACCTATACCTGGACCTACCATTCTGTGTTCGTCTGTCTCTCCTTCCTGTCCTCTCAAACCAGCCGGTCAAAGCAGATGGCCGCTTGTCCTGAGCCTGGTTCTGCTGGAGGTTTCTTCCTTTTAAAAAGGGAGTTTTTCTTTCCACTGTTGCCACTGTGCTTGCTCAGGATGGGAGACTGCAACGAAGCCAAGATTGAACTTGTCTGCTGCTTCCTTAGATGGAGAACTTTACTAATTGGCTTTTATGTATGTGAATGTTCCTGTAAAGTCCCCTGAGACAATTTTCTTATTTTGGTGGTGACTTTTTTTTTTGGCCAGGCAATGTATATAAACCCTGAAAGGCTCTGTTAAAAAAATTGGGAATACCTGGCAACCTTTCTTGTTGTATGTTGAAAACATGTCAATGCCTGTTTAGGATATTTATGTATGTGTGGCTGATCTGGAGTGGGAGGGTTTATTGTTCCATGTCCTTTTTTTCATTCTTTTCTCATTGTATGTATGTTATGTTATGTTATGTCTATGTATGTTTAAAAAACAATAAAATACTTTGATTAAAAAAAAAGAAATATCTTTAACTCACATCTCCGGGAGAGCTTTAACCACATCCCAGCTGATGTGGGGACATTGAGTTTGAGTGGGCCATGTTCCGCACCTCAATTGTTGAGGTGGCTGCCATGAGCTGTGCCTGCAAGTTTGTTGGTGCTTCTCGTGGTGGCCATTCTCAAACTCTGTGGTGGACACCCCGGGTTAGGGATGCTGTCAACTGAAGAAGGATTCCTATCGGGCCTTGTTTACTGGTGGGACTCTGGAGGCAGCTAAGGAGTACCGGAGGGCCAGGCGAGCCGCAGCCTTGGCTGTTGCTGAGGAAAAAGCTCGGACGTAGAAGGAGTTCAGTGAGGCCTTAGATAGACTCTCGGTTCGCTCACAGGAAATTCTGACAAACCATCAAGGAGCTGAGGAGGGGAAAGCAGTGTGTTCACTGTGTAAATAAAAATACTTTGATTAAAAAAAGAAAATCTTTAACTCTCATCCCAGCTGAGTCAAGGGACATCGAGTTTGAGTGGGTCATGTTCTGCACCTCAATTGTTGAGGTGGCCTGGGAATGTCTTACACACTGCGTTCAGTGAAGGTGGGGTGCTGTTGAACACAACCAGTGATGTTGTCAGGAGGTGGAAAGAATACTTCTCAGCCCTTCTCAACCCCACTGGCATGTCTTTCATGGAGGAAGCTGAGTCAGGGGAATTCGGGGTTGGTCTGTACTCTGTGGCTAAGGTCGCTGAGGTTGTTAAAGAGATCTACAGCGTCTGGACTCTAGGGGTGAACAAGATATGCCCTGATTTTCTTAAGGGTTTGGATGATGTGGGGCTGACTTTGCTGACATGCCTTTACAACACAGCATGTATACTGGCATCACTGGCTTTCAGCACTGTATGATTTGTGTTGATCCTGTATGCATCACACTGTGCTAATCATTATGTTATTATCTGCTATTATTTTGTTTCTGTATTTTGATTTTATGTTATGTGTTGCTGTGTGCTTTGCCTGTTTGTTTCTCTTTGTACAGCACTTTGGTTGGCCCTGTTGCTGTTTAAAGTGCTTTATAAATAAAATGGTATGGTATGGTACGGTATGGTACATCAGGGGCAGTGCCACTGGATTGGAAGACTGGGGTCTTTGTCTGTAGAATGGTCTTCAAGATTACAGAGGAGCTGGCTGCAATGCAGTCAATCAAAGGGATGACGACAGCAAACTTTCTGTTCACAGAGGTAAATGCATGGATGGACACGCTGGGATTGAAATGGAACAGACTGGCAGGTGTCACAACAGACAGTTGTCCAAATTTTACAAGGAAAAATGTCAGACTTTTGAAAAGTATGCCAGATAAAGTGACTGAAATCAGTGCAGATCAGAACTTGGTATTTTTGCATTGTACTATACATCAGCATGTTTTGTGCAAGGCAGTGTTAAAAATGGCCCATTTCATTGATGTAAATAAAATAGTAAACTTCAGGGTACGAGCATTGAATCACAGGCAGTTTGAAACCTGTACCTGAGACCTGATTTGGATGAAGTTCACTAATGTTTTCTAAAATAGTACTAAATGATGGTCTTTGCCTTGAATGGGCTCATTTGGTGGGTCTGGTTTGATACAAGGGATGATATTTATTTAATGGTTAACTCTTTGCTAATTTATAGGAGAGCTTGGGTTGTATTTGGCTAATTGTTTGCAAAACCTGGGTTGAATAACAGTAGTGGGAAGTTTAAAACTACACCATATTTTTATTTCTGAAACTAATACTCAATCTGGGTGTTAGTGGATTGCAGACGGTAATACTTCAGATTTGAAACAAAACCGTTTCCAAAAGGGGGGAGGTGTGTAGGCTGCTCTGAGCAGGAAACAGTTCATACAATGATTAGATCATTACAAACTATACAAAAATAACTTCTTAGGGTTTTATATTTAAATGAACAGCAAATAACCATTAGCAGGTCTGAGGCGATTAATGGATGATGTAGGATAATCACATTGAAATTGGGAAATGAATAAATCAGAAACCTACATAACGACATTGCACTTGTATATATATATATCAGTTTAACAAAAGTATCTTTTTCTCTTTGTTGTAATGTGTACAGATTCCAGAAAGGGGGACGCCCCTAGCCTGAAGTGGATTTGAGCAAAGGTTAAAGGGAAATGGGTGATTCGGTATTTTTAAACACCACTGACTTGACTGACTGGACTGGACTCAAATAGTTTAATTGGGCTAATAAAAGGGTTCATGAACAAAGTATTTTAACCACATTTTTCCTCTTTCTTATTTTTTCCTCTTTTTCTCTTTTTCTTCCCTCTCTAGCACAGACAGGTACCTGGAGGGAAGATTTAATTTTTTTTTCTCTCCACAGTGTTATATGTCAGTTGTTTTAAACCATTATGGGTATATTGTACTTTGATGTTGTGCGCAAGCGTTTAATGAAGTTACTTCCACAGGCTCCAGGAGGAGGGGGGCCGGCGTGGGGGATTGTTTATTGCAGGGGGTTGTTGTGCATTGTTGCTGTGTTGTGTATGTTTAACTTTATCTAAAAAAGTTCAATCTGGTCCTCTGGACATTCAAAAAAAAAAAAAAAAGCAAAACAACAAAAATGTAGAAATGTTTCGTCCCAGTGGCTTTTAAACCCCAAAATACATTACGGCAAAGACTGGTTCATCCCAAAGATCCAGTCCCCCGGCACAAACAGAGCAATGTTGTGTATGCTGTTCAGTGTCAGGAGGGCTGTGATCAGTCTTACATCGGGGAAACTAAACAGCCACTGGCCAAAAGGATGGCCCAGCACAGAAGATCAACATCATCAGGCCAGGACTCTGCGGTCTACACTCATCTCCAGGCCAGCGGTCACTCTTTCAGGGATGAAGATGTTCACATCCTGGACAGAGAGGAACGATGGTTTGAGAGAGGAGTAAAGGAGGCCATCTTTGTGAAAAGAAATCGTCCATCATTAAACAGGGGTGGAGCCTCCGGGTTCAACTGTCCCCCTCTTACAATGCTGTGATTGCTAGTATCACTCAGCCCTCTGTGAACAGTAAACAGCCATCAGGTGCTAATGATCCATTGTTAGGCTGATGGTCCTTCTTGAGCATGTGATTAGCTGGTTTTGGTTGTCAGCAGCAAAACTGGTTGATCCACCCTGAGAAGGTGCTATTTAAGAGAATGAGCTGAATACAGCTCCTCAGACTGAGGAAGTCTCTCGGATGAGAGACGAAACGTTTCTACATTTTTGTTGTTTTGCTTTGTTTTTTTTTGTTTTTTTTTGAATGTCCAGAGGACCAGATTTAACTTTTTTAGATTTTTCTACCTGGATTATTGAGCATGCATCAGGATGTTTAACTTTACTAATTGTAGGTAGACCGGTTGACTGCAAAAGGCTTGGACGGGTGAAAGACGGGACGAGAGTACACAGGTATCCCTGGAGAAGTCCAGTATGTACCACATTTCAGTTTCAAGTGTATAGATGCATGTAAGAATAGCATTTTATTTTAGTTTTACAAATTCTGTTTTAGGATAACATTACAGTGTAATAATACACCTATCAGTAGCAATAATAACCATCAGGGTGTCCAATAATTAAGAAACAGGTTTTATTCACTAAAGAAGTAACCACAGTCAGTTTTTCCAGGCCCACAAATGGGTCATGGATCCCACAGATAAAATAATCAAAAGGCCATACAGGGTGTTTAACAATTCGCAAGCTTTGGTGTCCAGCTTTTCTCATCAGGAGGGAGAAACTCTGACCGAGGAGACAGACTCACATCAGAGTGGGTCCTGCTGAAAAGAGGGACAGGACAAGACCCCACCAGGTGGTGGCGAGAACATCACACACCATCGGTCTCCAGAAGGAGAGTAACACCTGTTACGACCACAACCAGTGCACCCCTGCAGAGGAGAGGAATCGATCGCTGGACCAGATGGAGGGTGATCTGAAGACAGCTCCCCACTACACCTGGAGGAGGTGACAGGAACTTCGTGGGAGCTCATTCTTTGCCCCTTTGTTCTGGTTGGAAAAAGGCAGTAGCAAACATCGGAGAAGGAGTCTCTGCTCTGCCTAAGTCGGTCAATTCAGGTGGATCGGATAAGGACGAAGATCACCAGCCCTGACCGTGAAGAACAGAAGACGCGTCAAACTGATTTAGTTTTTGTCCCAATGCACACACACGTCATTTAGAATGTTTAATCAGGCTGATAAAGGTACTGAGGACTTTACATGAAGATAACTCCGCGGGCCGAATCCTGCCGAGCACCAAAGGACCCTTGTGGACGAACGAGGCCTCCCACCGCAAGCTCAAGAACCTAAGACCTGCTAGATAGAACTGTTTAAATTGAGGGTGTTGGCTTTTCCTGTTTAATATGAGTGTCTAGTCTTACCTTTCAGTCATTCTGAAAAACAACCAGAGAAGGGTCGTGGATTCAATTGGAAACTTAACTATTCACTTAACTTAACTATTCACTTAACTTAACTATTCACTTAACTTAACTATTCACTTAACTTAACTATTCACTTAACTTAACTATTCACTTAACTTAACTATTCAAATATTTTACTCCATTCAATTGGGCATTTAATCATTCTAAAATACCACGAGGTATTTTAGAGGTGGTTTAAAATAGAGTTTTACTTATTTATCTTTTACTAGGAGGGGTGTTGCCGCTTTTTGTATTTTTATAAAGGTTTATGTGTTTGGTACTTTTCACAGGTGTTGGATCAGGGGTCTGGTCCAGGACCCCTGGAGAGTGCAGTAAGTTTGCGTCACGTCCATATTGACAAATCCATAAAAAGGGCGAACTCCCATGAATATGGGAGTTCAAAAGAGGGGATGTTGGATTTAATATTTTATACCTTTTTATATTTACTATCAAGCATTCAAATGTCATGTCATATAAAGTGTGTGCGTGTCTTTCTTCCAGGGTTGAACTATGTTTATAGAAAATGTTTGCTAATTCTAACTAGTTGACCTTTAAATATAATCTCATGTTAGCTAAGGATAATTTTACAAGTTCACAACAGACCACAGTTAGTGAGGATCCACAACCTCTCCTCCTCCACCATAACCCTCAGCACTGGCTCTCCTCAGGGATGTGTGTTGAGCCCCCTTCTGTTTACTCTGCTCACGTATGATTGTGCAGCTACCCATCCAGGCTGTCACATTGTAAAGTTTGCAGATGATACAGCGGTGGTGGGATGCATCACAAACAATGATGAGTCCAGCTACAGGCAAGAGGTGGAACACCTGGAGAGCTGGTGCAGAGAGAATAACCTTCACATCAATGTGAAGAAGACAAAGGAGATGATTGTGGACTTCAGAAGGAACAAAAACACCTACACCCCCTGAACATAAGAGGATCTGCGGTGGAAGTGGTCTCCAGCTACAAGTACTTGGGTGTACACATGAATGACAACCTCAGCTGGAGCAACAACACCACCAGCCTGATCAAGAAAGCTCATCAGAGACTCTACTTCCTCAGACGGCTGAGGCGAGCTGGTCTGGAAGCTCAGTCCTCACCTCCTTCTACAGGTGTGCAGTGGAGAGCATCCTGTGCTCGAGCATCAATGTGTGGCATGGAGGCTGCACAGCTGCAGAAAGAAAAGCTTTGCAGAGAGTGGTGAAGGCTGCACAGAAATCTGTTGGAATCAGTCTCCCCACCATCACAGACATCTACACCTCCAGATGCAGGAAGAGGGCCACCTGCATCATGAAGGACCCCACTCACCCAGCACACACACTTTTTGCCCCACTCCCCTCAGGAAGGAGGTTAAGGAGCATTAAGTGTAGAACCACTAGACTGAGGAACAGCTTCTACCCTGAGGCTGTTAGACTCATGAATCTCTAACTAGAATAATCACTGTGAAAAACCATATCATGTTGCTGCTGATCTGTTTCATGTTGCTGCTGATCTGTTTCAATGTTGATGTGTTCATGCGTGCACATCTGCTCACATAGACTCATGTTCATGTTTGTGCTGATGTTCAATGTTTTATGTTATGAGTGCTTAGTGTATATTTAGTTCATGTTTTTCTTAGTTCATATCTTAGATGTTATTACTGTTTTTCTTTTACATTTTATTGTTGGATGTAACTGGGACCCCGTGTACATAATTTCGCTCCACCACATGTACCACATGAGGTGCGAATGACAATAAAGAAACTCTGACTCTGATATATTACAAGCAATCAAATCAGGCCAGAGAGCAGACTGATTAACATAAATA
This sequence comes from Nematolebias whitei, assembly GCF_014905685.2. Taxonomy (NCBI): domain Eukaryota; kingdom Metazoa; phylum Chordata; class Actinopteri; order Cyprinodontiformes; family Rivulidae; genus Nematolebias; species Nematolebias whitei. The sequence continues at coordinate 2,617,966 of NC_056515.1, read as the reverse complement.
AAGTAGAACACATCTCTTTAATTTAGACAATATAGTTTGACTAAGTAAAATCCAACTGAAACAAACTAAAGTATAAAAATGATCCAAGTAAAAACACAAACATGAGTTAGATAATAATTAAGTTATTAATTATTCCTAGAAATAAACAACTTGATTTCAAATCAGTTGGTATCACTAAGGTATAATCACGTTAAACAAACAGTGTTAACAGTTTAAACGCAGACAAGGAAACCAAGATGAATCTGCCTTAAAAACAGAATCACCAGGCCTTCAACAGATATTGAATCAACACCCATGAGGTAGGTAATAATTAATAGTTATTAATTATTACGTATAAACAATTTAGACACGAATCATTTTGTATCCCTAAAGTATAATAGCAAGTTAAACTTTAAACAAAAGCCGATTTCGGTGTACCAAAACTTATCTGAAATATAGACGTAATGTCCTTGAGGGGGCGGGCTAAGAGTCGTAACCATAGCAACAGAAGCTGAACCAATCAGGAAGCTAGCCTTCTCAAACGGGGATAAAAGGCCGGAAATGACACACGCCCACCGAGCATTTCCGGTAGGACCGCGCGGCGACGGTTCATTCTTAATGCTCCAGATCATATGCATATATCTTTTAATGTAATTGTCTCTGAATATCTGTAACCCATGTTTTGTCAAATAAATCTTTTATACGAAGGGCGACGCTTCAGCCGTCTTGAACACGACGTGGTATTCCAGCCACAACAATATGGTTATGTTATGTTTTTAATTTTACTTTATTTGTGGGTGTACACAGGTCTTATGTCTTATGTAATGTTCTCATTTTTACTTTATTTTTACTTTATTTTACTTTATTACTATTCGCACCTTATGTCGAAGCAAATTCCTAGTATGTGAACCTCGTTCATTGACATGGCGATAATAAACTGATTCTGATAAGCAGAAGAAAATAGATGGATGGATGGATAGATAAAAACCTTGTTAACTGTAGATTAAAAACTTTGTTAACTGTAGATTAAAAACTTTGTTAACTGCAAGTTAAAAACCTTCAAACAGAACCCCCTGCTGCAAAAGGGTCAATAATTTCCTCTATCTAACTTCTAGTTTTCACAGTCTCAGGCTTATTTTTTTACTTTGCCACTTATTAGTTGCCTCTTATTAGCAGGGAGTGAGAGACACGGGTGTGTGATTTGTTACTGTGGCGATCATAGGGAGAGACGGGCAGCAACTTTAAGATTTAGATTATTTGAATTTTGTTTTGTTTTGTTTAAAGGCAGCATTGCAAACCTTGAATATTTCTGCAGAAAATTTCTAGATTTTGGAAATTATGAGTCAGTGACTGACATTCTAATTGTTGGTGCTGACTGAATCAGTTTTAGCTCTTCCTCATTGTGTTCTCCCAGCTGATCTGACATAAACACTATAACCTGAGACACCCTGAGGCAGTGACATCAGCAGCAGCAGCAGCTTTCATGCAAATTAGCTACACTGGAACCAGGAGCTCATTTCCATCCAGATTACATGGAGGTCAGGTGAGTCAGCTGGGGTCACATGACCCGGCTGATGATACGATCTGCACTCTGAAAGGTGGGTTTACCTGTTTGTGCAAAGAGCTGAACTAGAAGACAAATAAAAAATGTGTTGTTATTAATCTGATCGAACTGAAGATAGGAGCTTTCTTCAACTTTTTAATCTTTAACACTAAAAATCAAAGAACAATCCTCAATGGAATCAGATCTGCTCCGAGTCTCCTTTCTGTTGGTGCTGCTGGGTCAGGATCCGGATCAGCCATTCAGACGAGGCCTGATGACAATAGGGACTTTGCTAATCTGGGACACACATTAATGGTCAAGCTGCACCACAACTCAGACTGGAATGAGGACACAAACACTAGAATACACACTTCCTGCTGACTGTGAAACATAAAACTGGTGGCTTTCTTTGTTTAACGTCAGTCAGAGTGGGAAGGGCCAAATCCTAGACCTGTCTGAAAGCCTGGGTCCAGATCTCATCTTGTTCTAGTTTATGGATCCAAGGAGTCAAACTTGTTTTAAATCAAACTTTAGCTTCAATAAGATGAAACCTGGGTGTCCAGTCTAAAATCAGGTCCAGGTTCAGGTCTGTGGACTCAGGTCTTGCTGGGGACTACTGAGAGTTTTTGGAGGAGAAGCGGGGCAGAAGAAGTCCTGCAAGTTCAGAGTGAAACCTGAGTCTGCAGGTAGAACATTGTTGTCCTCATTCAGTCAGCTGTTCCCACACAGGAAGTTCTCTGTCAGGGAGCAGGTCCTCGCTCTGTGCTCCGCCTCTTGTTTCCACTGGAGCTGCTCGGGTAAGGCTCCGCCCCCTGCTGTATCAGTACAGTGACTTCAGCCTTGGGGAGAAGTCTGGGTGTGTCTGCAGGAAACAAACGCTGCCTGTTGAGGAACTTTGTTCCAGGCAGACGGCAGCACAAAGGTGACGACAAAGTTCACACACCAGCATGTGATCTGGAAGCTCCGCCTCCACCAGAGGGTGGAAATGTTCCTGCTGCTGGAGGCAGGGGTGGAGATCAGCTTTAACATGATGTTCTGATCGGACTGAGACAGACCCAAACCAGAAATTGGACTGAAACCAATCAAAATCCTAGTCAAGGAAAACCAAAGTCCTAACCCCTAACTTGTCCTCGTCAGAGGGACCACCTCCACTTGGAGCAGACAGGTGTGTGTTAACGCAATGCCAAGATAGAAAGACATCAGCAATGACCTCAGCGAAACAGATGCTGCTGCCATCAATCTGTGAAGGGTCAAAGGTCATTTAGAGTTCATCGTTCTGCAGAGAGAAAGATTCGTCACAAGTGGAGAACATTTCAGACAGCTGATTAACCCTGAACGTCAGACCATGCAGTGACTCTGCAGGCCTCAGTCAGCAGGTCAAAGGTCATGGCCTCTTCCGTCTAAAAACAACATTTCAGCATGGCTTAGGTTTGTAAAGTTTCACATGAGGGAGCCACAAGACTTCTGGACCAAAACCAGACCAGAGGACAGATGTTTACCCAGAATGCACTGCAGCAAACGGCACCTGCCAGCTGTCAGCTGATGGAGGCTGATGGTTTGGGATCCTGTCAGTCTCTGAGTGGACCAGGAACTCCTCTGTAGACAAAAGAGTTCAGGAGTCCAACAGCTGAAGTTTGTACCAAACTGGGTCCAACAGAACCATGATCCCAAACACAGCAGCTGATACAACAGAACAGGTCCGAAAAAACTAGAGTCCAGAACCTAAACATGACTGAGGTGTTGTGGTGGACCTTCAGAGTCCATTTATCATTTTTGTGGTAATGTTTTGCATTTTATTTTGAAGGAATTCTTTATAAATAAACTTCCCTTCCTGCCGTGTAAACCTCTCACACTGCAGAAGGTGTCATGTCTCAGGCCTGCAAAGCTCCATTCTACATTAAAGACTTTAGCGTTCCATATTATCCAAACAGAACACTTTGTTCTCAGGCTGACTTGTGGTTCCTAGAGGTTCTAAAGTAGAGCAGGGGTCAGAGCTTTCCATTCTCAGGCTCCGTCTGTTGTTAACGATTTTTTTATTGAACTGAAGGCGGAGCAGGTTTAAAAATATTAGTCAAGTCAACATTTTTTATAAAGCATATTTAAAACAGCAGATGTTACCAAAGTGCTTAACCATAAAAATCAATGGGAGTAATTTAATGGAAAAAAAATAAAAGTAATGATAGTACCAAAAACTAATTAAAAGCATAAAAATAAAAAAAAACATAAAAACACAGAGCAATTTCATTAATTCAACCTTTTTGTAAACAGATAAGTCACACTGAACCTCGACGTCTCATTTACAAGTGAGACGTGTTTGGACAGACAGTAAAAAGTGGTGAAAAACAACACATAGGGTTTGGATACAAACAAAATTCCTAACACACTTTTAACCTCTGGTTGAAGGTCAACAGCGTGATAATGAAAAAAAATCTCGCAACACACAGAGGCACTGCAGAGTTCAGATACAATCACTCAGTTCAAATAGTTGTTTTTTTAGTTTTTTTTTCATTTACTCTTTATTTATCCAGGTAGTCTCAATGAGCCACGAGAACTCATTTTCAAGAGAGACCTGTTTTTTTGTTTTGTTCAACTTTGTTCAGCTTCAATTGATCAACATCTCCCGACAGGAAGTCAGGGTAAGGAGGACCCTCTTACCTACGGAAACGAATTGGATTCATGATGACAACTAGATTCTGCTGTTTGGCTGGTGAATTCTGGGTTGTCTACAAATTTGTGTGGATGTGTCAAAGCTTGACAGCACTCAGACTGAATTATGTGGAGCTGCGTCAGAGAGCTGGAGCAGGCTGTTATCAGGACTGTGAACTTTCTGGCAGCACCCATGAACGGTGGGAACAATCTTGGAGAAGCTGTGAGCTCGACTTTCGGTGTAAAAAATCAATTTAGCTGTTTGGAGTCACCATCAGAGAAATGTACCAGCGAGACTTTAAAAGGCAGAAATGGCAATTTACACTCCGTCCATCTTTTGGACGACTGTACGTACATGTTCTTGTTGTATCTCGGTGCAATGACAATAAAGCTTATTCTGATTCTGATTCTGGTGTGTTTTTGTTTTTGTACAGAAACAGCTGAAGTGTGGTTGTTTACCTACATGAACAGCTGAAGTGTTTGTTTCAAGCAGAAACAGCTGAACTGTGTTTGTTTACCTACAGACAGCCAAAGTGTGTCTGTTTACATAAAAAGTTAGTGTGCTTGTTTACCTAGAGAATCAGCTGAAGCATGTGTGCTTACTAAAGAAATATCTGAAACATGTTGACATACAGAAACAGCTGAAGTGTTTGTTTCAAAACATCTGAGACGAGCTGGTCTGGAAGCTCAGTCCTCACCTCCTTCTACAGGTGTGCAGTGGAGAGCATCCTGTGCTCCAACATCAACATGTGGCATGGAGGCTGCACAGCTGCAGAAAGAAAAGCTTTGCAGAGAGTGGTGAAGGCTGCACAGAAGATGTTGGAGTCAGCCTCCCCACCATCACAGACATCTACACCCCCAGATGCAGGAAGAGGGCCACCTGCATCATGAAGGACCACACTCACCCAGCACACACACTTTTTGTCTCGCTCCCCTCAGGAAGGAGGTTGAGGAGCATTAAGTGTAGAACCACTAGACTGAGGAACAGCTTCTACCCTGAGGCTGTTCGACTCAAGAATCTCTAACGAGAAAAATCACTGTGAAAAATCACATCATGCTGCTGCTGATCTGTTTCATGTTGCTGCTGATCTGTTTCAAGTTGCTGCTGATCTGTTTCATGTTGCTGCTGATTTGTTTCATGTTGCTGCTGATCTGTTTCATGTTGCTGCTGATCTGTTT
>NC_056515.1:2601057-2612609 GCF_014905685.2 Nematolebias whitei | reverse complement strand
TGTTTCATGTTGCTGCTGATCTGTTTCATGTTGCTGCTGATCTGTTTCATGTTGCTGTGTTCATTCGTGCTCATCTGCTCACAGACTCATGTTTGTGCTGCTGTTCGACGTAATGTTTTTATGCTACTAGTGCTTAGTGTATATTTAGTTGATGTTTTTCTTAGTTCATATTTTAGATCTTATTACTGTTTTTCTTTTACATTTTATTGTTGGATGTAACTGGGACCCTGTGGACATAATCTCATTCCACCATTTGTGTTCACCACATGTGGTGCAAATGACAAATAAAGAACCTTGAATCCCTTGAAAACAGAAACAGCTGAAGCGTGTTCGTAAAACCTACTGGAGGAAACCGAATCTCTTCCAAGTGTTTGATGTTTTCAGAATAAACTTTGATTATTTTTATTTTATTTGAACAGCTGTAATGTTTCAGAACCGGTTCTTAATGACCAACTGGACCTGATGTTTCCAAGCAGAACCTTTAACTGACCCAATGTCCTGCTGGGTTTTCATTCAACTGTTCACCCAGACAGGACCTGATAATCTGTCAGATTAACCCCCCTCCCACCCCATGTGCAGATTGAGGGGGTCCAGGATAATCCTGCATTTAGATCCCCCATCATCCCCTCAGCATGAAGGATTCCTCTGCAGGAGCGTTCTGGTTGGTGGAACCTTGCAGAACGCTGCAGTCAGGGTTTCCCCATGGCTTGTTTCCAGTAAAGCTCCTGCTTTAAGTGGGTCTGCTTCAGGTTAAACAACAACACAAATGTGTGTATAAGTGCTCATCAATGACATACCAAAAATGTGGTCCAGATCAGATGATGTATCACTGATCTATAACAGTTTGAATAATGTAGGGGGCGCACTTGAGTCAAAAGTAAAACAACGATATCAATGTGTGTATAAGTGCTCACTAATGACACATCAAAAATCTGGTCCAGATCTTTTGATGTATTACTGAGATATAACTGTTGGAATAATCTAGGGGGCCACTAGAGTCATATGTTAAACCACCACATCAATGTGTCTAAAGCTGCTCACTTATGACGCACAATAAATCTGGTGCAGATTGGATGAATTATCACTGAGCTATAACTGTAAGAATAATGTAGGCGGTGCTATGGAGGATATTGGCCACTTAGCATGGATACCTGTTCAAGGGTTGGATAATGATCGATCATAGTGGTTTTGGTGCACCTCGGTTGAAATCTGTGCAATTTAGAGCCAAACGTATTGCAACAGCGTCACTTTTTAATTTGTCATGCTACCACACCCACATCCGCCAGCAGAAACGGTTTGCACTTTAAATCAAGTCAGACCATCTTATCTGTATTGTAAGACAGGATCATCCTGATTAGGTCAAGGGTGTCAAAGAGGGAGCATTGCAAGTTCAAAAAGCAACTTTCTTTTCTTAGGGGGCGGGACTTTGATGACATCAAAATATGACCAAAGTGGATCGTCGGGCATCCAACAGGGATGAGTCATGTCAAGTTTCGTGCATTTCGGTCTTTCAATGTGAAAGTTAGTGTTTGGAAATTTATGGCGTGAAGCGAAACTTTGAGGCATGGCCACGCCCCTTTAGCATATCTGAAAACGCAAGCTTTAGATAACTTTTACTCTCCAATGTGTTATGGATACAGATGTTCACAGAGTTTCAGAATTATCGGTCAAAAAATGGCTTGGGTCTGAGGTTTTAAACTATTCTAGGGGGCGCTGTGGAGGCTATTGGCCACTTATCATGGCTTCCTGTTCAAGGGGTGGATAATGATAATGCACCTCGGTTCAAATCTGTGGAATTTAGATCCAATCGTATGGCAACAGCATTACGTCTTACTTCGCCACGCCGCCCACATGCTCTACCCAAAACTGTCAGTGTTGGAAATCAAGTTACACCAGCATGTCTTCGGTCACTGGACACACCATCATGCTGATCAGGTAACAGGGGTCAGATAGGGATCTTTCAACGTAAAACTTTCTACTTCCTGTTGTCAGGGGGCGTGGCTTAAGTGATGTCATGATTTGACCATTCAGTCTTGCAAGGGACCAGATGTGGATCAATCACTAAAGGTTTGATGTCTCAGACAATTTTCGTGTAGGAGCTTTTAGCGTTTCGTTTTACATGGCGAGATGTCAAACTTTGAGGTCTGGCCCCGCCCCATCAGCATGCTCCAAAATGAACCATTTAGATAACTTTGCCTCCTCCATGCCTTTTGACCCAAATGGCCAAGTTTGAAACCGACTGAGCAAAATCCCTAGGAGTTTGTTCCAATGCGGAGGCCGTAAACCGCCAAAAAAGTGTGAAAATTGGTTCAGTATTCCAAAATGGCCGCCTTCCTGTTTATCGTACAACATTGGTGCCAGAGGGTTTTCTGTGCATCTTGGGGAATTGGACAAGCGTACCAAATTTCATGTTTCTACGACAAACTAAGGTTAATGCAGAGGGTATTTTCAAAATTTCCAGGTGGCGCTCTTGATCCGTTTTTGTTGCGATTTTTGCCACGCCCTTAAAATACGTAAATTTTCACCAGTCCTGATGCGTCCACCAAATTTGGTGACTTTTGGGGTATGTTAAGGCCCAAAATGCCAATTCGTTTAGTGAAAAAAAATTGCAGCTCGGGCCTGAACAGAGCGATTACAATAGGCCTTCGCAGCGCTTCGGGCAACGCTGCTTGAGTCTAATTACAAATACAAAACCGGATGAGCAGAGTAAGTAAAGACAGTAGCAGAGTGAAAAGTGTGGACAGTTTGTCCTCCAGCAGTCTAAGCCTATAGCAGCATAACTAAGGGATATCTCAGGAAACCCAAGCCGACCCTAACTATAGGATTTAGCAAAAAGGAAAATCTTAAGCCTAGTTTTAAAACTGGACAATGTGTCAGCCTCACGGACAGAGATTGGAAGTTGGTTCCACAAGAGAGGAGCCTGAGAACTGAAGTATCTGCCTCCCATTCTGTTTTTGTAAACTCTAGGAACCACAAGTAAACCTGCAGTCTGAGAACAAAGTGCTCTGTTAGGAAAATATGGAACAATAAGCTCTGTAATATAAGATAGAGCTAGGTTGTTGAGAGCTTTGTAGGTTAGAAGTAAGATCTTGAATTCTATTCTGGATTTGACAGGGAGCCAATGGGGAGAAACTAAAACTGGAGAAATATGATCTCTCCCAGTAACTCCAGTTAAGACTCTGGCAGCAGCATTTTGGATCAACTGAAGACGTTTTAAAGACGTATTTGGACACCCAGATAATAAACCATTGCAATAGTCCAGTCTAGACGTGACAAATGCATGGACCAGTTTTTCTGCATCATCTTTAGATCAGATGTTTCTAATGTTAGTGATATTACGCAGGTGAAAGAAGGAGGTTCTAGTAACGTTTTTAATGTGGGGGATGAAAGACGTGTCCTGATCAAAAATAACACCAATATTTTTAACATTAGAGCTGGAGGACAGATTAATGACATCTAAGGAGGGAGAAAGACTGAAAAATTCATTCCGAAGGTGCTCAGGTCTAAAATCCAAAACCTCAGTCTTGTCTGTTCAACAGGAGAAAATTAAGGGTCATCCAGGTTTTTATGTCTTTAAGACATGTTTGTAGTCTAAGTAGCTGATTGGATTCATTGGGTTTAATGGACAAATATAATTGTGTGTCATCAGCATAACAATGAGAATGTATCCAATATGATATTGGGATTAAAGATATGTATGTATGTATGTATGTATGTAAATATGTATTTCTTCATACACTAAAGTTAGTCATGGAGTTCCTCTGGGTTCAGTGCATGGACCCATACTCTTTACTTTATAAATGCATCCATGAGGTAAAGCTATTAAACAGCATGTGATAAATTATGATACTCAGTTATATTTGTCCATGAAACCCAATGAACCCAATCAGCTACTTAGACTACAATCATGTCTTAAAGACATAAAAACCTGGATGACCCTTAATTTTCTGCTTTTAAAATCTGACAAGACAGAGGTTGTGGTCTTTGGACCAGAGCATCCTAGGAATAAAATTTTCAGCCTTTCACTTTCTCTGTATGACATTATGGCAGCACGATGACACAACTGGTAGAGCTTCTGCCTCTCAGCGAGCAGGTACTCGGATCAAATCCCAGTCCGGGGGCCTTTCTGGGTGGAGTTCGCATTTTCTCTCCGTGCATGTGTGGGTTTTCTCCAGGTTCTGATAAACAGTACCTGCTCTGAGGCTGTAGAACAACTGACTGAAATATCGGCCACATTATTTACCTCGTGACTTTATGGCAGTGTAAAGGCAGTGGGCGGCTGTGGCTGAGTGGTTAGAGCAGTTGTCCTCCAATGCAAGAGTTGGGGGTTCAAATCCACCAGCAGCCACATGCTGGTTGCTGGTGATTTTAATCATGTAAACCTGAAAGACACTCTGCCAAGATTTTATCAGCATGTCACCTTACCAACACGGGGAAATAACATACTCGATCGTATTTATGCTAACATACGAGACGCATATAGAGCCACACCACACCCCAACCTTGGCCGCATCTCCATCTTTCCGGCCCCTGTCGACTACCCCCCACTGAGACGTTCCAGACACACACAGAAGATCATCGCTGTGTGGCCCAGCAACAGTGACTCTGTACTGCAGGACTGCTTTGCATGCACAAACTAGCAGGTCTTCAAGGAGGCCGGTGTAAATGAGAGAGAACTGGATCTGGAGGAATACACATCTGCTGTCCTCGGATACATCAGGAAGTGTGTTGAAGAAGTCACCACCACCAAGACTGTGATGTGCTACCTGAACCAGAAACCCTGGTTGAACGCAGAGGTCCGTACCATGCTGAAAGCAAGGGATATTGTCTTCAGGTCTGGCAACTCACATAAACTGGGGAGGGCAAGGAAAAAGCTGGCTGCTGGTATTAAAACAGCCAAAGCCACATATGCATAGAAGACCCAGGGACATTTCTCCTCACAGGGCCCAATGAGCATGTGGAAGGGCATTAAGTGCATCCAGGGACTATAAAACCAGAGGTACACAATGACCTAGGGACCCATCACTGCCTGATGCTCTTAAAAGGTTCTATGCCTGCTTTGAAGACCCAAATAGACCACCCAGCACCAGGCTCACCACACCATCTGAAGAGAAGTTCCTCAGTGTGACCTCAGTAGAAGTAAGGAAAACCTACTTCCCATAGGCTCACCACCTGTGGGAGGGGCCAAAGGGGTCGGGTGCAATGTGGGATGGGTGGTGGTCGAGGGCGGGGACCCTGGTAGTCTGATCCTTGGCTACAGAAGCTGGCTACTGGGACGTGGAATGTCACCTCTCTGGTGGGGAAGGAGCCTGAGCTAGTGTGTGAATATGAGAGGTTCCAGCTAGTAATAGTCGGACTCACCTCATCGCATTGCTCTGGCTCTGGAACCAGTTTCCTTGAAAAGGGTTGGACACTCTTCCACTCTGGAGTTGTCCCTGGTGAGAGGTGTCGAGCAGGAGTGGGCATACTTGTTGCCCCCCATCTTGGCCGCCAACACTATTTAGTGTAGATGTGGTGTGCTGCTGACCTCAACTCGGGATGTCATGGGTCGGTGGGCAGAATACTTTCAAGAACTCCTCAATCCCACCGGCACATCTTCCACTGAGGTTGGCTTACATGACTCTGCAATATTGCGTGTCCATCTGGGTTTTTATGAGGCTTTTATATTGTTTATATCAATATCGAATTATATCGTTATCGATTGAAAATAAGAAATATATTGTGATAAAACTTTTGAGCATATCATCCTGCCCTAGGTGCTGGCTGATATCTTTAACTCCTCCCTCACCCTGGCAACTGTTCCCATCTGCCTGAAGACTGCCACTATCATCCCAGTTCCTAAAAGCTCTGCAGTGACAGGACTGAATGACTACCAGCCACTAGCCCTCACACTGATAGTCGCTAAATGCTTTGAAAGACTGGTCATGGCCCACATCAAAGCTACCATCAACATCAGCAAGGACCGCACCAATATACATAGCGCAAGAATTGATAAACAGAGGACACCATCTCCTCTGTGGTCCACACTGCTCTCATCCACCTGGAGCAGAAGGACTCCAACGTCCATTTGTGGACTTCACATCTGCCTTCAAAACCCTGATGGACAAACTACTCACACTAGGACCAAGACCTTCTCTATGCAACTGGGTCATGGACTTCTTAACCAACAGGCTGCAGTCTGTGAGGATCCACAACTTCCTCCTACATCACAACCCTGAACACTGGCTCCTGCCAGGGCTGTGTGTTGACCACCCTCCTGTTCAATCTTCTCACATATAACTGTTCACCTACCCATCCAAGCTGTCACATTGTAAAGTTTGCAGATGATACAGCGGTGGTTGGATGCATCACAAACAATTATGAGTACGGCTAAAGGCAGGAGGTGGAACACCTGGAGAGCAGGTGCAGGAAGAACAACCTTCACATCAATGTGAAAAAGATGAAGGAGATGACTGTGGATTTCAAAAGAAGCAAACACACATATCCCCCCCCCCCCCCACACACACACACACACACACACACACTAGCATAGGAGGATATGTGGTGGAAATGTTCTCCAGCTACAAGTACTTGGGTGTACACCTGAATGACAACCTCAGCTGGAGCAACAACAACACCAGCCTGATGAAGAAAGCTCATCAGAGACTCTACTTCCTCAGGTGGCTATAGGAAGCTGGTCTGTGAAGCTCAGTCCTCACCTCCTTCTACAGGTGTGCAGTGGAGAGCATCCTGTGCTCCAGCACCACCATGTGGCATGGAGGCTGCACAGCTGCAGAAAGAAAAGCTTTGCAGAGAGTGGTGAAGGCTGCACAGAAGATGTTGGAGTCAGTCTCCCCACCATCACAGACATCTACACCTCCAGATGAAGGAAGAGGGTCACCTGCATCATGAAGGACCCCACTCACCCAGCACACACACTTTTTGCCCCACTCCCCTCAGGAAGGAGGTTGAGGAGCATTAAGTGTAGAACCACTAGACTGAGGAACAGCTTCTACTCTGAGACTGTTAAGACTCATGAATCTCTAACCAGGATAATCACTGTAGTGAGAAAAAAAAATCACTGTAATTTTTCACTTTAATTGGTGATATGTGACTTATCTGAGCTGCTGATTATCCATGCTGCTGATCTCTTGCCCTTAATCTGCTTTATTCATACCCATCTGCTCACAACAGACTCATGTTCAGGCTGCTGTTAAATATAACATATTATTTTTCACATTATTATTGTACAGCGTATATCTTTTGAAAAAAATTGGATGCTGTATATCATTGTGCCCTGCATTTTATGACTGACTGCGTCTATCGAACACATCACTGCACTTTGTATGCTACAGCAAAATGTCCCTCTTTGACTGACCGCAGACTTTCTGACTTGTTGGTTTTTGTCTATAAATGCATCCTTGGACATCTTCCTACATATTTATGTTCACTTTTATCTCAAACTTTCAGCCATTATAGTCTGCGCTCTCAGGACATCATTTTGATGCAGGTCCCAAAGGTCAGAACTGAACTGGGTAAAAAGGCGTTTAAATATTTCTCCCCTGCCACTTGGAATATTGTGCAGAAGGATTTAAGGTTAGCATCTCTTGTTACGTTGGGACAATTTAAATCAACTCTAAAGGAACGAGAGCTCAGATCACTTGGCTCCTGTAACTGCTCTCATGTGTAATTATTGTGATTGCTCCTGGATATGTATTTGTCTAATTGGTTTAGTATTTTGGATTGGTTGTATGTTTTATGCTGCTGTCTTGACCAGGTCACTCTTGGAAAAGAGGTTTTTAATCTCAATGAGTTATTTTTCCTTGTTAAATAAAGGATACTACTACTTAGATCTTTGTATACTGTTTATTTTGTTATACTTTATATTTTTGTTATTTTAGGGTGTAACTGGGACCTTGAGTACACAATTTCATTCCACCTCATTTACCACATGTGATGCAAATGACAATAAAGAACCTTCATCAGTGATGACGAGGAGTTTCAGCAACAACATAAACCATTAACAGAACTGATCCCAGACAAGCAGTTCTGCTTCAACAAAGACCCTCTGGATCACCAGAAGCACCACAGACCAGTTGATGGTCTGATTTACACCTGACTGTGGATCCACAACCTGACACCTTAGTCACACTCAGAACTCTTCTCAAACAGAACCTCTTTCTAACTGAACCCGGTCCTGTTTGGGCCTGAGGATGAAAACTGTTGAACTGTAAATGGATCCGAACCCATCTGACCCTGCTCTTAAATTAGGCTAACATACAGGCGCTGGTCATCAAATTAGAATATCATGTAAAAGTTGATTAATTTCAGTCATTCCATTCAGAAAGTGAAACTTGTACATTATATTCATTCATTACACACAGACTGAAATATTTTAAATGTTTATTTCTTCTAATGTTGATGATTATAACTGACAACTAATGAAAATCCCAAATTCAGTATCTCAGAAAATTAGAATATTACTTAAGACCAATTTTAAAAAAGTATTTTTATGAATGTTGGCTAACTGAAAAGTGTGAGCATGTACAGCATCAACACTTAGTTGTTGCTCCTTTTGCCTGGATTACTGCATCAGCGCGGCGTGGCATGGACTGGATCAGTCTGCTCAGGTGTTCTGATCGTGGCCTTCAGCTCTTCTCAATTGTTGGCTCTGGTGTTTCACATCTTCTTCTTCACTATCCCCCATAGATTTTCTATGAGGTTACGGTCAGGAGAGTTTGCTGGCCAATTAAGAACAGGGACACCATGGTCCTTAGACCAGGTACTGGTAGCTTTGGCACTGTGTGCAGGTACCAAGTCTGTTGGAAAATGAAATGTGCATCTCCATAAAGTTGTTCAGCAGCAGGAAGCAGGAAGTCTCTACAACTTCCTGGCAGACGGCTGCGTTGACCTTGGACCTCAGAAAACACAGTGGACCAACACCAGCAGATGACATGGCCCCAAACCATCAGTGACTGTGGAAACTTGACACTGGACCTCAAACAACGTGGATTCTGTGTCTCCTCTTCCTCCAGACTCTGGGACCTTGATTTCCAAAACAAATGCAAAATGTACTTTCATCAGAGAACAGAACTTTGGACCACTCAGCATCAGTCCCAGGCGAGATGCTTCTGACGCTGTCTCTTGTTCGTGTCTTGACACAAGGAATGTGACAGCTGAAACCCATGTCTTGCATACGTCCGAGCGTGGTGGTTCTTGAAGCACTGACTCCAGCTACAGTCCACTCTTTGTGAATCTCCCCCACATTTTGGAATGGCTTTTTCTTCACAATCCTCTCCAGGCTGTGGTTATCCCTGTTGCTTTTTTCTACCACATCTTGTCCTTCCCTTCGCCTCTCATTAATGTGCTTGGACACAGAGCTCTGTGAACAGCCAGCCTCTTTAGCAATGACCTTCTGTGTCTTGCCCTCCTTGTGCAGGTGTCAGTGGTCGTCTTTTAGACAACTCTCAAGTCAGCAGTCTTCTCCATGATTGTGTAGCTACAGAATTGGACTGAGAGAACATTTAAAAGTCTTTACAAGTGTTTTGAGTTAATCAGCTGATCAGAGTGTGGCACCAGATGTCTTCAACATCGAACCTTTTCACAATATTCTAATTTTCTGAGATACTGAATTTGGGGTTTTCATTAGTTGTCAGTTATAATCGGCATAATGTTTTATGTTATGAGTGCTTAGTGTATATTTAGTTGATGTTTTTCTTAGTTCATGTCTTAGATCTTATTACTGTTTTTCTTTTACAGTTTATTTTTGGATGTAACTGGGACCCTGTGAACATAATGTCGTTCCGCCACATGTACCACATGAGGTGCGAATGACAACATTGAATCCTTGAATAATCATCAACATTAAAAGAAATAAACATTTGGCATGAATATAATATAAAAGTTGCACTGTTTTGAATAGAATTACTGAACTAAATCAACCTTTTCACGATATTCTAATTTTATGACCAGCATATATCCTTCAGTGTAACAGTCTTCACCTTAACGTTCTCTCTCAGACTGCGCATGCGCAGAACCCTGCAGTCAACAGGTGTTTCGCCTTTTAAATTCTGACTGAAATACCACGAGGTTCGGTTCGATCCAGAGTCCACTGGAACTCTTCAGGGTCCAGAGTTTACAGCAGATGAGTTCGGGTCTGTTCTGTCGGAACCAGGTGAAAGTTGAGCACGGTTCTGTTCGCCAGGTAAACTGGACTCACCTTGGTGTACAGCTCGTTCACAGACATCGCGCCTCCGGAACCACCGGACCGTTCTAGCTCACTTCTTGTGCCATAGAGGATTCATCAGAGTCCCCTGTGGTCCGGTTCGGTTCTGGACCCGGTCCTGGCAGCAGGTGTTCGTCCGCAGTTTCAGTTCGGTGGAGTTTTGGTCCCGGTATATTCCAGGTTTACGGTCGGTACCGTCTCGCTGTGGGTCCACAATGGAACCCAGCACTGCAGAACCGGAACCGAGCCGCGCGGACGGGATCCCGAATTCCAGAAAATCCAACAGGATCCGCAGGTGGAGGACCGAGAGCGTCCGGTTCTTCCTGACAGCCGGGTTTCACAGGGCTGCCCGCTGATTGGCTGCTGCCAGGATCCACACGCGCGCACGCGCACACACACTCTCTATGGAGCGGGGCTGCTCAAGATGCGGCTTGCGGACCCCCCGGGGGTCCTGGGCTCAGTCTGAGGGTCGCAGCTTGTTGTTGTGGTGTCACTGAACAGAACCACAGTGAGTCCAGTCAGGGACCCAGAGACTCAGGGCCCCGGGTCCAGAACCTTTAGGGTCCAGAACATTTAGGGTCCAGAGCCTTTAGGGTCCAGAACCTTTTGGGTCCAGAGCCTTTAGGGTCCAGAACCTTTAGGGTCCAGAACCTTTAGGGTCCAGAACCTTTTGGGTCCAGAACCTTTTGGGTCCAGAACCTTTAGGGTCCAGAACCTTTTGGGTCCAGAAGTGTTTGAAAACTACACCAGAGTCGGAGCTGAGCCTGAACTCGTCTTCAGGTCTGGAACTCCTCCAGGTCTTTGCAGTAAAATGAATCCTTAAATTCAACAACCAAGAATGTGACAGAACCGGACCGGCCCGGACCAGTGAGAAAAAACAAAGACGATGAGGACAATTTACCATGAGACAAAAGGAACAGCCTGGTTCAGCCTGGACAGTTCTGGTGTGCCCGGGTTTGACCCGGATATTTTCTGAGGCTTTTCTTCATTTAGAAGAAACATTCATCCATAACTGATGTTTCAGAACCATCAGGTAGTGATGAGCAAATGAAGCTTTTATGAAGCACCGAAGCACTTGGGACAAATGTTTCAAAAACTGGTTCATTGTTTGAAGCTTCAGTTACAGCGACCTCTCCTGGCCACGTGCGTCAGATCCACAAACCGGAAGAACTTGAACGAAGAGAAACTGGTAAATAAAACCAGCTGTTTCACTTCAGTGAAAACTTTATACGGACTCACTTGGACTATTTGGTTTTAAAAGTTGTTGATGTTTACACATTCTGTTTTCACATAAAGACTGCGTGTGTGTTATTATATTTCTAATCCAGTTTGGCATGGTACTGGTGTG
>NC_056515.1:2600378-2601047 GCF_014905685.2 Nematolebias whitei | reverse complement strand
TGGTGTGTGTTATTATATTTCTAATCCAGTTTGGCATGGTACTGGTGTGCTTGTGTTACCAGGACAGTCAGGGTCTTCATCATTGTTAGAAATGTAGTTTTGTTTTTTTATTTATTTTTTATCTTTATAAAAAATTTAAGAAAAAAAAGGAACATAATATTTTATTTTATTTATTCATTTATTCATTCAATTAAAATAAGCAAAATAAAAAAACTAGTTTACATTTGACAAAAGCAAAGCAGAAATTGTAAATAAAAAGAAAAGAAACAGCAAATTGTTAGAAATAAGTAATGACAAGGAGAAATCCAGAGTCCCTGTGGAAACAGTGCAAACACTGGGAACCATCAAAGATTTACTGAGGAACATGAGGTTTTAGCCCGTTTCTTTTTTTGCTCACATCCTCTCCACACGGCTCACAGGGGACAGATGATGCTGGTATGCATAAAAATGTTTCACTGGTGTAAACAGATGTGGGTACAGATGTTGATGGTTCAGCCAGTACACCAGTGTGTTCTGATGTGTCCAGCGGTGGATCTGTCATGTCATGCCAAAAAAAAATTGAGTCCATACAGCCTTAAGACTACAAAATTCATCTACATCATTTTACTATAAAGCTATTGAATTCAGGGTTGGGCCATATGATATTTACATATATCATATGTTTATATA
>NC_056515.1:2598784-2600278 GCF_014905685.2 Nematolebias whitei | reverse complement strand
ATATATATATATATATAATATGCATATACAGGTCCTTCTCAAAAAATTAGCATATTGTGATAAAGGTAATTATTTTCCATAATGTAATGATAAAAATGAAACTTTCATATATTTCAGATTCATTGCACACCAACTGAAATATTTCAGGTCTTTAATTGTTTTAATACTGATGATTATGGCATACAGCTCATGAAAACCCAAAATGCCTGTCCCAAAAAATGAGCATATCATGAAAAGTTTCTCTAAACAAGCTATTAACCTAACCATCTGAATCAACGACGTAACTAAACACCTGCAAAAGATTCCTGAGGCTTTTAAAAACTCCCTGCCTTGTTCATTACTCAAAACCACAATCATGGGTAAGACTGCTGACCTGACTGCTGTCCAGAAGGCCATCATTGACACCCTCAAGCAAGAGGGTAAGACACAGAAAGAAATTGCTGAACAATAGGCTGTTCCCAGAGTGCTGTATCAAGGCACCTCAGTGGGAAGTCTGTGGGAAGGGAAAAGTGTGGCAGAAAACGCTGCACAACGAGAAGAGGTGACCGGACCCTGAGGAGGATTGTGGAGAAGGGCCGATTCCAGACCTTGGGGGACCTGCGGAAGCAGTGGACTGAGTCTGGAGTAGAAACATCCAGAGCCACCGTGCACAGGCGTGTGCAGGAAATGGGCTACAGGTGCCACATTCCCCAGGTCAAGCCACTTTTGAACCAGAAACAGCGGCAGAAGCGCCAGACCTGGGCTACAGAGAAGCAGCACTGGACTGTTGCTCAGTGGTCCAAAGTACTTTTTTCAGATGAAAACAAATTTTGCATGTCATTCATAAATCAAGGTGCCAGAGTCTGGAGGAAGACGGGGGAGAAGGAAATGCCAAAATGCCAGAAGTCCAGTGTGAAGCACCCACAGTCAGTGATGGTCTTGGGTGCCATGTCAGCTGCTGGTGTTGGTCCACTGTGTTTTATCAAGGACAGGGTCAATGCAGCAGCTATCAGGAGATTTTGGAACACTTCATGCTTCCATCTGCTGAAAAGCTTTATGGAGATGAAGATTTCATTTTTCAGCACGACCTGGCACCTGCTCACAGTGCCAAAACCACTGGTAAATGGTTTACTGACCATGGTATTACTGTGCTCAACTGGCCTGCCAATTCTCCTGACCTGAACCCCATAGAGAACCTGTGGGATATTGTGAAGAGAAAGTTGAGAGACCAAGACCCAACACTCTGGATGAGCTTAAGGCCGCTATCGAAGCATCCTGGGCCTCCATAACACCTCAGCAGTGCCACAGGCTGATTGCCTCCATGCCACGCAGCATTGAAGCAGTCATTCATGCAAAAGGATTCCCGACCAAGTATTGAGTGCATAACTGAACATGATTATTTGAAGGTTGGTGTTTTTTGTATTAAAAACACTTGTCTTTCATTGGTGGGATGAAATATGCTAATTTTTTGGGACAGGCATTTTGGGTTTTCATGAGCTGTATGCCATAATCATC
>NC_056515.1:2597372-2598684 GCF_014905685.2 Nematolebias whitei | reverse complement strand
CTTCAGTAGAGCAGTTTCAGTGCTATGGAGAGATTTGAAGCCAGATTGGAATAACTCAAGGATAGCGTGATCCCCCAAAAACTGTTTCAACTGAGACTCCACAATTTTTTCAGTAGTTTAGAGGTGAATGGGAGTCTGGAGACAGGCTGGAAGTTGGACATGACTGAGGGGTCAAGGTTAGGTTTTTTCAGGAGGGGCTGGACAGCAGCATGTTTAAAAGTCTTTGGCACCACACCTGAGGATAAACTGCTATTCAGAATAGCGAGGATAAAAGGACCCAGGGTAGGAAAAACTTCCTTTAGCAGTCGAGGGGGGACCACATCAAAGGGGGAACCAGATGGCTTCATGTTGCACATTACCTGCTCCAGAGAAGACAGAGAGATGGGCTCAAAGTGGTCAAACACAGCCACACACTGAGAAGGGATGGACAGATCATGAGCTGGTGGAGAAATGAGTGCCCGGGTGTTTGACACTTTTTCTAAAAAGTGGCAAACTTTTACGAATATTTACGAACTTATTACGAATATTTTATTCGTAATATTTTATTACGAATAAAATATTGACATTTGCCATCTCCACATCATTGCATTCAGTTTTTATTCACAATTTGTTTAGTGTCCCAACTTTTTTGGAATCCAGTTTGTATGAGAATGTTCCTGTAAAGTTCCCTGAGACAACTTTGTTGTGATTTGGCGCTATATAAATGAATTGAATTGAAGGAACATTTAATCTAGTCATATTAGAGTTACTAAAGGAACATTTAATTCAGTCAGATTACAGTTGCTGACGGAACATTTAATTCATTCATTCAACCTTTATTTACACAGATTAATCCCATTGAGCCTCGGGGACTCATTTACAAGAGAGACCTGAATTTTTTAACAAAGACTGATGACAACAGTGGACAACAACGACAATAATAGACAATCATAAAGGATGCACAAAAATTCATATGCCAGGGAGACAGAAAAGTGGGTGAAGAATTTATCTGACAGACTGCTCACCCAGCCGGAGACAGAGATTATTGCCAGGGGACTGAACTTTGCGGTTGTACCAAGTAGAATTCCTCTGGTGGAGATTATCACATCCACAGAATCAGCCATCTGCAACAACAAAATGAAAGAGGGTGAAGCAGAAAAACTCATAATCAAAGTTTCATCCTGCCTCAGCAATGCCAAACCACCACCTTCCAACATCAGTAGAGAGGAGAGGGACGCACTCACCACTCTTAGCAAGGACAAAAACATCATCATTCTCCCAGCAGCCAAAGGAAGGTGCACAGTGATTTTGAACCAGAAAGACTATCATGAGA
>NC_056515.1:2596901-2597272 GCF_014905685.2 Nematolebias whitei | reverse complement strand
TCTAGGAACCACAAGTAAACCTGCAGTCTGAGAGTGAAGTGCTCTGTTAGGAAAATATGGAACAATAAGATCTGTAATATAAGATGGAGCTAGGTTGTTGAGAGCTTTGTAGGTTAGAAGTAAGATTTTGAAATCTATTCTGGATTTGACAGGGAGCCAATGGAGAGAAGCTAAAACTGGAGAGATGTGATCTCTCCCAGTAACTCCAGTTAAGACTCTGGCAGCAGCATTTTGGATCAACTGAAGATGTTTTAAAGAAGTTTTTGGACACCCAGATAATAAACCATTGCAATAGTCCAGTCTAGACGTGACAAATGTATGGACCAGTTTTTCTGCATCATCTTTAGATCAGATGTTTCTAATGTTAGTGA
>NC_056515.1:2594968-2596891 GCF_014905685.2 Nematolebias whitei | reverse complement strand
AAAGACATGTCCTGATCAAAAATAACACCAAGATTTTTAACATTAGAGCTGGAGGACAGATTAATGCATCTAAGGAGGGAGAAAGACTGAAACATTCATTCCTAAGGTGCTCAGGTCCAAAAACCAAAACCTCAGTCTTGTCTGTTCAACAGGAGAAAATTAAGGATTGTAGCATGAAGCTGCACTGCTCTAACTATGACCCCTGACCCTTATTCATCTTCCAGATTCACCATGAATCGTGCTCTTTAAAGTTACATTTGACCTAAATATTGTCTGATGTTCTTCCACACATTTCCTGTCCTTGGACAGAGTCAGCTACAGTCTGACTAATGTTTATCTTATTCTTCCTATGTTTTAAAGAAAGAAAAACAAATCATTATTGAAGTTTGTTTTATTTGATTAACAAGTGTGAACATGAATCATTTTGATTGTTGTTTTCAATCATTATAATGAAATCATGTGAAATATTATGATGTGTTTAACATATTTCTCTGTTCTGTTTTCAGAAAGTCATTATTCCTTCAGAGACATGGGTCATGAGTAGTCTTTGAGCTGGAAGCTGTTTGCTTCAGAGGAAAGTCATGATGTTCCTGAGAGTAGTCAAAACTCTGGTGGTCCATCCTCTGAGGAACATTGTCCATCCTAAATGATCATGGTCCATCCTCAGCTGTATACGGTTCCTCTTCAGGGGAACCTGCCCGTGTTTCAGGTCTCGTCTTGTTTGTCTTTAAACACTCAGGTCTCAGCGTAGGCAGCCTGATAATCAGCACTTCGGCCAACAGTGTTGTTTTAAAGTGCTTTACAAATAAAGTTGTATTGTATTGTATAATACCTAGAGTGGGTGTAGTCACAGGTGAACCGCTCATACCAGCAGCAGGAGCGGTTTGGGAGGGGACTCTGATGTAAGAATCATAGGTGTGCTCAGACAGGTCTGAGACCTGACAGACACCCGAATGCAGAACTTTGTTCTGGATCAGAGGTTCTGTTGAAGACCCACAATGGCCCGGAATTATAATCCCTACTGTAAGGTAAGGAGCTGCTGGGGGTGGGTCTGTGGGTCAAAGGTCACTTATCTTTACATTGCACAAGGTCCCAGCTAACACGTCAGTCCTGGACTCAGAGACCCGGACTCAGAGTACTGCTTGTATCTGATGGTAACTCTGTGTGGTAACTAATCCCAGAGGTCGGTCTGACAGGCTGATTCTGATTTATTCTGTGGTTCTGACCCAACAGCTGATTCTTGTCAGGTCTGTGTGAAAACAACAAACAGGTTTTATTGTCAATCTTTCTGTGTCTGTGGTGGCTTCAGATTTAAATCACCCTGACGTGTTGGAGCTGAGCCTACATTACCCAGAATGCACTTGGAGGCTATTTGTCATCAGTTCATTTTTAATGATTCGGTCTAAGTAGAAACTCTGAGAAGTTCTAAAAACTAAATGTGAATAAAATATTTGCACTCAGAGTTATTTAAAGTTCTAATAGGACCAGGACTGGGTCAGACACCAGACTGTGGTTCTGATTGGGTCAGATCTGAAACCAGTCCTGGGACTATTTGGACCTATTGTGAGTGTCTGGAAGTAAACACGTCCTGATGGAAGTGTTGGCAGTATAAATCAAAAGCTTCGATACATGGGAACACTGCTTCAGAGCCTGCTTTGGTGTGGAAGAAGTCATGTGACAGGTGACGTCCGAAACACAAATGAATCGCCTGACTGGTTAGCTGATCCCCTGACACCGCCTCGTCTGGATTCTGACAGTGTGGGTTTTGACCGCTCTTCATTATAAAATCATTATGAGGAGTGAGCAGTGTGTTGTAGGAGCGTTCTGCTGTGTTGTGTTGTTGTGTTGTGTTGCTGTTTTGTGTTGTGTTTTGTGTTGTTGTGCTGTGTTGTTGTGGTGTTATGTTGTTGTGTTGTTGTGCTG
>NC_056515.1:2591646-2594868 GCF_014905685.2 Nematolebias whitei | reverse complement strand
GTGGATGGACCAGAACAGAGGTGTGGTTTGTGATGTAAGGTGTTATGAAAATTCAAGGATAGAGATTAGGATTGTTTAAAACAGACAGAAAGATTATTGGAGAAAACCAGACTTCGTGGAGTCTCTACTCCTAGTATCTGCTGTAAAAGTTAAACATGACATTTCTTTTCAGTAAACTTTTTAGTTGACCGAAACCTGAACTTTAACACACACTTACAAACTTGCTCATTGAAGACAGAAAAATCAAGAAATGCATATTAACCTGATTTCTTCTTTGAATGAGGAATAAAAATCATTACTTACTGTTTATGTAAATAAAAATGAGTAGTTCTCTTCAACCTGTAAACATTGTTTGAACTAACACAATTTGATTATTAAAACATTTGTAAAATAGTAATGATCATAGAGAATTGTCATTTCTACTTGATTAATTCAAGAAAGAAAGTCTCAGGATGGGTCAAACTGTATTTCTGGATGCAGATCAATGAAATAACAGTTTCTGTCCATCTGGTCAGATTTGACATCAGGTCAAGTTCACTACACTGGCCTGGATATGAGTGTAGACTGCAGAGTCCTGGCCTGATGATGTTGATCTTCTGTGCTGGGCCATCCTGAACTTCCTGTTGATGAGGCAGTAGAGGTGGTCTGTCTAAGGTTAGAATCAGAGACCACTCTGAGCAGCAAGACCACACTTTCCACAGAGCAACTATGAATGTTGATGGCACCTGGGTTTAAATTAAATCTCAGGAATTCCAACATTTTACTGATCAGTTCTGTGGATAAATATATAAAGTTCACATGAGAAGATGTCAAAAATGTCAGGTTGGCTTTCTTGGACTGTGAGGTCTCAGTCTCTGATAGAGGACATTTGCAAACTGAGGTGTACCGCAAACCCACCCACACAGACCAGTATTTGCAGTTTGACTCCCATCACCCTTTGGAGCACAAGTTAGGAGTCATCAGGATTCTGTACCACAGAGCAGACAGTGTCCCCACTAGCTCAGGAGCCAGGCAGAAGGAGAAATCCCGAACAAGACAGGCTCTAGAGCAATGTGGATATCCTAACTGGGCCTTCCTGAAAGCAGAGAAGAAACCCAAACAGGACTCCAGTCACCCATTAGGTGAAAAGGAGGAACCCAGACCCAGACCAGTGGTCATTCCATATGTTGAGGGAGTATCAGAGAAACTGAAACGTTTATTTTCTAAAAATAACGGCCCAGTGGCTTTTAAACCCCAAAATACATTACGACAAAGACTGGTTCATCCCAAAGATCCAGTCCCCCGACACAGAAAGAGTAATATTGTGTATGCTGTTCAGTGTCAGAAGGGTGATCAGTCTTACATCGGAGAACCCAACCAACCACCGGCCAAAAGGATGGACCAGCACAGAAGAGCAACACTATCAGGCCAGGACTCTGCGGTCTACACTCATCTCCAGGCCAGAGGTCACTGTTTCAGGGATGAAGATGTTCACATCCTGGACAGAGAGGAACGATGGTTTGAGAGAGGAGTAAAGGAGGCCATCTTTGTGAAAAGAAATCGTCCATCATTAAACAGGGGTGGAGGCCTCCAGGTTCAACTGTCCCCCTCTTACAATGCTGTTATTGCTAGTATCACTCAGCCCTCTGTGAACAGTAAACAGCCATCAGTGTGCTAATGATCCATTGTTAGGTTGATGGTCCTCCTTGATCATGTGAACTGCTAGTGCTGGACGTCAACAACAAACTGGTTGATCCACCATGAGAAGGTGCTATTTATAAGACTCAGTTTGTTGCAGCTTCTCAGACTGAAAAAGTTTTTCGAATTAAAGACGAAACATTTCAACAAAAAGAATCCGCCCAGAGTACCTTACTCTACTTTTTTAGATTTCTCCTATCATTCTGGAACTGTCAGAGATTATTTTTATCTCCTTCCTGAGTCAGCAGGTGAATCAATCCTGAAGGTCTTTCTGTTTCAGTCTTCGTCCTTGTGGTTCTCAGATCAGAACTTTTGACCCGTCACTGTGGAGACAGAACCTGTGTCCTGCTGTTTTAGGTGGAGTATCAGTGTGAGGGCTTCCTGGAGAAGAACAGAGACACCGTCTATGAGGAGCAGATCAACATCCTGAAGGCCAGCCAGGTAAGAACCAGAACCAGGATCGGTGTTTGGTTCTCCCTGCAGACTCTGTTTAGGTTTTAAACATTCTGTTTTATCCCAGTTTCAGATGGTCGCGGATCTGTTCCAAGAGAAAGATGACATCCCCTCCAAACCATCCAAGGTGAACATTCGCTCTATAAAAACGGTTCCTAAAGCCCCCAACAAGGAGCACAGGAAGACGGTGGGACACCAGGTGAGAGTTCGGTTCTGCAGGGACCCCCTGAACCTCCTAGTTCTGGTCCAGACCTGTGGTTCTGTGTGTTTCAGTTCCGCTCGTCACTCCACCTCCTGATGGAGACCCTGAATGCCACGACGCCGCACTATGTCCGCTGCATCAAACCCAATGACTACAAGGAGGCCTTCTCGTGAGTCCACTGCCCAGTTTTGTTCTGCTACAGACTGGGACACACAACCCAACAACAGCTGTAGGAACAGTTCTGACCCAAACAGAACCACTCTGGTTCTTCTCGGAGTCCATGTTTGTGGACCAGCTGATACAGAATCTGTTTACAGAAAAGAACTTAGAAACTAAAATCCTGCAGCAGGTCTCTGGTCCGATTCTGGTTCTGAATCAGATAAACATGTCTGCAGGAATGTGAGCGTGAGTCAGAGCTAATAGAATCAAGGTCATGTGTTCTGGGTCAAAACCGATCTCAGCTCTCAATCAGCTGCAATCATCTGCAAGCTGCTGTTCGGTTCTGATGCCTGGCAGGAGGACGAGGTGAGAAGGCCTCAGTTGCTCTCACCTGTCTGTCTCTCTGCTGTCTGTCTCTACTGTCTGTCTCTTTCCTGTCTGTCTCTCCTGTTTGTCTCTCTCCTGTCTGTTTATGTCCTGTCTGTCTCTCCTGTCTTCCTCCCCTGTATGTCTCTCTACTATCTGTCTCTCTCATGTCTGTCTCTCCTGTCTGTCTCTCCCCTGTCAGTCTCCTGTCTGTCTCTCCTATCTGTCTCTCTCCTGTCTGTCTCTACTGTCTTTATTCTGTCTATCTGTCTCTCCTGTCTGTCTTTCCTTTCTGTCTCTCTTGTCTGTCTCACTCCTGTCTGTGTTTCTCCTGTCTGTGTCTCTCCTGTCTGTGTTTCTCCTGT
>NC_056515.1:2588762-2591636 GCF_014905685.2 Nematolebias whitei | reverse complement strand
CTCTCTCTTGTCCATCTCTGTTTTGTCTGTGTCTCTCCTGTCTGTCTTTCTCCTGTCTGTCTCTGTCCTGTTTGTCTCTGTCCTGTCTGTCCCTCCTGTTTGTCTCTCTTTTGTCTGTCTCTCTCCTGTTTGTCTCTTTTTTTATCTGTTTGTCTCCTCTCTATCTCTCTCCTGTCTGTGTCTCTCCTGTCTGTATCATTCCTATCTCTGTCCTGTCTGTCTCACTCTTCTCTGTGTGTCTCCTGTCTTTCTCTCCCCTGTCTATTTGCCTCCTGTTTGTCTCTCCCCTGTCTGTCTCTGTCCTGTCTTTCTCTGTCCTGTCTGTCCCTCCTGTCTGCGTATCTCCGGTCTGCCTCTTGTTTCTGTCACTCTTTTATCTGTCTCTCTCCTGTCTGTGTCTCTCCTGTCTCTGTCCTGTCTGTCCCTCCTGTCTGCCTCTCTCCTGTCTGCCTCTCTCCGGTCTGCCTCTCTCAGATCTGCCTCTTGTTTCTGTCTCTCTTTTATCTGTCTCCTGTCTGTATCTCTCCTTTCTTTGTCGTGTCTGTCCTTCCTGTATGTCTGTCTGTCTCCTGTCTATCTCTGTCCTGTCTGTCTCTCCTGTCTGTGTCTCTCCTGTCTGTCTCTCTCCTGTATGTGTCTTTCCTGTCTGTATCTCTCCTGTCTTTTTCCTGTCTGTCCTTCCTGTCTGTCTTCTCCTGTCTGTCTCTCTCTTGTCCATCTGTCTCCTGTCTGTCTCCTGTCTGTCTCTGCTGTCTGTCTCTCTTCTTTCTGTTTCTCCCCTGTCTGCCTCTCTCCTGTCTGTCTTTCCTGTCTGTCTCTCTTTTTGCTGTCTCTCTCCTGTCTGTCTTTCCTGTCTGTCTCTCTTTTTGCTGTCTCTCTCCTGTCTGTCTCTTTCCTGTCTGTATCTCTCCTGTCTTTCCTTTCTGTCCCTCTTGTCTGTTTCTCCTATGTGTTGCTCCTGTCTGTCTCTCCTGTCTGTTGCTCTCCTGTCTGTCTCTCCTGTCTGTCTCTGTCCTGTCTGCCTCTCGTGTCTCCCTCTCTTTTATCTGTCTATCTCCTGTCTGTCCTTCCTGTCTGTGTCTCTCCTGTCTGTCTCTTTGTCTGTCCTTCCTGTCTGTCTCTCCAATCTGTGTCTCTGCTGTCTGTCTCTCTCCTGTCTGTCTCTCCTGTCTGTCCTTCCTGTCTGTGTCGCTCCTGTCTTTCTTTTTGTCTGTCCTTCCTGTCTGTCTCTCCCGTCTGTGTCTCTCCTGTCTGTGTCTCTGCTGTCTGTCTCTTCTGTCTGCCTTTACTATCTGTGTCTCTCCTGTCTGTGTCTCTCTTGTCTGTCTCTCCTGTCTGTCTCTCTCTTGTCTCTCCCTCTCCTGTCTCTTTCCTGTTTGTCCCTCTTGTCTGTCTCTGTCCTGTCTGCCTCTCGTGTCTGCCTCTCTTTTATCTGTCTATCTCCTGTCTGTGTCTCTCCTATCTGTCCTTCCTGTCTGTCTCTCTCCTGTCTGTCTCTCCTGTCTGTCCTTCCTGTCTGTGTCTCTCCTGTCTGTGTCTCTGCCTCTCCTGTCTGTGTCTCTCCTGTCTGCCTTTACTGTCTGTGTTTCTCCTGTGTGTCTCTCCTGTCTATCTCTCTCTTGTCTGTCTCTCTCCTGTCTGTCTCTCTCTTGTCTGTCTCTCTCCTGTCTCTTTCGTGTCCGTCCCTCCTGTCTGTCTATGTCCTGTGTGTCTCTCCTGTATATCTCTCTCTTGTCTGTCTCTCTCCTGTCTCTTTCGTGTCTGTCCCTCCTGTCTGTCTATGTCCTGTCTGCCTCTCCTGTCTATCTCTTCTGTCTGTCTCTTGTGTCTGCCTCTCTTTTATTTGTCTATCTCCTGTCTGTCTCTTTCCTGTCAGTCTCTCCTATCTGTCTCGCTCATGTCTGTATCTTGTCTGTCTGTCGCCTGTCTGTCTCTCGCCTTTCTGTCACTCCTGTCTGTCTCTCCTGTCTTTCTGTCTTCTGTCTGTCTCTCCTTTCTATCTCTCTTTTGTCTGTCTCTTTCCTGTCTGTGCCTCGATTGTCTGTATCTCTCCTGTTTTTCCTGTCTGTCCTTCCTGTCTGTCTCTCCTTTTTGTCTCTCTCTTGTCTGTCTGTCTCTCTCCTGTCTGACTCTCCTGTCTGTCTCTCCTGTCTGTCCTTCCTGTCTGTGTCTCTGCTGTCTGTCTCTCCTGTCTGTGTCTCTCCTGTCTGCCTCTCCTGTCAGTCTTTCTGTTGTCTGTCTGTCTCCTGTCTGTCACTCCTGTCTGTCTCTCTTGCCTGTCTCTTTCCTGTCTGTCCCTCCTGTCTGTCTCTGTCCTGTCTGCCTCTCCTGTCTGTCTCTCTTCTGTCTGTCTCTCGTGTCTGCCTCTTTTTTATCTGTCTATCTCCTGTCTGTCTCGCTCCTGTCTGTATCTTGTCTGTCTGTCTCCTGTCTGTCGGTGTCCTGTCTCTCCTGTCTATCTCTCTCTTATCTATCTCTCTCCTGCCTGTCTCTCTCCTGTCTCTTTTGGGTCTGTCCCTCCTGTCTGTCTATGTCCTGTCTATCTCTCTTCTGTATGTCTCTCGTGTCTGCATCTCTTTTATTTGTCTATCTCCTGTCTGTCCTTCCTGTCTGTGTCTCCTGTCTATCCTTCCTGTCTGTGTCTCTCCTGTCTGTCTTTTTGTCTGTCCTTCCTGTCTTTCTCTCCCATCTGTGTCTCTCCGGTCTGTGTCTCTCCTGTCTCTCTCTCGCCTTTCTGTCACTCCTGTTTGTCTCTCCTGTCTTTCTGTCTCCTGTCTGTCTCTTCTTTCTATCTTTCTTTTGTCTGTCTCATTCCTGTCTGTGCCTCTATTGTCTGTATCTCTCCTGTCTTTTTCCTGTCTGTCCTTCCTGTCT
>NC_056515.1:2586304-2588752 GCF_014905685.2 Nematolebias whitei | reverse complement strand
TATTGTCTGTATCTCTCCTGTCTTTTTCCTGTCTGTCCTTCCTGTCTGTTTCTCCTGTCTGATTCTCCTTTCTGTCTCTCTTTTGTCTGTCTGTCTCTTGTCTGTGCCTCTATTGTCTGTATCTCTCCTGTGTTTTTCCTGTCTGTCCTTCTTGTCTGTCTCTCCTTTTTGTCTCTTTCTTGTCTGTCTGTCTTCTGTCTATCTCTCCTGTCTGTGTCTCTCCTGTCTGTCTCTCCTGTCTGTCATTCCTGTCTGTGTGCCTCCTGTCTGTCTCTTTGGTCTGTGTCTCTGCTGTCTGTCTCTTCTGTCTGTGTCTCTCCTGTCAGTCTTTCTCCTGTCTGTTACTCCTATCTGTCTCTCTTGTCTCTCTCTTTCCTGTCTGTCACTCCTGTCTGTCTCTGTCCTGTCTGCCTCTCCTGTCTATCTCTCTTCTTTATGTCTCTCGTGTCTGCCTCTCTTTTATCTGTCTATCTCCTGTCTGTTTCTCTCCTGTTTGTCTCGCTCCTGTCTGTGTCTTGTCTGTCTGTTTCCTTTCTGTCTATCCTGTCTGTCGGTGTCCTGTCTCTCCTGTCTATCTCTCCCCTGTCTGTCTCTCCTGTCTGTCTCTTCTGTCTGTCTCTTCTGTCTGTCTCTCTCCTGTCTGACTCTCCTGTCTGTGTCTCTCCTGTCTGTCTCTGTCCTGTCTGTCCTTCCTGTCTGTGTTTCTCCTGTCTGTCTCTCCTGTCTCTCCTTCCTGTCTGTGTCTCTCCTGTCTGTCTCTTTGGTCTGTGTCTCTCCTGTCTGTCTCTCTTCTGTCTGTCTCTCTCTCCTGTCTCTTTCCTGTCTGTCCCTCCTGTCTGTCTGCCTCACTTGTCTATCTCTCTTCTGTCTGTCTCTTATGTCTACCTCTCCTCTATTTGTCTATCTCCTGTCTGTTCCTATAGTCTGTCTCTGTCCTGTCTGCCTCTCCTGCCTATCTCTCTTCTGTCTGTCTCTCATGTCTGCCTCTCTTTTATATCTGTCTATCTCCTGTCTGTCTCTCCTGTCTGTCTCACTCCTGCCTGTATCTTGTCTGTCTGTCTCCTGTCTGTCTCTCCTGTCTGTATCTTGTCTGTCTGTCTCCTGTCTGTCTCTCCTGTCTGTCGGTGTCCTGCCTTTCCTGTCTATCATTCTCCTGTCTGTCACGCCTGTCTGTCTCTTTCCTGTCTGTGCTTCTCCTGTCTGTAGCTCTCCTGTCTTTTTCCTGGTTGTCTTTCCTGTCTGTCCTTCCTGTCTTTCTCTCCTTTCTGTCTCTCTCTGGTCTGTCTGTCTCCTGTCTATCTTTCCTGTCTGTCTGTCCCGTCTGTCTCTCTCCTGTCTGTTTCTCCCCTATCTGTCTCTCTCGTGTCTGTCTCTTTCCTGTCTGTCCCTCTTGTCGTCTCTCCTATCTGTCGCTCCTGTCTTTGTCTCTCCTGTCTGTCCTTCCTGTCTGTGTCTCTCCTGTCTTTCTGTCCTGTCTGTCCTTCCTGTCTGTGTCTCCCCTGTCTGTCTCTCCTGTCTGTCTGTCCTGTCTGTGTCTCTCCTGTCTATCTCTCTTCTGTCTGTCTCTCGTGTCTGCCTCTCTTTTATCTGTGTATCTCCTGTCTGTTTCTCTCCTGTCTGTCTATCCTGTCTGTGTCTGTCCTGTCTGTCTCACCTGTCTGTCCATCCTGTCCGTGTCTCTCCTGTTTGTCTCTCCCATCTGTGTCTCTCTTGTCTGTGTCTCTCCTGTCTGTCTCTCTCTCTTCTGTCTCTTTCCTTTCTGCCTCTCTTGTCTTTCTCTCTTCTGTCTGTCTCTAGTGTCTGCCTCTCTTTTATCTGTGTATCTCCTGTCTGTTTCTCTCTTGTCTGTCCTTCCTGTCCGTGTCTCTCCTGTCTGTCTCTCCTGTCTGTGTCTCTGCTGTCTGTCTCTCCTGTCTGTGTCTCTGCTGTCTGTCTCTCCTGTCTGTGTCTCTCCTGTATGTCTGTCCTGTCTGTGTCTCTCCTTTCTGCCTTTACTGTCTGTCTCTTTCCTGTCTGCCTCTTCTGTCTATCTCTCTTCTGTCTGTCTCTCGTGTCTGCCTCTCTTTTATCTGTCTATCTCCTGTCTTTGTCCTGTCTGTCCGTCCTGTCTGTCTCTCCTGTCTGTCTCTTCTGTCTGCCTCTCCTGTCTGTCTATCCTGCCTGTCTCAACCTTCTTGTTTTAACCGGTCTGTGTCTCTACAGGTTCGATTCCCGTAGAGCGGTGCAGCAACTCCGGGCCTGTGGGGTTCTGGAGACGATCCGGATCAGCGCAGCGGGGTATCCGTCCAGGTGAGTCCAACAGCAGGGACGTCTTCATCACCTGATTGTCCTCTTTAATCTTCAGCAGAGGCTCTGCGGGGTTAACACCAGATGTGTGTGTGTGTGTGTGTGTGTGTGTGTGTGTGTGTGTGTGTGTGTGTGTGTGTGTGTGTGTGTGTGTGTGTGTGT
>NC_056515.1:2585603-2586204 GCF_014905685.2 Nematolebias whitei | reverse complement strand
TGTGTGTGTGTGTGTGTGTGTGTGTGTGTGTGTGTGTGTGTGTGTAGGTGGACATATCCAGATTTCTTCAGCAGGTATCGAGTCCTGATGAGGAAGTCTGACACGACGTCATCAGATAAGAAGCAGGTGTGTAAGAACCTGCTGGAGACACTGATAAAGGTGAGAAACAACAAACACACACTGCTGCTGTTTGTGATCAATTATAACACACGTACACACAGAAAATGGTTTGTTGTTTTCTGGACATTCAAAAAAAAAAAAATAATAATGTAGAAACGTTTCGTCTTTCATCCGAGAGACTTCCTCAGTCTGAGGTGCTGTATTCAGCTCAGTCTCTTAAATAGCACCTTCTCAGAGTGGATCAACCAGTTTGCTGCTGACAACCAAAACCAGCTGATCACATGCTCAAGAAGGACCATCAGCCTAACAATGGATCATTAGCACACTGATGGCTGTTTACTATTCACAGAGGGCTGAGTGATACTAGCAATCACAGCATTGTAAGAGGGGGACAGTTGAACCTGGAGGCTCCACCCCTGTTTAATGATGGACGGTTTCTTTTCACAAAGATGGCCTCCTTTACTCCTCTCTCAAACCATCG
>NC_056515.1:2582307-2585503 GCF_014905685.2 Nematolebias whitei | reverse complement strand
GCATTGAAGCAGTCATTCATGCAAAAGGATTCCCGACCAAGTATTGAGTGCATAACTGAACATGATTATTTGAAGGTTGGTGTTTTTTGTATTAAAAACACTTGTCTTTCATTGGTGGGATGAAATATGCTAATTTTTTGGGACAGGCATTTTGGGTTTTCATGAGCTGTATGCCATAATCATCCGTATTAAAACAATTAAAGACCTGAAATATTTCAGTTGGTGTGCAATGAATCTGAAATATATGAAAGTTTCTTTTTTATCATTACATTATGGAAAATAATGACCTTTATCACAATATGCTAATTTTTGAGAAGGACCTGTAATTGTTAAAATTGAATAGTTTTCATTTTATATTAATTCTATCTCTTAACATGTGATTCTTGACCTGCCATTGTGTATCTGTTCCCCCTTCCTGTTCCTCTCAAACCCAGCCGATCGAAGCAGATGGCCCTCTTGTCCTGAGCTGGTTCTGCTAAAAGTTTCTTCCTCATGAGGGAGTTTTTCTTTCCACTGTCGCCTTCATGCTTCAAGATGAGAGTTCTGTGATGGAGTTAAACTCAAAGCAGTCTGCTCCTCAGATAAATAATGTTCAATTATTATTTTTATATATATGAATGGTGGTCGCCGGTGCCCATGTCCAGCAATCACTGTGCGAGGGGCGGGGTACACCCTGGACGGGTCGCAAGTCCATCACAGGGCCACATAGAGACAAACGAGACAAACAACCATTCACTCTCTCACTCACACCTAGGGACAATTTAGAGTTACCAATCAGCCTAACATGCATGTTTTTGGTCTGTGGGAGGAAACCGGAGCACCCGGAGAAAACCCACGCATGCACGGAGAGAACATGCGAACTCCACCCAGAAAGGCCCCTGGACCGGGGTTTGAACCAAGGACCTTCTCGCTGAGAGGCAGCAGCTCTACCAGTTGCGCCACCGTGCTGCCCGGAGGTTAAACCAATGAAATATAAATTAAATATTAAGTTAAAATGAATTTGATCAGGGGGTTGTCCATGCATTGCTGGGCAAGGCAGGTCTTGCAGCCACATTGTACTGTGGAAGGTAAATGCTGAGAATTGTTATATTTTTATTAATTGCATTTTGTGGTAAGTCACTTGCAGTTTCTGTGTCGGACAAATTGTGACATCAGATGCTTAGATGGGAAATATATCTCATTCTTCCTAATAGGCAAAGTGGATATTACCTCCAGGTGGACAAATACTGTAACAGTCTATGAACTGATGTGAAGAGTAGTTGTAAAACTTCATTAAAACAAACTGTAAGACACATTTTACATTTAATTAAAACAAACCGTGAGTGTCCCAATGATCCTAGGAGCTATGCTGTCAGGGGCTTTATGCCCCTAGTATGGTCACCCATGGCAGACAGGTCCTAGGTGAGGGACCAGACAAAGTGCAGCCCAAAGACCCCGATGATGACACAAATAAATGGACCTAGTGTTCCCTTGCCCGGACGTGGGTCACCGGGGCCCCACTCTGGAGCCAGGCCTGGAGGTGGGGCACGCGGGTGAGTGCCTGGTGGCCGGGCTTTTACCCATGGAGCTCAGCCGGGCACAGCCCGAAGAGGAGACGTGGGTCCCCCTTCCCATGGGCTCACCACCTGTGGGAGGGGCCAAAGGGGTCGGGTGCAATGTGGGATGGGTGGTGGCCGAGGGCGGGGACCCTGGCGGTCTGATCCTCGGCTACAGAAGCTGGCTATTGGGACGTGGAATGTCACCTCACTGGTGGGGAAGGAGCCTGAGCTGGTGTGTGAGGCTGAGAGGTTCCGGCTAGAAATAGTCGGACTCACCTCTACGCATGGCTCGGGCTCTGGAACCAGTTTCCTTGAGAGGGGCTGGACACTCTTCCACTCTGGAGTTGCCCCTGGTGAGAGGTGCTGAGCAGGCGTGGGCGTACTTATTGCCCCCCAACTTGGTGCCTATGTGTTGGGGTTCACCCCAGTGAATGAGAGGGTGGCCTCCCTCCGTCTACGTGTGGGGGGACGGGTTCTGACTGTCATTTGTGCTTATGCACCAAACGGCAGTTCAGATTATCCACCCTTTCTGGAGTCCTTGGAGGGGGTACTGGAAAGTGCACCTTCTGGGGACTCCCTTGTTCTGCTGGGGGACTTCGATGCTCATGTAGGCAATGACAGTGAGACCTGGAGGGGTGTGGTTGGGAGGA
This sequence comes from Nematolebias whitei, assembly GCF_014905685.2. NCBI lineage: Eukaryota > Metazoa > Chordata > Actinopteri > Cyprinodontiformes > Rivulidae > Nematolebias > Nematolebias whitei. The sequence goes on along the minus strand of NC_056515.1, from coordinate 2,583,315 downwards.
ACGGCCCCCCTGTTCTGAACCAGAGTGGTGTTCTGTTGTTAGACTTCTGTGCTCGTCATGGATTGTCAATAACGAACACCTTGTTCAAGCATAAGGGTGTCCATATGTGCTCTTGGCACCAGGACACCCTAGGCCGCAGTTCGATGATCGACTTTGTCATCGTCTCATCTGATCTTCGGCCACATGTCTTGGACACTCGTGTGAAAAGAGGGGCGGAGCTGTCAACTGAACACTACCTGGTGGTGAGTTGGCTCCGATGGTGGGGGAGGATGCTGGTCAGACCTGGCAGACCCAAACGTATTGTGAGGGTTTGCTGGGAACGTCTGGCAGAGTCTCCTGTGAGACGGAGTTTCAACTCCCACCTCCGGGAGAACTTTGAACATGTTCCGAGGGAGGTGGGAGACATTGAGTCTGAATGGACCATGTTTCGTGCCTCTATTGTCGAGGCGGCTTACCAGAGCTGCGGCCGCAAGGTTGTCGGTGCCTGTCGTGGCGGCAACCCTCGAACCCGATGGTGGACACCGTCGGTGAGGGATACTGTCAGGCTGAAGAAGGAGTCCTATCGGGCCTTTTTGGCCTGTGGGACCCCGGAAGCAGCTGATGGGTACCGGCAGTCCAAGCGACATGCGGCTCGGGTGGTTGTTGAGGCAAAAACTCGGGCATGGGAGAAGTTCGGAGAGGCCATGGAGAATGACTTCCGCACGGCTTCGAGACGATTCTGGTCCACCATCCGGCGTCTCAGGGGGGAAAGCGGTACGCCACCAACACTGTTTATAGTGGGAGTGGTGTGCTACTGACCTCAACTCGGGATGTTGTGGGTCGGTGGGCGGAATACTTTGAAGACCTCCTCAATCCCACCAGCACGTCTTCCACTGAGGAAGCGGAGCCTGGGGACTCTGGGTCGGGCCCTCCAATCTCTGGTGCTGAGGTCACCGAGGTGGTTAAAAAGCTCCTCGGTGGCAGGGCCCCAAGGGTGGATGAGATTCGCCCAGAGTTCCTTAAGGCTCT
>NC_056515.1:2571160-2582207 GCF_014905685.2 Nematolebias whitei | reverse complement strand
CCTTTCTGGAGTCCTTGGAGGGGGTACTGGAAAGTGCACCTTCTGGGGACTCCCTTGTTCTGCTGGGGGACTTCGATGCTCATGTAGGCAATGACAGTGAGACCTGGAGGGGTGTGGTTGGGAGGAACGGCCCCCCTGTTCTGAACCAGAGTGGTGTTCTGTTGTTAGACTTCTGTGCTCGTCATGGATTGTCAATAACGAACACCTTGTTCAAGCATAAGGGTGTCCATATGTGCTCTTGGCACCAGGACACCCTAGGCCGCAGTTCGATGATCGACTTTGTCATCGTCTCATCTGATCTTCGGCCACATGTCTTGGACACTCGTGTGAAAAGAGGGGCGGAGCTGTCAACTGAACACTACCTGGTGGTGAGTTGGCTCCGATGGTGGGGGAGGATGCTGGTCAGACCTGGCAGACCCAAACGTATTGTGAGGGTTTGCTGGGAACGTCTGGCAGAGTCTCCTGTGAGACGGAGTTTCAACTCCCACCTCCGGGAGAACTTTGAACATGTTCCGAGGGAGGTGGGAGACATTGAGTCTGAATGGACCATGTTTCGTGCCTCTATTGTCGAGGCGGCTTACCAGAGCTGCGGCCGCAAGGTTGTCGGTGCCTGTCGTGGCGGCAACCCTCGAACCCGATGGTGGACACCGTCGGTGAGGGATACTGTCAGGCTGAAGAAGGAGTCCTATCGGGCCTTTTTGGCCTGTGGGACCCCGGAAGCAGCTGATGGGTACCGGCAGTCCAAGCGACATGCGGCTCGGGTGGTTGTTGAGGCAAAAACTCGGGCATGGGAGAAGTTCGGAGAGGCCATGGAGAATGACTTCCGCACGGCTTCGAGACGATTCTGGTCCACCATCCGGCGTCTCAGGGGGGAAAGCGGTACGCCACCAACACTGTTTATAGTGGGAGTGGTGTGCTACTGACCTCAACTCGGGATGTTGTGGGTCGGTGGGCGGAATACTTTGAAGACCTCCTCAATCCCACCAGCACGTCTTCCACTGAGGAAGCGGAGCCTGGGGACTCTGGGTCGGGCCCTCCAATCTCTGGTGCTGAGGTCACCGAGGTGGTTAAAAAGCTCCTCGGTGGCAGGGCCCCAAGGGTGGATGAGATTCGCCCAGAGTTCCTTAAGGCTCTGGATGTTGTAGGGTTGTGTTGGCTTACGCGACTCTGCAATATTGCGTGGACATCGGGGGACGTTCTCCTGGATTGGCAGACTGGGGTGGTGGTCCCCCATTCAAAAAGGGGGACCATAGAGTGTGTTCCAACTACAGGGGAATCACGCTCTTAAGCCTCCCTGGTAAGGTCTATTCGGGGGTTCTGGAGAGGAGGGTCCGTCGGATAGTCGAACCTCGGATTCAGGAGGAGCAGTGCGGTTTTCGTCCTGGCCATGGGACACTGGACCAGCTCTACACTCTCAGCAGGGTCCTGGAGGGTGCGTGGGAGTTTGCCCAACCAGTCTACATGTGCTTTGTGGACTTGGAGAAGGCGTTCGACCGCGTCCCTCAGGGGGCCCTGTGGGGGGTACTCTGGGAGTATGGGGTACCGGGCCCTTTGATACGGGCTGTTAGGTCCCTGTATGACCGGTGTCAGAGCCTGGTCCGTATCGCCGGCAGTAAGTCGGGCTTGTTACCGGTGAGAGTTGGACTCCGCCAAGGTTGCCCTTTGTCATCGATTCTGTTCATAACTTTTATGGACAGAATTTCTAGTCGCAACCAAGGTGTTGAGGGGATCCGTTTTGGTGGCCTTAGGATTGCGTCTCTGCTTTTTGCAGATGATGTGGTCTTATTGGCTTCATCAGATCGTGATCTACAGCTTTCGCTGGAGCGGTTCGCAGCCGAATGCGACGCGGCCGGGATGAAGATCAGTTCCTCCAAATCCGAGGCCATGGTCTTGAGCCGGAAAAGGGTAGAGTGCCCTCTCCGGGCCAGGGAGGAGGTCCTACCCCAAGTGGAGGAGTTCAAGTATCTTGGGGTTTTGTTCACGAATGAGGGAAAAATGGAGCGTGAGATCGATAGGCGGATAGGTGCAGCATCTGCAGTGAAGCAGGCGCTGTACAGGTCTGTCGTGGTGAAGAGAGAGCTGAGTCAAAAGGCGAAGCTCTCAATTTACCGATCGATCTACGTTCCCACCCTCATCTATGGTCATGAGCTTTGGGTTGTGACCGAAAGAATGAGATCTCGGATACAAGCGGCCGAAATGAGTTTTCTCCGCAGGGTGTCTGGGCTCTCCCTTAGAGACAGGGTGAGAAGCTCGATCATACGGGAGGGACTCAGAGTAGAGCCGCTGCTTCTCCACGTCGAGAGGAGCCAGTTGAGGTGGCTTGGGCATCTGTTTAGGATGCCTTCTGGACACCTCCCTGGTGAGGTGTTCCGGATGTAGTGAACTTGACCTGATGTCGAAACCTTGACCTTAGGCACCTTGTGGGACAGAAACTGTCATTTCATTGATTTGAATCCAGAAATACAGGTTCACCCATCCTGAGACTTTCTTTCTTGAAACTACAAGTGAAAGAACACTCTCTTTTCTATTATCATTACTATTTTACAAATGTTGATAATCAAAGTGTTTTGGTTCAAACCATTTTGGATGTTGCAGTGAACTAATCAATTTTTATTAACTGTGAAACAGTATAATGATTTTTTAGTTGCTTATGCAAAGTTAGAATTCATGTTAAGGCCTGTTACAGAGTAATTATGCATTTTCTGATTTTCTGTCTGTGAATGAGCAAGTGTAAGTTTTCTCCAAGGTCGGAGTCGAAGCAGACAAGTGTTGGAACGAACTGCCTTGTTTTTAAATCCTCTCAGACGTAAACAGAGAAGCAAGCACCTGTTTCTCCAAACTCGTCCAAACATTTCTCTCTCTGTCTCTGAAAACATCTTCAATCTGTTCCATAACATTCTTGCTGTTTTCTGACTTCTAGTAACCTTTTACGTCACAAAACACACCCCTGTCTGGTCGACATTGACCAATAAGAAAACTCCCAAATGAACCGGAAATAGAGCTCTTTAAAATGTCGGTACTTCCTAGTTCTCCCAGTTCTGTGAAGTGGCAGTTCTGTGAAGTGGCTGTTCTGTGAGTTGCCGTTGGAGTCGGGCTGGAGAGTTTGCAGCTCCAGTCGTTTGGGAGAACAGAAGTCCAGCCATGATAAGGCTCTTCCGAGATCGGGATTATAACATCTTCCACCTCTGAGTGGAACTCGGACGAACCCCACTCATGTGAGGTCCACTGGCTGAGGTGAACTTGTGTCAGACGGAATATCGTCCCTACTTCGGACGAGTCACAGCCATCCTATGGAGACGCTGGACAGGTAGCGTTAACTGGAACTCCGTATCCGCTGATTCATCTTCAGAGAGGTAACGAGTCAAGTTCACTACCGAGCGTACCGAGGAAAGCTGGGTTCGAATGGAGAGTGTCGTTTCTGGTCAACACTCTCCCTCACACACCATCTTTTACTCCCTTTAAACTTCATTTTCCATCTTTAAATTCTTCTATCAAGTAGAAATCATTCCAGATATTTGAGAAATGTCTGTGTAAAGTGCTCATCCACCGCCGTGTGGATACTTGATCATAATTGTACAGCTTGCTGATTAATTATGTTGTTATTTTCATATTTTGCCAAATTAATGTAAATGTTTGATGTTAAACTTTGATTCTGTAAATAAATGACCACATTCATTTTGATGGGTCAAAGATAAATAACGTCTCACGTTACATTTTTATTAAATTCAATGCACGTTTATATACAGTCCAGAAAAATGAAAGAATCCGTTTTAATTGATGAATATATCTCAGCATCTGTTCATCTACACGGACACGTCCCACCGGAAGGAGGCCCAGAGGAAGACCCAGGACACGCTGGAGGGACTATGTTTCTCGGCTGGCCTGGGAACGCCTCGGGATTCCCCCGGAAGAGCTGGCCCAAGTGGCTGAGGAGAGGGAAGTCTGGGCCTCCCTACTTAGGCTGCTACCCCCGCGACCTGACCCCGGATAAGCGGAAGAAAATGGATGGATGGATGGATGGATAAAACAAACCGACACATTTTACATTTGTTCTTCTGCTGACAACAATGTATCTGGGGCTGCAGAGCTGCAAGCAGGACATCTGGACACCAACAGAACACCTGCAGTTGCACATTTCATTTGAAGAAGACTTTACAGATACACACATGAAACACCTCCAGAATTTTTACTTTTCAAACATGCTTCCAACATTGGTAGATGAATTTGTTGCAAAGATTCAACTCTACCACAATTACCTTGATCTCTTTAAAATGCAATAAGCATATCAATATTCTGTGTACTACATACACAACACATCAAATACCGTATGAAGCTATGGAGAAAGTAAGTCTTGTTGTTTTTATTAAAAAACACAAAACATAATATCCCTGACAAGGTTTGGGTTTTAGGAGTTGTTCAAGACACGGGACAACAAGAATGGTTAAAAAGTGTATTATAATGCAGCTTCTGGTGAAGGTCAGAATCCAGTGGTGGGGCCAATCTGCAGAGATGACAATTAGTGGACTGAATATTTCTGTGAGCGAGATTATGAACGGAAAGACAGTCATAACATTCTCAAGCAGGAGAGGTGGGGGGGTCACCTGTAGGAGTTGGGCAAGATGATGTCTCCGCCACTGGGTGAAGCACAGCTGGAGGGCAGAGCTGAGGTGAGCGTGGTCAGGGGGGTAATCCAAAAAACCAGGTCCAGGAGTAGAGGTCAGGGTCAGACACGGGAGGTCAGAGATCCATATACAAATCCGTAAGGTGAGTCGTAGTTGTTGGGCCAGAAGGAGTAATTGGTAGTGATGGGTCTGGCAACACCGATGCGTCAGCGCATGTGTCGAGGTCATAGAGCAAAACCCGTGTCGGTGCATGTATCGCAATTAGAAAGTCACGTGACCGATACAGGAGCTGTTTCAAACCGACACTGATGCGCCAAACTGGTTATAAAGAAGTGTATCTGTCAACGGGAAGCATCTGCCAAAAGAGTCTTTGATCTTTTGCTGGGCATCTTTAAATTCATCAAGAATTATGAAGCAGCCTCAAACCAAAAGAAAGGTTTCTGTCATGTGGGACCATTTTGAGCTCATATCGGAAAATAAGCTCTTTGTTTTAATTTCCTTGTTGTTTCATCCTGTTCTTAGAGTTTCCACTTGATCTATCTGATTTCAATTCATTGATTCATTTCAACGTCACTCTTGGTTTACTATTCATATTATTTTCTGCAGGTTAAATATCGCATTTGTTCAACAGAACTTTCATATTTAAATTAATCCACCTCCTCAATGCTGAGGCTCCCCGAGCCACATGCGGCTCGTCATGCTTTATGGTGGCTCTGTGCCAGGTTACAACAATACACCGGTACAGCCAGTACATTTTATAAAAACGTGCTGGCGCATTGTGCAATACTTGTGTATGTCGTCGGGCTTCTATGATGCGGTTTGACGAATCATACAGCGCAAAGAGAACTAAATAAGAATGCACAATATAAAACTGTGTTAATCTACTTGTTGAGGAGGAGGCAGGTCAAACCGGCCAGTAGAGGTAAAAAAAAAAAGTCCTGTTAACCTCAGATGAATCAGCTGATCATTATCGGCCGTGCACGTCTCTGCACCTTCTGTCATCTGTAGTGAAGGAAATAGCAGAATGACAGGGCCGGTTCTAGGCATGGTTATATGAGGGGGCAGGTGGAAAAATGAAGGGGGCATCTTCATCCATACACATATTACAGCATATTCATTGTTGAACATGGACTTTGGTTTTCATTGTTATTGTTGACGTGTTTTCTTCAGGGGATTGGGGTAATAAAACTGAATCTTTACACCTGTTAGTTAACGTTTTCAACCATGAACAGTATCAAATAAAAACAGAGAAACCCACTGATCCATGCCCATCTTGAATGTCTCACTGTGGCTGCAACAACAAATTACAACATGAAGAAAGTCCAGGACATGCTCCACAGCTTCTCATCTCAGGACTAATGTACATTTTGTTTAAACAGATAATGGGATGGATGTTTCTTTTTTGTTCATAGGTGGGTTGTTCAAATTTTTTTTTTCTTTGAGTGACTTGGGGTGATATTGCAGCTCTCCCCTTAACTTTGATATGTTAATATGGCTCTTTTGAAAAATAAAATAAAATAAAATAGTGAGGATCACTGATAGGGCCCGGCATGAGAATGAAGTCCCAGATACATCCAGGGTAAACTCAGGTATACAACCATTCTACAACTTACTCACAGTTGCTTTATTGATAATTAATTCCTATTAATTTATTCTTTATCTAATTTCTAACCATCAAGCTTCCAGGAAGCAGATGCTGGATGAGGCTCTGCTGATTTTCATCCTCAAGGACTGCCAGACAAACTTTTTTTTTTTTTAAATAAAAATTTGTTAAAAAAAAAACAATCCCAGTCCACAAGTATCCTCATTCACAACACGTTCACTTATATTTTCACGTTGTGATACATGTTCACATTATTTATTGACTGTACCTAAAAATATCAAAGATATTTTAAATTTAAATGAAAATATGAAATAATACAATATAAAATACAATGACTTAAATCATACTATTGTATATAGTAGGTCATTAAATCAGTGTCAGGTGAGTCTGTCAAATAAGTTGCCTGTAGGGATTTTTAAGTTCCAGCAGGTGTCAGTATGCAGTGACACAGTATCGACACATCAATAGTTTGGTAATGTGTTGAAACGTTTCATGATGGCACATTGACCCATCACTAGTAGTTGGTAACAAGAACAGAAAGGCAAAACAAGAACAGAAGGGAGCAGGCAGATTGAGGTTTCCAAAAGGCAGGCATGAGGTCAAGACTAGAAGAACAAACAAGGCTGTGAACAGAACGCTGGACATCTACTTCTGTGAGGGGTTGAATAATCTGGCAGAGTAGGGTGGTGAGAGGAGTCTATAAATCAGGACCAGAACAGCTGCTGTGAATCAATGCTGATGAGGCTGCGGGTGAAAAGTGGGCGTGGCTGAGTGACAGAGATGCAGGGCTTGCACGGCTCTTTAGCAATACAATCTACAGTACTGGCGATGAGGCATAATTTGAATTGTGAATAAAGCAGAATGACTAGTAGTAGCGGGTTATGTGATGAGGAAGAAATGAACTGGACACCTGTAAGTGTAAAGAAAAAAGGTGGAAGTGGAAACAGGGTGGACATTCAAGTGGTGGGAAATAAGAGAGCATTAGAAAGTAATTACAATCATCAGATGTTAGAAAGAGGGTGATGAAAAGGGAAGAATTTAAAGTCATATTTAAGTTTAAAGAAGGGAATGATATCAAGAGTGTTAGTCCAGTATCTTTGACCTAAGCGTTAAGAAATACGATAAGTGATGATGGCTAAGGTTTCGTGGGATGGATGTCTTCTTATAAAGTGTAGGAATGTAGAGCAAAAGAACAAGACAATGAAGCTGCAAACAAAAAAAAGGCAATTATCGAGAAGAAAGTGGTTGATGAACAAAGAAGTGTTAGGGGAGTAATTTCAAGGATCCCCATTGGAGAAAATCTAGTTGAGCTCAAACAGCGGCTAAAAGGGGGAAACATTGTGGAAATTAGACGACTCCAAGCCGTACGTGAAGGAGTGAAAGTTGACAGTGAGTCTGTTTTGTTGACATTTAATGAAGAAGTTCTGCCCGTTAAAGTGATGGTAGGATATTTAAGCTTTAATGTACGAGAGTATGTTCCTCCTCCTATAAGATGCTTCAAGTGTCAACGTTATGGGCATATTGTCAATGTATGTAAAGGCAAACAGAGGTGTGGAAGATGTGGTAAGGAGCATGCATATGGTCAGTGTGGTACAAACGGTACAGTAAAATGCTGCAACTGTGGGGGATCATACAGCTGCTTATGGAGGGTGGGTTGTGAGGAAGAAATCTGTAGACATCCAGCAGTTAAGAACCGAGCGGCAAATTTCATACTCTGAAGCTGTAAAAATTTTACAAAAATAATGAGGGGATGGCTTCATCCCATCTAGGAAGGCCCTATGTAGCAGGTGCAATAGCTCCCCCTTCTAATCAAGTGCATCAAGTCAGTTCTGAAATTCCTGTTGATAAGTTAGTGCTGTTTCTTGCTTATGTCATAAACTGTTCAGAAAGAGCTGAGTCAAAAGGCGAAGCTCTCAATTTACCGATCGATCTACGTTCCCACCCTCATCTATGATCATGAGCTTTGGGTTGTGACCGAAAGAATGAGCTCGGATACAAGCGGCCGAAATGAGTTTTCTCTGCAGGGTGTCTGGGCTCTCCCTTAGAGATAGGGTGAGAAGCTCGATCATCCGGGAGGGACTCAGAGTAGAGCCGCTGCTTCTCCACGTCGAGAGGAGCCAGTTGAGGTGGCTCGGGCATCTGTTTAGAATGCCTTCTGGACGCCTCCCTGGTGAGGTGTTCCAGACACATCCCACCGGGAGGAGGCCCAGAGGAACACCTAGGACACGCTGGAGGGACTATGTTTCTCGGCTGGCCTGGGAATGCCTCGGGATTCCCCCGGAAGAGCTGGCCCAAGTGGCTGGGGAGAGGGAAGTCTGGGCCTCCCTACTTAGGCTGCTACCCCCGCGGCCCGACCCCGGATAAGCGGAAGAAAATGGATGGATGGATGGATGGATGGATGGATGGATGGATGGATGGATGGATGGATGGATGGATGGATGGATGGATGGATGGATGGATGGATGGATGGATGGATGGATGGATGGATGAATTCAGTATAAAATAAAGCAGGCAATAGTAAGGAAAGTTGTGAAATGTGCTTAAAAGGAATATTGGAGAAAATGTTATGATTCTGTTGGACCAACGTCAAACTCAAGGCCCAGGGGCCAAATGTGGCCCTCGTTGACATCTTATCTGGCCCCCAAGATGTTATTTTAAATGTAAAATACTTTTGTCACTTTAATTTTTTTCAGTAATCTTTGATTATGATGTCAAAAGTGCAACAGAGAACATCAAATGAGACCAATCAAACTCTTGTTGAGGAACCTGCAACCAATAAAAGATGTTTGGTATCTAACTTGAGTTAATGAAGATTCTGAAACCGGCCCTTAGTTTTAAAAAGGTTTTAATTTTGGCCCCCTTTGTAAGTGGGTTTGACGCCCCTGAACTACACCATTTCAGAAGGTATGGAAAACGATAAATAAAATGAGTGAGAACAGGACAGAATATGGTCTCCCAATGTTGAAGGATGGACAAAATGCTATAATAGAAAATAAGGATAAGGCAGAAATTTTGGCAAGAGTATTTGTTAAAGTGCATAGTACAGATAATTTTACTTATGAGGAAAAAAGACAAAGGGATTTGACAATACAAAATAACAGAGATCTTCAGAATGAAGAGGACTTCCAGAGTAGTCTCAACAGTAGGTTCTCTAGCTCAGAGTTGAATAATGTTCTGTATAAGAAAAAGGACTCAGCTCCAGGAAAAGATACATATAGTATGTAAAAAAAATCTTACAGAAAAATGCAAACAAATTATTTTAAATCTTTATAATATAATCTGTAAAGAGGGGGTTATCCCCCACTCTTGGAAAGAAGCAGCTTGCTCCAATTTGTAAACCAGGTAAGGATCCAAGTCAGGATATTAGTTATAGACCAATAGCATTGACATCACATGTTGGAACGTTATGGAGGAAATGCTTAATCAAAGATTTATTTATTATATAGAAACAAAAGGCATGTTGTTAACAGTATATCAGAGTTGTTGTGTTTACGAGTCAAGGAGGAAAATCAGCAAAACGTTGAACAGTTCAATTGCATATAGGCTTCGCCCTTTAAGGATGTCGCTGATGGGTTTTATCCCGTTATGCGAAGCATTACACTGAAAAATTTAGACCATGCCCACCTGCTGTGTGGGCCACACCCGGTCCATATAAATGACGTTAAGAGTGGGTAATCGGCTCCCCTTTTTCTTCAGCGAGCTAATAGCACTGTCAGAAGAACGAAGACGGAAAGTTGTCTAGCTGACCAACCTTTGTTAAGACTGCCTGTGGCCCCGCCACGTCAACCATGTCGTCCCGGTGAGATTCCCCCCCCCCCTCCCCCCCTCATGGAGGGCCCTCATCAACGAGAGATCACTTTCAAGATGTTCCATGGCTGCACAACGCCTCCCCGCTCTGCTACGCCAGCCCCGCCCGTCAGACATCCCCGGCATCCGGAAGTTCAACTTTTCTCAGAGATCATCAATAGGGGGCGCCCTAGGACAACAAACCACAGAGCTATGGGGGAGATGACTGTATGACGGTTTGCTGGATGTGTGTGAAGATGACACGAATGTGGGAATAAAACATAATTTTATGATGAAATGTCTTTTTAGCCAGTCTGTCAGCTCGGATGACCTGACAGCGGCTCCGTCACACACCCCCAAACAAATGAGCCGGTGGCCTTTTTTAAGGTTGTTTCAATCACCGTCGCTCCAAACAAGGCGAGATGCCCGCATGACACAACAGTCATAAGTGAATGGGGCCCGCACAACAAGTCTCAGTGAAATAACTCATTTTTTCAGCCCAAGCTGCACACCCCTCACGAAGCGGTGCCAACGCGCGCTCCCGCAGCGCGAGCAGCCTTCACCCATACGGCGCTATATTATGAAGGCGCGCACGCAGTTTTCAGCGCTCACCACTCACGTCAACATAAACGTGAGATTGCTGTACGAGCCCAGTAACGTATTTTGCTCTCGTCAGGAGCGACACGCGTCTCACTGCAGTGGTGTCAACGCGTGCTCCCGCGGCGTCAACAGTTTTCACACGCCTCTCCTCAACACAAACCGTTCCACATAGACATGAATGTGGACCCACAGTCAAGCGCAGCACACAGATGCGCTCAGAGCCGAGCTTCACCTGTGGGTCACGCAGAACACACTCCCGCGGCTCATGACAGTGGTTGAGGCGGTAGATTGACTGACATCCGTTAAAACATGACGCACCACCTAAACGCGCGCCCACCCCAAGGACATTACACGGAGTGGCTGCAAGCTTTCTCACCAGGCATAGATGGTGATATAGGAATGATTATTTTGATGCTTTTATGTCAATTTATACTTA
>NC_056515.1:2565831-2571060 GCF_014905685.2 Nematolebias whitei | reverse complement strand
AGAAGGTGCTATTTAAGAGACTGAGCTGAATACAGCACCTCAGACTGAGGAAGTCTCTCGGATGAGAGACGAAACGTTTCTACATTTTTTGTTGTTTGCTTTGTTTTTTTTTGTTTTTTGAATGTCCAGAGGACCAGATTGAACTTTTTTAGACTGGGGCCTGAATTATCATTTCAGAGTTATAAACATCTGTGAAACGTGCGGCAGTGAAATGGTTAATGGTCCGAGTCCTATGTGCAGGAATGCACGACTTAGGAGTTAGATGGGGGAGGGTGAACTCAAACCAGACTAAATTAAATGAGTCCAATAGATCTAAAAAAATCCTTAACCAAGGGCTTCTCAGGACAGCACACGTGCAAATTAAAGTCCCCAATAATGAAAAGATGCTCAAATTTTGGTGTGATTTCAGCCAACAAGTCAGAAAACTCATTTATGAAATCCTTAGACAGAGGTGGGCGGTAGACAAGTGCAAATAACGTCGCAGGTGAATGTCTGAGTTCAAAGACGCTCAGCTCAAAGCTGGCACGGGAAACTGGGATGGGCAGTTGTTTACAGTCAAAAGTTGATTTGAATATTGTTAATAATCCACCACCGTGCCGGCCTGATGGCCGCGGGGCATTAAAATACAGACAGTTCGGTGGCAGTAATTCCTTCAAGGCGCTGGACTCACCCGGAGACATCCAAGTCTCTGTGATGCACAGAAAGTCCAAATTGTGCTCTTGAAAGTAATCCTTGAGGATAAAAGTTTTGTTGGTAACAGATCTTGCGTTGACCAAACACATCCGGATATTGTCCAAAGTGGAGCTAGCAGCGGTGGAAATAGCACGCGCTAATGGCCGCTGGTTTTCAATAACAGCCCCTCCAGGTTGGTCCGAGCTGCACAACGGCTGACAACTCCCGCTGGTTACCTGGTTCGGGCACACAGGAAGCTGGCGATGGAAACCATGACCGCTAGCTGGAGAGGAAGATGCAACGCGCAGAGCTTTAAGCTTCACCAGCTGACCAGCACGTTTTCCCTGGCGTCTGAAGCGAGATCTCTGGGCAGGGAGGTGAGGAGTGCTGCGAAGGTAAGCTGGCACGTCCGCCAGCAGGGGGAGAGGACGGGGGGGGGGGGGGGGGGCCAGAGGTACGCTGATAATGGTCCAAATAAGCGACTTCAGTGCCAGAAAAACGAAGCTTCAAAAGTTGTTGCCTGTCATACACCAGCAGAGAGTTGATGTCACAGATGTCCATCCATCCATCCATTTTCTTTACCCGCTTATTCCATTTGTGGGTCACGGGGGTCGCCGGTGCCCATGTCCAGCAATCACTGTGCGAGGGGCGGGGTACACCCTGGACGGGTCGCAAGTCCATCACAGGGCCACATAGAGACAAACGAGACAAACAACCATTCACTCTCTCACTCACACCTAGGGACAATTTAGAGTTACCAATCAGCCTAACATGCATGTTTTTGGTCTGTGGGAGGAAACCGGAGCACCCGGAGAAAACCCACGCATGCACGGAGAGAACATGCAAACTCCACCCAGAAAGGCCCCTGGACCGGGGTTTGAACCAAGGACCTGCTCGCTGAGAGGCAGCAGCTCTACCAGTTGCGCCACCGTGCTGCCCTTGTCACAGATGTGAAATGCAAAAAACAAAAATAATTTGAACACCATCAGCAGAGGTGAATTGCAAGCCATGTACATGGGCGCCATCTTACCGGAAGAGAAACCCCAGATTCTATGAGTATAGGCGTAGCCCTTTAAGGCTGTCGCTGATGGGTTTTATCCCGTTATGCGAAGCATTACACTGAAAAATTTAGTCCATGCCCACCTGCTGTGTGGGCCCCACCCGGTCCGTATAAATTACGTTAAGAGCGGGTAATCGGCTCCCAATTAGCTTTTTCTTCAGCCACTTAGGCTGTGAGCCAGTGAGGCCCGACATTTAAAGGGCTACGCCTATACTCATAGAATCTGGGGTTACAGTATGTAACCAACGTTCTATTTCATATAGGCTTCGCCCTTTAAGGCTGTCACTGATGGGTTAAGGGTGAAGCGGATGTGGTCCTCGCCTCACTGGGTCCATTCAAACACCATATGAAGCGGAAGCTTGCCCAAAAAACATCTTGTCACTCAGCTCCCATGTGCGTAATTACGCATTGTGTAATTATGTGTACCATGCACAGATGCATGCTGTGTAATTATGCGTTCTGAATGCATGAACGCCCCGGAAAAGTTTCAACGGAGGGGAGGAAAGCTGAAAAGGAGCCATGAACCAACCGGTTCATGGCCGAACAGTATGAACAGATTAATAATAACAAGTGAACTGATTATTAATCAAATGAACTGATTGGTAACAATAGTGATAAACTGATTAATGACAATAGAACCAAAATAACAATCACAACTTGTGACTGATAACAACATCTCACACTGTAATGCATGCAGACAGATGTTAGTAAAACGGGATTCCATGAACAACAATATTCATTCTGTTAAGACACTAAATACAGAATGTGTCATGGAACGAGCCATCACATCACGTAGATAAAAGCAAATAAATGAGCAGGGTGTTGACCACGCGGCCGCAGTGCAAATATCCTGCATTGTCATACCATTATGCAAAACAGTCGAAGATGCGATATCTCTGGTCGAGTGTGACCTGAGGTTGACAGGAGGCTCTAAATCTGATGCTCTGTAGGCTTCAGAAATGGCCTCACACAGCCAGTGTGACAGGCGCTGGGTGGATAACGGGCGACCTGCAGATGCATCTCTATAATGCACAAACAAATGTTGAGTTTGACGTATTGCAGCTGTGCACGCTATGTAACACGTCAACGCCCGCACTGGACAGAGAAGATAGAAAGATGCTTCTTCTTCTGATTGGGGGGGGGGGGGGGACCCAGAAACCCCTCCAATGATATCACTCTTAATTTAAAGAGCTTGTGATGTTTTAGGCTTAAAACTGGATTTGGTCTTAGATCAGCTGAGCTGTCATCAGCCTGAGTTCCAAGACATGACGGAGCGACAGAGAGGGCAGATAAATCACTCACCCTCTTAGCGGATGTTAAAGCCAGTAGCAGGGCTGTTTTAAGAGACAAGAATTTAATTGGAACCTGATTCAGTAGCTCAGAGGGAGCTTAGAACAGGGCTCGCAGGACCAGCGTTAAATCCCACTGTGGAGCAATTGGGCGTGAAAACAGGCCAGCGTCTCTGTACACCTTTTAAAAAACGCTTCATCAGCGGATAATTAAAAGCTGTTCTGTCCCTGAAAACCTTTGTGACAGGAAGAGATGGCTGCAGCGTACATTTACTCGTGCTGAACGCCAGATTTCTGTCCATCGACTGCTGCAGAAAAGACAGCACGCCACCTAGTGGACATAAGGTGGTCTCTACACCTTTCTCTGTATACCTTTTACAAAACACTTCATCAGCGGATGATTAAAAGCTGTTCCTTCGTGACAGGAAGAGATGGCTGCAGCGTACGATTTAATTGTGCTGAACGCCAAATTTCCGTCCATCAGCTGCTGCAGAGAGGACATCACGTCGCCTAGTGGACATGGGGTGGCCTCTACATCTTGCGGGAGACCCATCCTCTCTAAGCGGATCCGCTCAGCGGCCAGACCCACAGGTGCTGACCTATTTTTGGGTAACTCCTGATCGCTCCTCCCGCCTGGAGGAGAGCATCCTCCCTCCACGACAGTTTCCACGGGCGCCCCGATAACAGGCTTTGTAGAACCGGAACCCTGGTGCGTTCACGCACTCGGGAGCCACCAAGAGAGCTGTCAATCCCTCTTCCTGAACTCGGTTCAAAAAACGGTAATATCAGAGGCTGTGGGGGAACATGTAAAATTGTTTTGGGCCATGGGTTACGAGCGAACACGTCCACCCCCCAGTGGTGGTTTGTCTCGTGGACTCAGTGAAGCCCATAGTTGACACTGAGTGTTTCCTCGTGTCGCAAACAGGTCCACGGCCGCTTTGCCAAATTCCTGCCATGTCTGGGCCATCAGACTGAGCTGTTGTGAGAAAGCCACAGCGCCCCTACAGCTCAAGATAGACATGTCACCCCTCAACCTGACACCGGTGCGTCTGTGACGACTGACACCTGTGACGTAGGTCTGCTGACAGGGCTCTCTCTGACAAAAACCAGGGGTTTTCCCAGTGTCGGAGGTCTGCTCTCACGGAGGGAGGAATAGTGATCGTCCGTCTCTTTTTGCCTCACCAGATCCATGCATTGACAACATCGTGTTTAACAGCTTTATGATGGAAAATATCTGTTATTACTATCCTGATGCATGCTCAATAATCCAGGTAGAAAAATCCAAGAAAGTTCAGTCTGGTCCTCTGGACATTCAAAAAAAACAAAAAACAAAACAAAGCAAAAAAAAAAATGTAGAAACGTTTCGTCTCTCATCCAAGAGACTTCCTCAGTCTGAGCTGCTGTTTTCAGCTCAGTCTCTTAAATAGCACCTTCTCAGAGTGGATCAGCCAGTTTTGCTGCTGACAACCAAAACCAACTGATCACATGCTCAAGAAGGACCATCAGCCTAACAAAGGATCATTAGCACACTGATGGCTGTTTACTATTCAAAGGGGGTTGAGTGATACCAGCAATCACAGCATTGTAAGAGGGGGACAATTGAACCCGGAGGCCTCCACCCCTGTTTAATGATGGACGGTTTCTTTTCACAAAGATGGCCTCCTTTACTCCTCTCTCAAACCATTGTTCCTCTCTGTCCAGGATGTGAACATCTTCATCCCTGAAAGAGTGACCGCTGGCCTGGAGATGAGTGTAGACCGCAGAGTCCTGGCCTGATGATGTTGATCTTCTGTGCTGGGCCATCCTTTTGGCCAGTGGCTGTTTAGTTTCCCCGATGTAAGACTGATCACAGCCCTCCTGACACTGAACAGCATACACAACATTACTCTGTTTGTGCCGGGGGACTGGATCTTTGGGATGAACCAGTCTTTGCCGTAATGTATTTTGGGGTTTAAAAGCCACTGGGACGTTATGTTTAGAAAATAAACGTCTCAGTTTCTCTGATACTCCCTCAACATATGGAATGACCACTGGTCTGGGTCTGGGTTCCTCCTTTTCACCTGTTGGCTGACTGGAGTCCTGTTTGGGTTTCTTCTCTGCTTTTAGGAAGGCCCAGTTAGGATATCCACATTGCTCTAGAGCCTGTTTTGTGTAGGATTTTTCCTTCTGCCTGGCTCCTGAGCTAGTGGGGACGCTGTCTGCTCTGTG
>NC_056515.1:2561875-2565731 GCF_014905685.2 Nematolebias whitei | reverse complement strand
GAACAGCTTCTACCCTGAGGCTGTTAGACTCATGAATCTCTAACTAGAATAATCACTGTGAAAAACCATATCATGTTGCTGCTGATCTGTTTCATGTTGCTGCTGATCTGTTTCAATGTTGATGTGTTCATGCGTGCACATCTGCTCACAGACTCATGTTCATGTTTGTGCTGATGTTCAATGTTTTATGTTATGAGTGCTTAGTGTATATTTAGTTGATGTTTTTCTTAGTTCATATCTTAGATGTTATTACTGTTTTTCTTATACATTTTATTGTTGGATGTAACTGGGACCTTGTGTACATAATTTCGCTCCACCACATGTACCACATGAGGTGCGAATGACAATAAAGAAACTCTGACTCTGACTCTGACTCACCTCCGGGACCTGTGCCCACTCTCATATGTAGCATGTAGACATTTAGGGTTCTGGGCAAGGGTTGGGGGGGGGGTGAACGGGCACTGCCTGCTCTTTGGGGAGGGGGTGGGTCTGTGCCAGTCACCACCTCATCCCCCCCATTTTAAACGCACTATATAACAACATGCATCAACATCTTATTTGAGTGGGGGGAGGGAGGAGTTGGGTCTTACAGCTTTTCTTAAACCCTTATTCTCCGTCTGACATTTGGGGTCGGGGGCGGGGGGGGGGGGTAGGCTGCCTGGTTTGGGTCTGGGCTGTGGGTGGGTATTGGGCCTTTGGGGGCGATTGGGGGTGGGGCTGGTGCTCTGGTTCTCCCTGGATTGTTTGGATCCTTTTATCAGGGTTCCTGGTTCTGATGGCCAGCCCTTTGGCTGGGGTGGCTGCCAGGTTCTGGCGGGAGGTCAGCTGTGGTTGTGTGTGTGTGGTCGTTGGTAGTGCATGGCAGCGGTTGGGGGCATGGCTTCACTTTGATGAAGTGCTGGCTGGTCACCATGATGTGACATTCACGGTGCGGGGTGCTGTGTGTGTGTGTGTGTGTGGGGGGGGGGGGGGGGCATGGGTGGCATGCCGGGGCTTCTCCCGGCCTGTGGTGTGGGGCTTTAGGCTTTAGGGATACATTGGTGCGCTGGGCCGGTCTTCCTCGGCTGCTGCTCCCTGCTGCTCTGGCCCCCGGCCTGGGACCGGCTTGCGGTCACTGTTGGGCAGGTGGGGCGCATGGACGGCCCAACAGAGGCTCTGTCGGGCTGTCTCTGTGTGCCTGTTTGTCTCAGGTTGGGTTTTGGGTGGCCCCCCTCTCTTGCACCAGTTTTGGCCCCCCATTTGGTGGGTCGTGCTCCCCCCCGGTGGTGGGCCCCCCTGCCGCTAGTGCATTGGCGGCTCTCAGCAGCTGGGGCTGGGTGGTGGGGTGTGTGCAGGCCCGCCCTGGTGGCTGCCTGCCGGGGCCTGGGCGCCCTGGCTCTGTCGGGCCTCTGTTGGGGGGTGGTATGACCTCGGGACTCGGGGCTTGGTGTCCATGGCCGGATCCACTCTGGAGGGGCAGGTTGCCGGCGGGGCCTGTTGACTCATCGCTACGGCCTCCTGGGGGTTTCTGCATTGTGGTTGCTGGGGATCGCCTGGGGCTTCCCTTTGCTTCTCTCTCTTGGGGGTGCGGGTGTCCATGTTGGGGGACTACCGTAGTTCCGGGCTTGGGGGCCACAGTGTGTCTGTGGTTCCGGGCTTCCCTATGTTACCTTCGTGTCCTACGGGGACGGGTTTATGGGTCCCCACATCCACTATTAAACATTTTTATGGAGAAACCTTATAGTGACAACATGCTCACACAGGTGTTTATCAGATACACACTCAGTTGGGTTGTGGTGGCCATCAAATATATATTGTATTACCATGTAATGTATAAAATACTTTCTAATGATGTTATAACTATCATTATATAAGTTGTTTGTTGTTGTGGTTTCTTGGTTTTGTCTTTTTTTTTTTCTCTCTTTCCGCAGGTCTAGAGGCAGACTTCAATTATGTTGATTTGTGTTCTCTTTATCCCTCTCTCTCTCTCTCTCTCTCTCTCTCTCTCTCTCTCTCTCTCCTCTATTCCTATCTCCTTCTTTACATTTTAACTCTTCTCTCACTTTTCTGCTTTGTTATCTTCTTTGTTTTCCGTCCCCGTGTCCATTACATCCGAAACAAACCCAAAGCATATTCTAATGAAATTTAATTTATATATCAAGTGGAGCATTAAGGCCAGCCATAATGCTCTGCTTGTGAAAGTAAATCTGTTGTGCATCACTTTGACACTCAGACAATAATTCTAAGTGTCACAATGACGGACAGGACAAGGGGGAAAAAAAGAAAGAAAAAAAGAACAATAAAAAAAGGATTTTTAGAAATGTTGGCCAATTGAAAAGTATGAACATGTATAGCACATACTAAGTTGGGCGTCTTTAGCCTGGATTTCTGCAGCAGTGTATTCTGTATTTCTTTTTCCTAACAGTTCCTCCTCCATTCGCTCTTTGCTAAAATGTCTTGATGACATCAAGACTTGGATGGCCACGAACTTCTTTTTTAAGTTTTAACGATCCGAAAACTGAGGTCATTGTGTTTAACCCTAGCTCTGCCACTCTCACTGATCCTGTAAACCTGGACTCCCTTCAGCCATATCTAAAGCAATCTGTTATCATTTTTGGGATAGTTTTAGATTCAGACTTTAAGTTTAATAAACAGATCAACTCTGTTCTTCAAAAAAGTTTATTTCAGTTAAGGCAGATATCTAAGCTTAAGTCTGTCCAGATCCGACCTTGAAACATTAGTTCATGCATTCGTTACAACCCGGCTGGACTACTGTAACTTGCTTTATGTTGGGGTCAGTCAGGTCTCTCTCTCACGTCTCCAGCTTGTCCAAAATGCTGCAGCTCGGCTACTAACAGGAACTTGCAGGTTTGAGCACATTACTCCAGTTCTGTCTTCCCTTCACTGGCTTCCTGTGCAAGTCAGAATTTATTTAAAAATTCTCTTACTGACATTTAAGTGCATTAAGTGCCTTCTACCCTCATATCTCTGACCTTCTTCATCCTTATGCATTAGTCTTAGTCTCTTTAGAATGATTTGTTCAATTAGCTTTGTAGAGATCTAGTATAGAGTTGTATGAATGGGTAAATGAGGCACAGATTGTAATGTAAAACGCTTTGAGTATCTTGATCAGATAGAAAGGCGCTATATAAGTACAGTCCATTTATCATTTATACTCCTTCTCGGGCTTTGAAATCATCAGATCAGCGGCTTTTGGTGGTACCAAAAACCAGGCTGAAGCTCAGAGGAGATCGGGCGTTTTCAGTCATGGGCCCTAAACTCTGGAACAATCTGCCCATCAACATTTGACAGACCACTTCAATGTCTGCTTTTAAAACTCTCCTGAAAACACATCTGTACTCATTAACACAGGGTGATCCAATTTAGATTTAGTTTTTCATTGATCCTGATTGTGTTTATGTTTTTTGTTCTATTTCGTATAGGCTTCGCACTTTAAGAGCTGTCGCTTAGTGGGTGCCCCACCCGGTCCGTATAAATTACGTTAAGAGCGGGTAATCGGCTCCCAATTTTCTTCAGCAAGCTAATAGCTTATGAACATGAAAAGAGCTGTATGAAAAGAATTGTGTGCAAAATAATTAAACAAAGAGAAATGTTGTTGACAAACCTTGGATGACGAAACGGTTGAAAAATGCTTGTAAAAAAAACAATTATTTGTATACATGATTCTTGAAATTGAAAACACAAGAAGCCGAAGAGAAATATAAGAAGTATAAAAATAAATTAGTAGGGATTATAAGGAAACACAAGAAGGAATATTATAGTGATTTCCAAAAAAAGTTCAATCTGGTCCTCTGGACATTCAAAAAAAACAAAACAAAGCAAAAAAATATAGAAACGTTTCGTCTCTCATCCGAGA
>NC_056515.1:2555101-2561775 GCF_014905685.2 Nematolebias whitei | reverse complement strand
ACTCTGTGGATAAATACATCAAGTTCACACGAGAAGATGTAAAAAATAGAAAGTTGGCTTTCTTGGACTGTGAGGTCTCAGTCTCTGATAGAGGACATTTGCAAACCGAGGTGTACCGCAAAATTCCAAAAAAGTTTGGACACTAAACAAATTGTGAATAAAAACTGAATGCAATGTTGTGGAGATGGCAAATGTCAATATTTTATTCGTAATATAACATAGATGACAGATTAAAAGTTTAATCTGAGTAAATGTAACATTTTAAAGGAAAAACATGTTGATTCAAAATTTCACAGTGTCAACAAATCCCCAAAAAGTTGGGACAAGTAGCAATAAGTGGCTGGAAAAAGGAAATTGAGCATATAACGAACAGCTGGAAGACCAGTTAACACTAATTAGGTCAATTGACAACATGATTGGGTATAAAAAGAGTTTCTCAAAGTGTCAGTGTCTCTCAGAAGCCAAGATGGTAAGAGGATCACCAATTCCACCATTGTTGCGCAGAAAGATAGTGCAGCAATACCAGAATGGTGTTACCCAGCGTAAAATAGCAAACACTTTTAATTTATCATCATCACCGTGCATAACATCATCAAAAGATTCAGAGAATCTGGAAAATTCGCTGTGTGTAAGGGTCAAGGCCGTAAAACTCTACTGGATGCTCGTGATCTCCGGGCCCTTAAACGTCACTGCACCTCAAACAGGAATGCCACTGTCAAGGAAATAACAGAATGGGCTCAGGAATACTTCCAGAAAGCATTGTCAGTGAACACAATCCACCGTGCCATCCGCTGTTGCCAGCTGAAACTCTACAGTGCAAAGAGGAAGCCATTTCTAAGCAAGCTCCACAAGCTCAGACGTCTGCACTGGGCCAGGGGTCATTTAAAATGGAGTGTGGCAAAATGGAAGACTGTTCTGTGGCCAGATGAGTCACCATTTGAAGTTCTTTATGGAACACTGGGACGCCATGTCATCCGGACCAGAGAGGACAAGGATAGCCCAAGTTGTTATCAACGCTCCGTTCAGAAGCCTGCATCACTGATGGTATGGGGTTGCATGAGCGCTTGTGGCATGGGCAGCTTGCATGTCTGGAAAGGCACCATTAATGCAGAGAACTATGTTCAGGTTCTAGAACAACATGTGCTCCCATCTAGACGTCATCTCTTTCAGGGAAGACCCTGCATTTTTCAACGATAATGCCAGACCACATTCTGCAGCAATCACAACATCATGGCTACGTAGGAGAAGGATCCAGGTACTGAAATGGCCAGCCTGCAGTCCAGATCTTTCACCTATAGAGAACATTTGGCGCATCATAATAATAATAATAATAATAATGTCATCACAATGTCAGCACTGTATGTTTCCATACAATGGCGAAATTAGTCTCTGCATTTAACCCATCCACCACCAGGTGGTGCAGTGGGCAGCTATTGAAAGCGTCCGGGGGACATTTTGGGGATGAGACGTGCTGCCCAGAGATGCCACGTGATGTGCAGTGACTGGGGATTGAACCTGGGACTTTTGGGTCCCAAGCCGGCTGCCCTGCCTCTACACCATCTCGGCCCCCATGAGGAAGGTGTGACAAAGAAGGCCCAAGACGATTGAACAGTTAGAGGCCTGTATTAGACATGAATGGGAGAGCATTCCTATTTCTAAACTGGAGAAACTGGTCTCCTCTGTCCCCAGACGTCTGTTGAGTGTTGTAAGAAGAAGGGGGGATGCCACACAGTGGTAAAAATGGACTTGTCCCAACTTTTTTGGGATTTGTTGACGCCATGAAATTAGGAAACAACAGATTTTTCCCTTAAAATGATACATTCTCTCAGTTTAAACTTATGATCTGTGATTTGTGTTCTATTCTGAATAAAATACTAGATGTTGGCACCTCCACATCATTGCATTCAGTTTTTATTCACAATTTGTTTAGTGTCCCAACTTTTTTGGAATCCGGTTTGTACATTAAGTTCACACGAGAAGATGTAAAAAATGGCAGGTTGGCTTTCTTGGACTGTGAGGTCTTAGTCTCTGATAGAGGACATTTGCAAACCGAGGTGTACCGCAAACCCACCCACACAGACCAGTATTTGCAGTTTGACTCCCATCACCCTTTGGAGCACAAGTTATGAGTCATCAGGACTCTGTACCACAGAGCAGACAGCATCCCCACTAACTCGGGAGCCAGGCAGAAGGAGAAATCCCACACAAGACAGGCTCTAGAGCAATGTGGATATCCTAACTGGGCCTTCCTGAAAGAAGAAACCCAAACAGGACTCCAGTCCCAGTGGCTTTTAAACCCCAAAATACATTAAAGACTGGTTCATCCCAAAGATCCAGTCCCCCGGCACAAACAGAGTAATATTGTGTATGCTGTTCAGCACAGATCTAGAGGCAGACTTCAATGATGGTGTTTTGTGTTCTCTTTATACTTCTCTCTCTCCTCTACTCCTATCTCCTTCTTTCCCTTTTAACCTTTCTCCCACTTTTCTGCTTTGTTTTCTTCTTTTGTTTTTTTCATCCCTGTGTTCATTACATCTGAAGTAAACCCAAAATAAATTCTAATAAGGTTTTATTTATATATCAAGTGGAGAATTAAGGGGAAAGTAAACAGCCACTGGCCAAAAGGATGGACCAGCACAGAAGATCAACATCATCAGGCCAGGACTCTGAGGTCTACACTCATCTCCAGGCCAGCGGTCACTCTTTCAAGGATGAAGATGTTCACATCCTGGACAGAGAGGAACGATGGTTTGAGAGAGGAGTAAAGGAGGCCATCTTTGTGAAAAGAAACCGTCCATCATTAAACAGGGGTGGAGCCTCCAGGTTCAACTGTCCCCCTCTTACAATGCTGTGATTGCTAGTATCACTCAGCCCTCTGTGAACAGTAAGCAGCCATCAGGTGCTAATGATCCATTGTTATGCTGATGGTCCTTCTTGAGCATGTGATCAGCTGGTTCTGGTTGTCAGCAGCAAACTGGTTGATCCACTCTGAGAAGGTGCTATTTAAGAGACTGAGAAAGATCTGAGACTTAATAAGTCTTTTGGATAAAAGACGAAACGTTTCAACAAAAAATTATCCATCCAGAGGACCTGACTTCTTGTTAACGTGAGGAGAATCTGCAGATTGTGGACCAGGACCAGAACTAGAAAGACCTGAAGACCAGACAACAGAAGCAGGACTGGGTCAGGTGTTTTGTACAAGTATACTCATTAAACATACTCGTCTGTTTTGTACAAAGTGTTTCGTCTCTGAAACGTTAATCAGCAAAATATCTGACACTGAATAGGTTCTCAGTCAGCCTCGAGTCGGTATCTAGGCAACCGTAGACGACATCACGTGACCAGGAAGTCAGGTCAATGAGGACTACATCTGGATTGTTCAGAGTAACGTGTCACCTCACAACAAACAGTATTTATCTGAGCTCATCTGAACAAGGTTTTAAACAGCTGACCGAGCTGCCTCCACCTGCAGCCGTAAACCCAGCAGAGCCGTCGCTGACGTGTCGAGTCTCGCCGAGGTTCACGCGCGGTCGTGTCCGCCTTCAGCGGCTCCTGTGCCGTTCACTGCGGGTCCGCCGGTCCGCGCCGACCTGATCTCGCACAGTGTTCACTGCCAAAATCTCCCGTTTACCTAGAATTATCCGCGGCGCATCGCTGGTCTTCTTCCAGGACAACACGATGACGTCAGAGACAGTCAAACTGCTGATCTGCGCCTGCGCGGAAGACTGTCAACACGGGGTGGGGTATAGACATATAAACGTAGACGCCTCATTGAGCGCTGCGTCGTACGTTGACGTCGACGCCATTTTGAATGTGGCAGATCTGCCAGTCAACTAAAGGTGCTGGTCATAAAATTAGAATATCATGAAAAAGTTGTTTTATTTCTGTAATTCCGTTCAAAAAGTAAAACGTGTACATTATATTCATTAATTACACACAGACTGATATACTGTATTTCAAATGCTTGTTTATTTTAATGTTGATCCAACATTTTTCAGTCAGGTCATCTGGACAATGTATTTTTTTGCTGAAACATTTCACCTTCCATCCAAAAGCCTTCATCAGTCAAGGAAAAACACAACACAAAAGTGATTCCTACCCCAAACAGCTTACTCCAAAGTGGAACAAACCAGTTATGTTGGTGCTAAGATGGTGTCTTTGGCACGCCCCCTCCTCAGTTGCTGGCCCTCTTCCTCGTGGACAGTCATGTCAAACTGGTTCAAACCAAAAAAATGTCCATGCTCAATAATCCAGGTATAATGTTGATGATTACAACTGACAACTAATGGAAACCCCAAAGTCAGTATCTCAGAAAATTTGAACATTACTTAAGACCAATACAAAATCCTTCATAGAGTACACTACACAGGTCAACGGATGTTCAAGATGGGTTTCGCATCATCTAATGTTTGCTCACAGCGTACAAACAATATTCCTGACAATCACATCCACGCATTTTGGTTCTGTCCACCTGTTCAGAGGTTTTGGTGCCGGATATGTGAAGACTTATCAAAGTGTCTGAGATGTAATATTCCACTCTCTCCGTCAGTGTGCTTATTGGGTCACTTTGATGATGTCACCTTGGAGACAAAATCAATTCACATGATTTTTACTGCTTTATGTATAGCAATAAAAAAAAAACTATACTCATAAATTGGAAAAATAAAAATACTCTTAGTATTAAACAGTATAAAGACCTTTTGTTAGATTACATCAGTCTTGAGATAGCCTGTACCTCCACATCAGAACAATCTCTCTGGGCTTCTTTGATTGGCTTCAACCTGTAGTGGAGGTGGGTAAACCCCTTTGATTTCGTCCCATGGGACATTGTGGTTGATGTGGGGGGTATCGGGGCTGGGGGGCATGGGGGGGTCGTGGGCCCGGGGCAATGGCGCTCAACTGGGGAGATGGCTTTGGTGGTTCTGGGCGTTGACTTCTGCTGGCTGCATGCAGGCCTCTGGGCGGTCTGTGCCGGCGGGCGCAGTTTGCTGGCCTGGTGGCCTGGCTGCTCCTGGGTGGGTTTGGGGTGGGCGCGGGTTCGGGGTTCTGGGGGAGTGTTGCTCCCGGGCTGGGGTCCCGGCTTGATCCGGGGGTCTCAGGTCTTGGCGGGTATGTTGTCAGGGTCTTGGGCCGGTGCATGCGCCGGCACCCGGCCCTGGCATGCGCCGGCGCCCAGACCTGGCCTGGGGGCCCTTGGTGCGCTGGTGGGCTTTGGGGCCTCTGCCGTGGGGGTGGGGGGGTGGGGGGGGGGGAACGGGTGGACTCAGCCTGGATGTCTTCCTGCCTGGCTGTGGCTGCGGTCTGGTGCTTGGCTGGGGTTCTAGGCTGTGGGGGGCTGTGGGTGGGTGGGGGGGCTTTTGCTCAGGTGGCTCTGCACTGCTGGCCCGGGGGTGTCTGGGCGTGTTAGGCGTGTGCCCTCCCTTGCATGGGGTGCTCTCATTGTGGGTGTTGCTGTGGTGGACTGGTCGGTCCTTTTGTGGGGGTGGGGGTGCGCTCTTGGTCATCGTGGTGTGCTGTCTGCGGCTGTTCAGGCACTCCTGGCTGATTGTTGCTGCTGGAGTTTGGTGGCTTCTTTGGTTGGGGGGCTGGGTGTTGAGCTGGGGATCGGGTTGGGGGTCTGGATGATCTCAGGGGGGCTTGGGTCGCTGGCCCGGGTTCTGGTCGGTCCTCGGGGCTATGTGCCGGTCCATGGCCTGGGTCCCTCGTGGTGCAGCTGCCTCCTGCTCCTGGATGGATGTACTGGAGCCTCCCTCCCCTGGTGGATCTCGGAGAATGGGGGGTGCCTATTGGGATCAGTGGGGGAGCTGGCCCCCTGGGAGGGCATTGCCACCTCAGTTGTTCCTCCCCATCCTGACGTCTTCCTCCACCCACTCCATCACACCACCACTCAAGCAGGGCCTTGGGGTTCAGGTGCAATACTGAGCTGCGGGGAGGATCCTCCATCTCCGTGGTTCATGGAGACCTGGGCCCCAATTTTATCAAACAACCTAGACACTCGTATATAACATTTTCATGACACATGCATATATAGGGTCTGGAGTGGGCACATGGTGGCATATAGGGGGTGGGATGTGTAATCATTCTCACCTTTTTCTTTTCTTCACCTTCCCCAAAGATGGCCGCGCTGAGAGCAGTTGCAGCTTCACAGGCTCCCGGTACCATCCCAGTTTTTAGAAGTTTTGATATTGACTCTGTGCCTGACTCCGTGCGATTTATGCGTGTGAACTATAGCCGAACCGAACTGATGAGAATAGGAGCGGATTTGCCACGTAATATAGAAGAAATCAGAAACAAACTCAAAACTACGCTCGGCAGAATGCAGATCTTAAAGTCATTTACCTGGAAGCTGCAGCAGAGGCGTTCCAGCAGGCAGAAGAGGAAGCGCTGCTCCCGGCTTAAGAGGAGAGGATGCCGGGCGGGGGTTATGGTGAGGCTACGAGCTAATGCTAAAGCCGGTAAACTCCCCATGCCGTCTCTCTTTCTGTCGAATGTCCACTCTTTGGACAACAAGATGGATTTACTTCGTCTGAGAGCGGGCGCCTCAGAAGAGATGAAGAAGTGTGCAGTGCTTGCCTCACAGAAACGTGGATTACAAGCGAAACGCCAGACACAGTCTTCCAGCTGGATGACAGACTTTTTTTTCGAGCGGACCGCTGCAGCGAGCTAATGGGGAA
>NC_056515.1:2540330-2555001 GCF_014905685.2 Nematolebias whitei | reverse complement strand
GAATGCACGTAAAGAGTGATGTGACATCAAAAGAGACCATTGTTTCATCAGTCTCCATGATGACATCCCTCACCTTGTCCACAAAGTCCATGGTGTTCTGTATGTGGTGTTCTGAGCTGCCAACTAAAGGGATGAGTACAGACGCCAGATATTTGGAAACATTGTAAGTGACAGAGTTAATCATACTAACAATTGGTCTTAAAGGTACACCTTGTTTGTGGATTTTAGGTAAACCATACAGACTAGGTGTGGCCTCCCCTGGGTACAGTCTGTGGTACAGAATACGGTCAATAGCCTTGTCCTGCTCCAAATTTTTCAGGCAATCTATCAACTTCTTCTTGTAACCACTTCCTGGATCTCTTCAGAGGTTCATAAGTGGTTTTAAGTCACTAAGGAGTGTCATAACTTTCTCATGATAGTCTTTCTGGTTCAAAATCACTGTGCACCTTCCTTTGTCTGCTGGGAGAATGATGATGTTTTTGTCCTTGCTAAGAGTGGTGAGTGCATCCCTCTCCTCTCTACTGATGTTGGAAGGTGGTGGTTTGGCATTGCTGAGGCAGGATGAAACTTTGATTCTGAGCTGTTCTGCTTCACCCTCTTTCATTTTGTTGTTGCGGATGGCTGACTCAGTAGCTGTGATCATCTCCACCAGAGGAATTCTACTTGGTGCAACCGCAAAGTTCAGTCCCCTGGCAAGAATCTCTGTCTCTGGCTGGGTGAGCAGTCTGTCAGATAAATTCTTCACCCACTTTTCTGTCTCCCTGGCATGTGATTGTTCAGTGTGTTGTCTTCCATTAAATGTGTTGTTACTGGGATTTGGTTGGGCTTGATGAGATACCAGTAAATTGTCGGGGTCTTGGACTGGACATGCTGTGGAGAAATGTGTGTTTGTGGCAGAGAAGGAGATCAGCTGATCAGCTACAGGAGGGAGCTTTCCCTTCACTTCTGGGCTGCACATATTGTGCAAAATCATTTAAAATAATTTATTTTAAATAAACAACCCATGACTCATCCATCAATCAGCCAATTGTGTCATGTCCCATATTATTTTGAAAAAACGCGAAATAGTGAATCCATGAAAAACTAACCACGAGGTAACGAGGGCCTACTGTAATGTAGCTTTAGGCCTGACACCCAGTCATTTTCACACCTATCAGAAACTTCATACATGTAACCACAGGGGCCTGTCTGAGTCAGACTAACAATGAACACCTATTGTGAGGAGTAATAGGGCAATCTGCATACAGAACACCTCAGCTTTATTTTTCAAAACTCCACACTGTTTTTCTTAGGGTGCATTCACACCAGCCCTGTTTAGTCCGCTTTAATCGAACTCTAGCTCGTTTTCCTAGAAAGTCTGATTCGTTTGGGGAGGTGTGAACGCACCATCGAACTCTGTCACAGAACAAAAAGGCGAACTCTGGCCCGGGCTAAAACCTAGGTCTCGGTCCGGTAGAAGAGAACTCCAGCGCGGTTCGAGTACAGTGTGAATGTAAACAGACCGAGCCCCGCTCCACAAGCAAGAAGTGGAGTACAGCGCAGAGCAAACAAACATGCATTTCTCTGACCTTATATGGAGCCGTCAGCTGCCTTGTGTGAAAAACATTCTCCAGGGTCTTCTGCCTCATCTTCTGCTCATGCTGAGTCAGTTTTTGAAAAATGACAAAATATAACTCCTAAAACTGCTAAAACTTGATGCCACTCTGTTTTTGTTTTAATTTCCAGAAGAAGAAGAAGAAGAAGTGTCTTCAGAGGTTTTTGTGTTGTTTCTTTCAGTAGTTCTTGGTGCAGCGCCCCCACAGGCAAGTGGGGGAACAGGTTGGCTCAACAGGTTTGCTCGACTGCACAGTGCAGTGTGAATGCAAACGCACCAGCTCAAATGTAAACAAAATGTCATGAATATTGGTCCCGAACCGAACCGAGTCTACCGGACTATCAGGTGTGAATGCACCCTCAGATTTAGGTATCAGGATCAGATCGGAAGTTAAAAAAAGTGGATCGGTGCATCTCTAGTTTCAGCACGGCGCTATTATCTTGAAGCACATGTAGCATTAGCAGCCTAGCATCTCGTTGTGGTCTCCTGTTTGGGAACATTATGACTTTCTTGTTAAAAGACAAGTGAACAAATCCAAAGCTCTGTGGTCGGTTCTGTTTCTTGTTCGGGTTCTGGAGCTCCCAGAAGCACAAAGAGGCTTTCAGGATGGCCTGTGCAGGCAGAGATGAAGCTGCTCGTTAATCCTCATCATCCTCTTCATCATCATGGCCCTGGTCTCTCCTGCAGGACTCTGTTGGACCTGCTCGGACCTCCCCAGCACCATGAGTGGCGCTGCACTCGGTGTGGAGATCATTCTGGTCTTCTTCCTTGCTCTGTTCCTGCTGCACCGGTACGGAGACTTCAGGAAGCAACAGAGGATGGTTCTGTTCGGCACGCTGGTGGCCTGGTACCTCTGCTTCCTCATCGTCTTCATCCTCCCTCTAGACGTCAGCACGGTCCGTACCCATGTGCTGGGCTCACAGGTCCAGAACCGATCACTGGACTGGACTGGGGCTGTTTTATATGTTCTTAGTTCCTGTATGTAAACTTGCTGACCTGTCTTTCTGTTCTTCCAGACCATCTACAGTCAGTGTGTCTGGGACCACCAGGACCTGGTCTCAGTTCCCACCATCAGCCCAGTCAACCACAGCTCCCTCAACACGTCTGCAGAACCAACCAGCAGGTCAGAACTCGCCTAGATGGGCAGGTTCTGGAGCAAACCTTCACTTAGTCCTCCTGTTCTGGGTTTCCTCAATGTTCGAACGAGGCAGAGCTGAGTGAAGAACTTCTGATCTTCTGAATTATTAGGGCCTGGTCCAAAATATACCCCCCAAAACCCTGGCTTTCTAAAACAGGTGTATGCATAAATTTTCAGCCCCCAAGGATCAACTCTTTATGACCCAAGGTTCTGCTGCAGGTCCACCATGAGGTCTCATCAGGTCCTTTTCTGTGATCCAGGTCCATCTGGTCTCTTCAGGTCTGTCTCCATGATCCTGGTCCATCTGGTCTCTTCAGGTCTGTCTCCACGATCCTGGTCCATCTGGTCTCTTCAGTTCTGTCTCCATGATCCTGGTCCATCGGCCTCTAGTGGTTCATCTTCTTGATCTTGGTCTATATAACTTGTGGACATTTTGTCCCTTCTTCATGTGCAAACATGTCCAGTTCCTGTAGGTGGGATGGTGCTGCTTGTGTCCAACAGTCTTTAAATCAAGCCCGAGGCTTCAATTGAACTGAGGTCTGAACTTTGACTGAATCATTCCAGGACCTTTACCCGGTTCTCTTTAAACCACTGAAGTCTTCACCAGGATGTTAAGGGTCATTGTCTGGCTGGAAGGAGGACTTCTGTCCCAGTCTCAGATGTCTCCTTCTGGATGTCTCTGATTAATGTCCTCCTTATCTGCTCTGTGAGTTTTGGTGGATGACCGTCTTCTGCCATCATCTTCCTGTTTCCGAATAATGGACCTTCTGGATCTCTGTGGGACGTTCAGGGTTATGGGTTAGTTTTTAAACCCGACTCACTGGTTCTTCTCTACAGGTTTGTCTCTGACCTTTATGACGTGTACCTTGGTCTTCATGATGTCTCTTACTTGGCAGTAGTCCACATTTTGTAGTGGTGCTGTTCTGATTCTATACTGGGATCATGTGACTCAGGTGGACCTGCTCAGGAGGATCTGAAGGGATCTGTTGGAGCTTCAGAGGGGGTGGATCCTTATGCATGCACCACTCCTCTGTTTTAAAGGATTTAAAACCAGTTTTTTCAGTTTAAATTCTATAATTGAGACTATTTCGTCCAGTGAAGTGTGTTGAGGATGACCTATGCTATGTTTCGTTAAAGGCGCTCAGTGTTTATTGAACCTCAGAACGTTTTTACTGGTTCCTGTGTCTCTGCAGAGTTTTGACTCAGTGCTACAGACCCTGGAGCTACATCCCTGAAAACATCAGGCCTTTGTTCTGGAGGGTGGTCTACTGGACCTCCCAGTGCCTCACCTGGTCAGTCAGACCCTGGTCCAGTACTGGCTGTCTCTCTTCAGGTTTCTCTGACCCTCCTCTTGTCCTCAGGCTGCTGCTGCCCTTCATGCAGTCCTACGCTCGCTCCGGAGGCTTCTCCATCACCGGCAAGATCAAAACGGCGCTCATTGAGAATGCCATCTATTACGGCACCTACCTGCTGATCTTCGGCTCACTGCTCATCTACGTGGCCGTCCACCCTGAGCTGCACCTGTCCTGGTGAGTCCTGAGGAGTCCCATCAGCAAACTCCTGTTCCTGGGTCCAAATCTTTGTTTTGACTCTGGTGTAAAAATCAAAATGTTATCTCAGAATGAACACGATGAAATGAGAAACTGTTGGTTTCATTCAGGAAACTGTCAACACTTAACAACGGACTTCCAGTGATTTCAAGACTTTTTAGCTGCTTGAATAATGCTGATGAGTTTGAAACAAACGCGTTTTCAGACCCGGCTCCAGAAGAATTTAGCTGGGGGGGGCTGAGGAATATTTTGGGGGGGGGGGACAGTAAATAGTCATTTTATTTTTTATAAATACATAAACATTTCCGTAACCTTTCAACTGAAATAACCATATGTTGTTTATTAATACAAAACAAAAAGTTAAACAGTGACGTGTCGTCACCAGAACATGCTGAGGAACTGTGCTCAAGTTTGCAGAAAGAATTTTTGCATAAATCTTATAAAGTAGCATTAATCATTGTGTTTGAAACATTAACACCAGAAACTTGAAGGTTCTGTTCATGAACTCGTGAAGAGAGGTTTGAAGTCAGTTTGAAGTTTGAAGTTTGAAGCCTTATCTGTAAACATCACCTTGAATGGAGGCCAGATCTTAACTGTAGTCTGCTGTTACCGCCCACCCTCAGCATCACCTGAGGCTCTGTCCGCCCTGATGAAATTTCTTGGTAATTTAAAATTCAAAGAGATCCTTTTGGCTGGAGACCTCAACATTGATTGGTGTAAGTCGACCCCCCTCTGTGATAAATTCAAGGAATGTCGCCTGTCTCTCAATCTTACCCAATTGATCGACTCTCCCACTAGATTAAACAAAAACCGTCCTGAAAAATCCTCCATCTTAGACCTGTTTCTAACTAATATGCCTCACACATTCCCTGGTACAGGTGTATTCACTGATCTTTTGAGTGATCATTGTGTGACAGCTGCTTTAAGAAATATTAAACTTCCACCTTCTAAGCCCAGATTAATTCAAAAAGGGATCTGAAACATTTTTGTGAACAGTCATTCCTCTGGGATCTGTCTCACTTTGACTGGCATCATATTCTGTTAACTGATGACGTGAACTCTGCTTGGAACTATTTCCATAATAATTTCATTTATTTCCTGAACTTACATGCTCCTTTTCGTCAGTTCAGAATAAAGGGACGAGACAGCCCCTGGTTTACTCCAGAGCTAGCTGACCTCCTGCACAGGAGAGATCATCTTTGGGCTGCAGCGAGAAAATCTGACTCAGACACTGATTGGTTGAGTTTTCGACAGATGAGGAATAAATGCACAACTGCTGTCAAAGCAGCAAAACACAACTATTTCTTATCTCAGACCTCCAAAAATCTAAATGACCCTAACAGATTCTGGAAAACCATCAAATCTCTCTCAGGCACCCCCCAATCGTCTGACCTCCCATCACAACTTCTCGTTAACTCTGTTCCTGTGTCAAATAAGCACGAGATCCTGAACTGTTTCAAACATTTTGTCGCTTCTAGTTCTTTATTTGACACAGTTACTAATGGAAAATCAGCCACTTCACTTAATAACCAAACTTCTACAAATCAAATCCCTCCTACAAGTCAATCCTCAGTTAATCACACCTTCTCTTTTTCTCCATTCTCAGTCAGTGAGGTCAATAAACTATTAAAAGATCTTGACCCTAAAAAATCTGCAGGTCCAGATGAACTTCCACCTTATTTCTTAAGGCTGGCTGCTCATATCATCACAGTCCCTGTGACCCACATCTTCAATCTCTCCATAAGACAAAACTCCATCCCAGACACTTGAAAACAGCCTTTGTTCTTCCTTTGCTTAAGGGAGGAGACCCCACCTCACTGAACAACTATCGACCAATCTCTAAACTCTGCATTTTAGCCAAGGTTCTAGAAAAACTGATAAACTCTCAAATCAAAAATGACCTGGACTCATTTAACATCTTACCTCCACATCAATCTGGTTTCAGGAAACAACACAGCACAACCACTGTTTCACTGAAGGTTCTTAATGATGTTGTTGAAGCACTGGATGCTAAAGATTATTGTGCTGCACTTTTCTTAGACCTGTCTAAAGTTTTTACACTGTGGATCAGAACATCTTGTGTCATAAACTCTCAGAAATTGGTTTCTCAGATCACACCATTTGTTGGTTCTCTAACTATCTTTCAGACCGGAGGCAATGTGTTCAACATAATGGTACTTCCTCCAGTTATTTAACAGTCAACAATGGTGTACCACAAGGCTCAGTCTTAGGACCCACCCTCTTTACAATCTACATACGTAATGTAGGTAAAAACATCCCTAATGCATCCATACATTTCTATGCTGATGACACAGTTGTTTATTGTCGAGCTAAAACAGTTGCTAAGGCTTTCCAGCTTTTGAAATCTGCATTCAACTACATCCAGACTGATTTGTTCCGCCTCAAACTTGTCCTAAATGCCGAAAAAACCAAAGGGATGCTTTTTTCAAATAGGAAGTTGGTCCCTGCAGTTCTACCTCCAATTTTATCCTCAAATGGTGTCCCCATTAAGTTTGTTGATTCCTATAAATATTTGGGTATCTTGGTCGACTCACATCTCTCTTTTAAGCTCCATGTGGAAAACATGGTAAAGAAACTGAAAGTTAAACTGGGTTTCTTTTTCAGAAACAAATCCTGTCTAACCCTGAATGCTAGAAAACGCCTTGTATCTGTGACTTTCCTTCCCTCAATTGATTATGGTGATATTATTTACATGAACGCTCCTACAAGAACCCTGCAGATGTTGGATGCTGTCTATCATGGTGCACTAAGATTCATAACTGGCTGTGATTATCGTACCCACCATTGCACTCTGTATTCACTGGTTAACTGGACCTCATTAACTTCACGCAGACTCTCTCACTGATACATTTTCATCTTTAAATCACTTCTTGGTCTGTTGCCTTCATACATCTCCTCCTACATGTCTCTGCGTGAGTGCAGCTACAGCGTGCGCTCTCAGGACATTATTACCTGCAGTGTTCCCTCAATGAGGACTGAACTTCTCCTACTCCGCTCCTGTTTCCTGGAATATCTTACAAAAAGATTTGAAGCTCTCGACCTTTGACCTCTCTAAGTGGCTTCAAGAATCTGTTGGACTCCTGGCAGGAACCAATGCAGACATGTTCCTGTTTTTAGTTTTCTACATTCGCCTTAGAATCTAGCTGTTTTGTTTGTTTTTTTTGTTTTGTTACCTTTTCCTTTTAGCCATCCTATTTGTAAAAAAAAAAAAAAAAAACCTGCAGTATGACTTTTTATAACTGTTTATTGTTGTTGCTGTTGTCCATTGTTGTCATCTTTCTTTGTTGAAATCAGGTCTCTCTTGTAAATGAGTCCTCGAGGCTCAATGGGATTTACCTGAATAAATAAAGGTTGATTGAGGTGAAAATATTTCAACAATACGGAACATTTTTAACATTTCCACTCTTTGGTTGAACAAATCTGACATGCAAATAAAACAAACTCTGTGGAAAATTCATTTAAAAAATCATTGAACTCAATAATCAGATTTTCTGCCTCTTTATTAAAAATGCATTGAACAGGTTCATCTTTTCAGACGCTTGAGTAAGAAATCCCTCTGGCTGTACTGGCCTGTTTAGGTCTAATCCAGCTGCAGTCTGTGTTTCCCAGATTGAAATCTTCTTAATAGGCTGTCCTTCCATTCTGTCTTGCATTTCCTGGTTAGAACCTTCTAAAAAAAAACTATGGAGACTTCTCAAAACTAGTTTGTCTTCTTTACCAGCTCTAAAAGTCTAGTTTAATCTCCTACAGCACCCTCTGCTGGTTGTCTTGAGTCAATACATTGCATAGGTTCAATTTATTTACACGGTGTTGTAATCTGTCTTGGGGTGGAGGTGTGGGGGAGATACCTGAATGGGCAAGGCCGGCCTGCTCTCTGACGCCAGCTTCGTCTAAACCAGGGATACTCATTGTGCGGCTCCCGAGCCACATGCAGCTCGCCATGCTTTATTGGTGGCTCTGTGACAGGTTACACCAGCACAGCCAGTACAGTTTTAAAATCGTGCTGGCGCATTGTGCAATAATTGTGCACATCAGCTCGGGCTTCTTTGATGTGGTTTTACGAATAATATTCTGTTAATCTACTTGTTGAGGAGGAGGCAGGTCCAACCGGCCAGGAGACGTAAAAAAAGTCCTGTTAAGCTTCAGATGGATCATCTCCTCACCGGCCGTGCACATCTGCTTACCCGCCGGTCAAAAGACGTAAAAAACACGTCCTGTTAATCTCAGATGGATCAGATGGATCAGCTGATCATCGCCGACCACACGCGTCTCTGCACCTTTGGTCATCTGCAGTGAAGGAAGTAGGAGCATCTAAGCAGGGCCGGTTCTAGGCATGGTTACATGAGGGGGCAGGTGGAAATGTGAAGGGGGCATCTTCATCCGTACACATATTACAGCATATTCATTGTTGAGCATGGACTTTGGTATTCATTGTTATTGTGGACTTGTTTTCTTCTTGGGACTGGGGTAACAGATAAAAGCTGACATTTTTACACCAGTGAATGAACATATCAATTCAAATTCAATTTAAAAATACTTTATTAATCCCAAAGGTAAATTAAGTGCTGTCATAGCTCATCATCCTGGTTTTGTTCAAGAGTTGTTATAGATGCTGATAGTTGTATTTTCAACCATGAACAGTATCAAATAAAAACAGAGAAACCCACTGATCCATGCCCATCTTGAATGTCTCACTGTGGCTGCAACAACAAATTACAACATGAAGAAAGTCCAGGACATGCTCCACAGCTTCTCATCTCAGGACTAATGTACATTTTGTTTAAACAGATAATGGGATGGATGTTTCTTTTTTGTTCATAGGTGGGTTGTTCAATTTTTTTTCTTTTCTTTGAGTGACATGAGCTGATATCGCAGCTCTCCCCTTGACTTTGATCTGTCAATATGGCTCTTTTGAAAAAAATAGCGAGTAAACTGTAACCTGATTCCGTCTGTACAGTACAGAATATCTGCCTCAGGAGCTACGATCTACAAGACTACTCCATCATTAACAGCTGATACTTCAGCTGTAAGCCGGTCCATTAGCAGCTTCAGTTCTGCTCAGATCACATCGTGCTAAATAAGATCAAATGTGCTGATTGGAGGAAAGAGACATTTTTCCTTTTCTCCTCTGTTGCTACGGCTGTAGAACACAGCTTTCTGACATATTTTTACATACAGTCTAACATCTTATAATTATATTACAGACACTGTTATTATTATTGTTGACATGTGTTACATAGTCAGCTCTTACTCAGAGATATTTAGTCAAAACGCTCAGTGCAGACACTTGGCTGTTTTGGTAAAAGGCCAACGTAGCTCCAGTGAATCACAGTCATGTGGCCTGAGCGCCCTCTAGTGGTTTGTAGAACTCTGGTGAAAGCATAACGAAATGTTTGTTTCTGTCTCATCATCTTATTTTAAGACGAGAACCAAAGAACAAACACAGAAATGTTTTTATTTCTGACTAAAATAAAGTTTCATTATGTGAAACTTGACGCCAGTGTTGAGCACAGTGGTGGCAGCATCATGCACTGTGATGGAAGGGCTTTTTCACCAAGGTCACATTCTAAAGAAGCTCAGGTTCTGGACTGGCCCGCCTGCAGTCTTGACTCCTGGACGCAGAGCCGGAGCAGGGTTCTGATTTCTGTGGAGGATGAACGTGAGCAGCTGTGGAGCAGGTGATGGTTTGATGTTTGTGCTCCTCAGGTACGAGCTGCAGACCATCGGCATCACAGCAGCTAACACCTGGGGTCTGTTCCTGCTGGTCCTCCTGCTCGGCTACGGCCTGGTGGAGATCCCTCGCTCCTACTGGAATGCCTCCCGACACGGACACCTCCTCATCAAAACCTACTTCAAGGCGGCCAAGCTGATGACCGAAAAGGCGGACGCCGAGGAGAACCTGGAGGACGTGATGGAGGTGGACAGCTGTGGATGGTCAGACTGTTGTTGGCATTGGGTCCATGTCAGGGTCTAACTGTGGTTCTGTTCTGCTGCAGGAGGTCAGGAAGATCAGCGAGTCCATCAAGTACAACCATCCACTGAGGAAGTTCATCGACACCATTCTGAGAAAGGTGAGCTGCTGCTTCTGACAGGTCCT
The DNA here is from genome assembly GCF_014905685.2 of Nematolebias whitei. Taxonomy (NCBI): domain Eukaryota; kingdom Metazoa; phylum Chordata; class Actinopteri; order Cyprinodontiformes; family Rivulidae; genus Nematolebias; species Nematolebias whitei. Next base: position 2,544,601 of record NC_056515.1, on the reverse strand, counting down.
GCTGCTGGCTTGTCTGTCAGGTGGACTTAATGTGGACGTGTCCCCTCAGTGTCCTGTGGACTATCAAGAGAAGATGGGTCGGAACATGGATGACTACGAGGACTTTGATGAGAAGCAGAACATGTACCCGACGGAGAAGAACCTGGTGAAGCTGCACAAACAGGTGAGACTTGTCCAGGGTGTCTCGGCTCACCTGTCCCTTCCTCACCGCATGAGACATTACAAGACCTGGTGTTTGTCCTCAGGTGATCTACGCAGTGCAGAGACACAACAGGACCCGGGTCCAGTGGCAGATCCTCCTGCAGCAGGCGGTCCACCTGGAGGACGTGGCCAAGAACGAGACCAGTTCCAGCCACCAGTTCGTTCACAGCTTCCCGTCCTCTGAGACCGCTGGCTGGGTCAGCAGATATGTCTACACCCCGACTGTAGGTGGGTCAGAGTCCAGAGTCTGGTTCTATGGAGTTGTAATGATCAGTATCTTCCCTGCAGCAGATACATCCACACCTCTGACGTCCATCTGTGTCTCTGTGTCTCGGTCCAGAGTGGTACTGGGAGTGTCTCCTGAAGCGCTGGTTCTACCGGCTGCTCTCGGTGGTTCTGACCCTGTTCAGCGTGGCCGTGGTTTGGTCTGAGTGCACCTTCTTCAGCACCCGGCCCGTCCTGTCTCTGTTCGCTGTCTTCATCCAGCTGGCTGAGCGAGACTACAACTACCTGTATATCGAGGTGGTGATGCCCATGCTTTTATTCTGAAAGTCAGAGGCATATTTCCTGTAAACTCTGTCCACATACTGAACTTTTATAAAGGTCTGATTTTATTGGACCCTGTTAGAACTTTGTTCTCTAACGTAACACCTGGTCTGTCCACCAGATGGCGTGCTTCATCACCATCTTCTTCCTCTGCACGTGTGTTTACTCCACGGTGTTTCGGATCCGGGTCTTTAACTACTACTACCTGGCCTCGCACCATCAGACCGACGCCTACAGCCTGCAGTTCAGCGGCATGTGAGTGACTGATGGAAAGGGTCTCACCTTCAGAACCTGAACTGGCTGAGGATTCAGAACCCAGGAACTGATTCTTTTGAACCGTTGTATGTGACCTGCAGGCTTTTCTGTCGTCTGACTCCTCCTCTGTGTCTGAACTTCCTGGGTCTGATCCACATGGACTCGGCCATCTCCCACCAGGAGAAGCTGCAGACGGCATACACCACCGTAAAAAACCCACAGACCAGAACCTGCCGCGTATTCCAGTTCCACCTGTCTGACTCCGTGTCTCTGTTTCAGATCATGGGGTCCATGAAAGTCCTCTCCTTCATTGCCAATGGTTTCTACATCTACTACCCCATGTTGATTGTCCTCCTCTGCATCGCCACCTACTTCAGGTCTGTCCCAGAGTCCTGTCTGAGCGCTGTGTCAGCATTTCTTCACAGTATCATTGTTCTGTCTGAGTTGAGGTGTTCAGGGGTTAATTTGAGCCAGAACAAGATCCGGGAACTCTCATTTTGACCGGGTGTGTTCTGGCAACTGTTTGCTCGGATCCAGCATCTCGAATATCCGCCCCTAAAAGTCCAAAGTCATCGCACATTTTTATTTTGATTATTTGGTATGGTATGGTATAAAGTTTATTCATTTAAAAAAGTACAAAACAATTCCATAACAGTATAATTTAATAAAAATACAACGAGAGGAGACGTTGCCCAGTCTGTGAAGTGGATGTTCCAGCCGCAGCACGTGCACCAGCTCGCTCACATGCACCTTCCCAGGCTGGGAGGAGCAGGAGAGGAGCCTCTGGAGGAGGCGGGGGGTGAGGACGCAGGGACAGATGGTCACATTTACGCACAAAGGTGCTGCAGTGGAGTCCTTCTCTCCTCCTCCTCTCCAGGCATTGTCCCTCCTCAGCGGCGCTGCACTGAAAAACACCCTTCTCTCAGACCCCCCCGATCACTTAAGGAGGGTGGGGGGGGGCTGCAGGTCACATGACGCTGCTGAAGCGATCCATTCAGCAACAGAAACGATCATTTATTCAACAGAATAAATAAGAAAATGTGTTTCATGTTGATGGATGAAAACCGGCTTCAGTGTCTGAGACGTGGACGGCATGAAGTGTCTTCATCCAACACTTTCAGCAGCGCGCCCTGTGGACAGTGCACGTTACACACAGAAACGTCTCCACACAGCTCTACACAGCGCACGCACAACTGCTGATGTGTCTGAACTCCTGCTACATTCAGACATAATAAATAAAAAAAGCTTAGTGTAAAAATAAAAGTAAAAATACAAAGAGAGAAATGTTTGTTATTCACATCACGTTTCAAAACAACGGCACTATTTGTCAAAATAACAGCGATGAAATTGTTGAAAAGACCGTCCAGTTCACTTTCATGAAATAAATAAATGGATGGATGGATTGTCCTTAGCTGGACAACCGAGAACTGAAGCCTTCAGGTGCTTCAAACGGTGCCGCTTGGAGATGGAGCAGGAGCAACAAATTCAGCAGAGAGGAGTTCAACTCCGACTGTGAAGTTGGGGGCGGGAGGGGGGTGGGGACACCTGACAGAATCACAGCTGCTCTGTTCACACACAACTTGCTGTTCCTCTCTAAAATAGTCATTTAATCACGTGTTTACAAATGTAGGTAAATGTAGATGTTTGACAGTCCGTTCAAATACACAGGAATGGAGGAAATGGCATCTCTGTTATTCAACATTTTCTGTGGGAGGACCCACAGACACCCCCCGAAACCCTCCACACACACACTGTCCGCCCGCCCGCTGTTCCGGCATCAGTCGGTTTACAAATTAAGCCCTGGAGGTGTTTATTACCTGAAAAAGTAGGTGTTGAGGGGTTTATTTCCTGAGTAGGTCAATGTGGAGGGATTTTTTTTTTTCTGAATAGTTCATTGTGGTTGCTCTGATCGTGGCCTTCAGCTCTTCTCAATTGTTGGCTCTGGTGTTTCACATCATCTTCTTCACAATACCCCAAAGATTTTTTATGGGGTTAAGGTCAGGTGAGTTTGCTGGCCGATTAAGAACAGGGACACCATGGTCCTTAGACCAGGTACTGGTAGCTTTGGTACTGTGTGCAGGTACCAAGTCTGTTGGAAAATGAAATGTGCATCTCCATAAAGTTGTTCAGCAGCAGGAAGCAGGAAGTCTCTACAACTTCCTGGCAGACGGCTGCGTTGACCTTGGACCTCAGAAAACACAGTGGACCAACACCAGCAGATGACATGGCCCCAAACCATCAGTGACTGTGGAAACTTGACACTGGACCTCAAGGAACGTGGATTCTGTGTCTCCTCTCTTCCTCCAGACTCTGGGACCTTGATTTCCAAAACAAATGCAAAATGTACTTTCATCAGAGAACAGAACTTTGGACCACTCAGCAGCAGTCCCAGGCGAGATGCTTCTGACGCTGTCTCTTGTTCAAGTGTGTCTTGACACAAGGAATGTGACAGCTGAAACCCATGTCTTGCACACGTGCATGGTCCTACATTTAGACTTTCCTCTTCTCTCTCTGTCTCCTGACATGTTTCCCTCCTCATGGTCTTGGAGTAACAGTAGCACAATGTCGGCTGGCACCGTTTGTCAACAGTGGCGGTCGTTGTATACCCAGGCCTCGACCGATCTGGTATGGTTTCGCTTTGATGAACTCGTATTATGGTTTTGGCAAAAGTGTTTTACATCAGATGCCGTTCCTGACTCAACCCTCAGCATTTACCCGGGCTTGAAACCGGCACAAGAGATACACTGACTTGTGCTCCAAGTGGCTGGTTCGACTTGACTGTGACCTCTGTAAGGGACTTTAAACATCTGCTAAGTTCATGGCAAAAACCAACACAGACATGTTCCTGTTTTTAATATTTTACATCTAGCTGTTTTTGTTTCATTTTTTTAATATAATTTCTTCCATTTAGTTTTCATTTTATATGCTTTTTTTATGATTATCTACTATTGTCTTCTGTGTTCTTTGTTAAATCAGGTCTCTTGTAAACGAGTCCTTGAGGCTCAATGAGACTAACCTGTATAAATAAAGGTTGAATTGAATTACCTGACAAAGATGGTGCAGAGGGGTTTATTACCTGAGAAAGTTTATAAAAAAGCTAATGAACCTAATAAAATTCAGTGTTAGGATGTTTTAAATCTAGTGTGTTGCTCCTGTAAACTGCATCTAAATGGATACACAGAAGATGTTGGAGTCAGCCTCCCCACCATCACAGACATCTACACCTCCAGATGCAGGAAGAGGGCCACCTGCATCATGAAGGACCCCAC
>NC_056515.1:2530413-2540320 GCF_014905685.2 Nematolebias whitei | reverse complement strand
TGTTGCTGCTGATCTGTTTCATGTTGCTGCTGATCTGTTTCATGTTGATGTGTTCATGCATGCTCATCTGCTCACAGACTCATGCTCATGTTCGTGCTGCTGTTTGGTGTATTGTTTTTATACTATTAGTGTGTAGTGTATATTTAGTTAACATTTTTCTTACTTCATATCTTGGATTACTACTGTTTTTCTTTTACATTTTATATGTTTTGTTGGGGGCAGCACGGTGGCACAACTGGTAGAGCTGCTGCCTCTCAGTGAGCAGGTCCCTGGTTCAAACCCCGGTCCAGGGGCCTTTCTGGGTGGAGTTTGCATGTTCTCTCCGTGCATGTGTGGGTTTTCTCCGGGTGCTCCGGTTTCCTCCCACAGACCAAAAACATGCATGTTAGGCTGATTGGTAACTCTAAATTGTCCCTAGGTGAGAGTGAATGGTTGTTTGTCTCATTTGTCTCTATGTGTCCCTGTGATGGACTTGCGACCCGTCCAGGGTGTCCCCCGCCCCTCGCACAGAGATTGCTGGACATGGGCACCAGCGACCCCCGTGACCCAAAATGGAATAAGCGGGTAAAGATAATGGATGGATGGATGGATGGATGGATGGATGGATGTTTTGTTGGATGTAACTGGGACCCTGTGTACATAATTTTGTTCCACCACATGTACCACATGGGGTGCGAATGACAATAAAGAACCTTGAATCTAAAAAGGCTCCTCGTCAACACTAACAATGTTCTGTGTTCTGGATCAGTCTGGGGACTCGCTGCCTGAACCTCCTGGGCTTCCAGCAGTTCATGGACGACAGCGAAATGACCTCTGACCTGATCGACGAGGGGAAGGAGCTGATTCGGCGCGGTGAGACTTCAATAATGATGGCCATTACAGAACAGGACAGGATCAGCTGAAAATATTCAGTCAGTCGTGTTTTCTTTACAACAGAGAGGAGGAAACGCCAGAGGATTGAAGATGGAGAGAACAGACGCAGGGTGAGTCTGAATTTCTTCAAAACTTTTGACACTGACTGACTCACCTGCACCTGTCTGCCCAGGTGACACTGATGGCCATTAACCATCAGATGTATGGCACATGATGAATTTATCTGAGCTTGATGAAGCCTCTAAGTGTGTTTCCATGGTAACAGCTCACCTGTTCTCAATTTGTTTCCATGGAAACAATTCACCTGTGTGTGTTTCAGGAGTGGAAAGAGCGTTACGGAAACCAGAGAGACGACTTTGCCACCAGGAACCGGAGCAGCCATGAGATGAAGGAGACAAACTACTCCGAGTCCAGCAGGGACAGACGTGAGTCAGAAAGTCTTTATCTCACACATGGGATCACCTGGGATCATGTGTTTGAACAGAACATTGCCTGCTTCTGATCAACAGAAGCTAAATATTCTCACTCTGGGAGCCGAGCAGAGAGGGACTGCATCGAGCTGCTGCAGGACGCCGAACCTCTGGACTTCAACGCCGACTCTCTGACAGACAACCCTCTGGAGACTGAGTCCGGCAGGTAAACAGGAAATGCATCAGACACAAGTATTTCTGTAAATATGTTCAGGGCTGGCATGTCACACGAGGAAGTCTTTGTTTCTGTGCAGCTTCAGGAATTTGGGGACTTCTCTGTTATTTGTTTGTTTTGTATTTTCAGGCCCACAGCAGGACGGTATCTGTCTATGTCGTCGTCTCGAAACCGAATATTTGACGACGTCTAACATCATTTTCTTCAGCTCCTCCTGCTGAGATGTGATGCAGCAATGAACTCCACCTCTCAGCTGTTTCCTCCCAGCATGCATGCTAAAACCTGCCAGCTTGGCTGCGTCTGAACCTCTGTCTCCCAACACTTTGATCAGACCTCGCCTCCAGCTCGGCTGCTGGTCAGTGACAGCTCTTCGAAGGACTATTTCTGCTGTCTCTGTTGTTTAAAGCCTTCAGTCTGAATGATGAAGCTGGACTCATTGCTGAGCAACTGTCTCTGAGCATGCTCATGAACGCACGTCATGCTAATCGGAGCATTAATGAAGGTCACTAGGTGTTATTTATATTTATAATTTCTCCTCCATGTTGAAGATTTATTTAACTGATGAATCACACTGAAAATTAATTTGCACTTGATCTGAAATGCCTGAACTATTAATTCATGATGATGGTGTGAAACCGGTCGGCCCTGAAGCTCTACATAACCTGACCCGCAACTCTTTGTGCACGTTACATTTATAAGCCCCCATTTGTGTTGATGTGTAGAAACTAAACTTGTATTTCTGTTTGTTTGATCAGATTTAGTTTACAGCACAGGATAAAGTTTTCTAACCAGCTGTTTTCATCTGTCAGCCAATTTAAATCCTTAGACATAATAAGTTTATACTTCATGTTGTTAATCCAGTTTTAACTCAAGTAATTTTAGTTTTTATTAGTTTAGTTCATTTGAGTTTAACCTGAAACACCAAGAGGACCGAGTACACATCCCAGAGGAACTCCACAGAGGTCTCATCCTGCGTTGAACCTTCTGATTGCAGCTTCATGAAAACAAGGAGCTGCTGGAAGTGTAGAAAACATGAACAGATCCTTAAAATCTGTTGAACATGTCAGTTCAGATGCTTCATGACAGAAACCCAACCATTGAAGATGGACGATGCAGCCGGTTTACCACCTTCATTTGCCTCTCCCTCCTCTGCACATACAGTACATGTAAATGTTTTTGTATTCTACGAAGTAATGGTTTGTATTGAACAGTTTTGTTTGTGTGTCATCATGCTGGTGACTGTTGAAGAACTCAATGATTTCTGTTCTGAATATTGATCATCTTTGTGTTGTGGAAACAGTTTCCTCTGCAGACAGTGTTGTGCCAGAAAATAAAACTTGATCTCAGTGGAACAAACGGAGTTCTTCTGGTTTTTAGTTCCAGTTTGACTGTAAATTTTGGGCAGAGCAGATTTGGTGTCCTGGTTGATGGTAAACTTTTCTCCATGTTTTCCTTTGACCTGTTTTAACCATCCGTGAGACGAAGCTGCAATCTGCTCACGTTTCATTAACAAACTCAAAGTTCTGCTGTCTGGGTCCACGTGCGCACACACACACGGTATGTACACTCGTTCCTAACAAGATGACTTTAGTTTTTTAAATCTGAAATCGTATTTTGTTTGACAGCAGAAACTTATCCACATTTTCTCACATAGTTTACATGAAGGTACTGTAGATTTAATCTTGTTCATCAATATTAATGTAATATTACTGTATAAACATATACAGTACAAGATGCATCATGGGTATTTTTACTGCCTGCTGTAAAACAAACCATGAAAACCGCAGACCTCCATATACTGAGACGAGCTGTTGTCAATTTAGCTTCTATTAAATCGAGCAGGAAGAAGGATGGAGTTCATTGTTGAAAGATTATTTTAAAGGTGTTTGTGATGGAGCAGTTGTCCACCTCTGAACTGAGACTTTCCTAGTAGTCCGTTTGAATATTCTTGGTCAAACTGATCTTTTATTAACATGGTGCTAATGTCAGTTAGGACAAAGCTATGACTGACAGATGTGTAGCTAGCACATCTTAGCTCTCGGTTCCTCCTGAGTTTAAGCCGGGCTGTCAAGTTGTCTCGGGATACTGTACAAAAATATCCATCCATTATCTTTTAATCGCTTCTTCCTTTTTGGGTTGCGGGGGTCACTGGTGCCCATATCCAGCCATCACTGTGCGAGAGGCGGGGGACACCCTGGACCGGTCTCCAGTCCATCACAGGGACACAGACACAAACAACCATCCATTCTGTCACTCACACCTAGGAACACTTTAGAGTTACCAGTCAGCCTAACATGTTTTTGGTTTGTGGGAGGAAACAAGAGTAGCCGGGGAAAATCAACACAGTACGGAAAGAACAAACTCCACCCAGAAAGGCCCCCGGCTGGGATGTGAACCAGGGCGACCTGCTTGCTGAGAGGCAGCAGCTCTACCAACTGATCCACCATGCTGCCCTATATTCACATACATAAAAAGACAATTGGTAAAAGTTCTCTATGGAAACCAGCACATCGTGTTGGACCTTTATTTTGTCGCAGTCTCCCATACTGAGCAAGCACAAAGGCAACAGGGGAAAGGAAAAACTCCCTTATAACAAGAAGAAATCTCCAGCAGAGCCAGGCTCAGGACGAGCAGCCATCTGCTTGGACCGACTGGGTTTGAGAGGACAGAAAGAAGGAACAGGATGGCAGGTGTACCCTCTACTGGAAGAAAGACAAAAAACACACAAAACAGGTTGAGCAGAGTAAGTAGCAGCAGCAGAGTCAAGAAATGTGGTCAGTTTGACCTCCAGTAGTATAAACCTATAGCAACAGAACTAAGGGACAGCTCAGGAATCTTAAACCAACCCTAACTATAGGATTTATAAAAAAGGAAAGTCTTAATCCCAGTCTTCAAACTGGACAATGTGTCAACCTCATGGACAGAAACTGGAAGTTGGTTCCACAAGAGAGGAGCCTGAGAACTGAAGGATCTGCCTCCCATTCTGTTTTGGGAAACTCTAGGAACCACAAGTAAACCTGTAGTCTGAGAGTAAAGTGCTCTGTTAGGGAAATATGGACCAATAAAATCTGTACTATAAGATGGAGCCAGGATGTTGAGCACTTTGTAGATCAGAAGTAAGATTTTGAATTCTATTCAGGATTTGACAGGGAGCCAATGGAGAGAAGCTAAAACTGGAGAAATATGATCTCTCCTACCAACTCTCGTTAAAACTGCCAGCTGCATCTTGGACCATAGGAAGACGTTTTAAAGAAGTATTTGGACACTCAGATAATAAAGCATTGCAATAGTCCAGTCTAGACGTGACAAATGCATGGAGCAGTTTTTCTGCATAATATTTGCACAAAATGTTTCTAATCTTAGTGATATTACGCAGGTGGAAGAAAGCAGTTCTGGTAACATTTTTAATGTGGGAGTTAAAAGACATGTCCTGATCAAAAATAACACAAAGATTTTTAACTTTAGAGCTGGAGGACAGATTAATGCCATCCAGAGAAAATGAAAGACTGAAAATGTTATTCCTAAATTGCTCAGGTGCAAAAAACACAACCTCTGTCTTGTCTGAGTTTAAAAGCAGAAAATTAAGGGTCATCCAAGTTTTTATGTATTAAAGACGTAATTGTAGTCTAAGTCGCTGATTGGATTCATTGCATTTCATGGACAAATATAACTGAGTATCATGAGCGTAACAATGAAAATTTATCCCATGCTGTTCATGTTCAGGCTGCTGCTTAATATACCTTATTATTTTGCACTATTAGTGTTTAGCGTATATCTTAGATCCTTGTATACTGTTTCTTTTTATACACTAAAGTTCATGTTCAATAATCCAAGTAAAAACCCAACAAAGTTCAGTAAGGTCATCTGGATGTTTTTTTTTTTTTTTGCTGAGACGTTTCATCCTTCAACCAAAAAACTTCTTCAATCTGAGGAGCCACCAAACAAACTGATTCCCATAATGTAAGAGTTCCACTGCCTGCAGCTCCTCCTCCTAGATGGCCACCAATTACCACCAGCTGTCAGCCATCCACCTGATGAGGCTCCACTACTATTTAAGGCCAGTGTGAGCATTGTACCCTTTTTTTTGGTATTTATGCTTTTGGCCTGTATATTTTATGGCCCACGAGTTGTACTTACCTTGTTCCTTATGCCCACAGTCATCCTGCTTCCTTGGATCCCGTCCAGTCCTGTCCCTGCCTCCTGTGCCTTGCCTTCCAGTCACTCACCTGTTCAACCTGTCTTGCCTGTCCTGCTTGGTTTCTCATCTCTGGAGCTCCTGATGGATTAAACCTGCACCTAGCATCTGCACCACCACCTGTAAGAGAAAAGACAAACAAATTACCACCTGTGCTTTGCCTGGCAAGTGGACATCACTGACCCAGTTCTCTTTCCAGGATCACCAAGAGATGATCTGTACAAATTATCACTGTAAATAATAAACACTGTTACTTTTTCTATCCGAGTCTTGTCCTGCTCTGGTCTTGTACCACTCTGGCTTCCCAGCGTTCTGACAGAAATGCTCCAGCCACACAAGACCCAGAATGAGACCAGAGGTGAGCAAGGTCCCTCACAGATGGAACACATCAATAAACTTGAGGAGATGCTCCGACAAGTATTAACTCAAAAACAAGAGGCACAAACAAACATGAGAGAACTTGGAGATATGCTTTTTTCACTTAATCAATGACTTTCACCTTCTTCTCCTCCTCCAGCACCAACAGCACCTCCCGAGCCCAGTTCCTCCAAAACGGAACCCGGAGGCACTGCCACTACCCAACAGGTAATCACTAAACCTTCAGAATATTCCTCCGGAGACCCTAATCTATGTGGAAGTTTCCTATTACTGTACAAATTAAGCTCGTATTCAAGGGAGCATCTCAGCTATATGCTACAGACATTGCAAAAATCACTTAATTCACCAACCAACTAAAAGGTGACGCACTTCGGTGGGCTAACTCTTTTTTACAGTTTCATGACTTGGATTGTGTGTCGTTTGATACCTTGTTAAAGGAGTTTCGCCGAATCTTCGACCGCCCTTTGCAGAAACCCAACACCGTAAAGCGACTACCATATTTTACACCCTATAAGTCTCACTGGAGTATAAATTGCATATGTCCAAATATGTCTAATAATTTGGAAAAATCCATAAATTTGTCGCTTTGCTGTATAAATAGCACATATTATGCGTCACCGCTGACGCGTCATATTTGTTGCGTTTCACTGCTGACAACCTGGAAATGTAGGCCGGTGCTGTCCCTAAAATCGCTTTGTTGCTAAAATGATAGCCACTTGGGAGGACTTTCACCAGATTAATACTTATAATAAATTATTTGTTTGCTCAACATTATAGCAAAGATGTGTCTCAGTTGAACTATTCCTTAAAAATGCACATTAATGGTCAAATCAGCTGAACTGCAAAAATAGTTTTGCTGCTCTGGTGCTGCAAAGCGGGCACGCGCAGCACAACCGGCTGCTGCATTTCTTTTAAATTTAACAAGATAACCACCTGAAAAAAATATTTGTTTGCTCGGCTTTATAGTAAAGGTGTGTCTCAGTTGAACTATTCCTTAAAAAAATGCACTTTAATGGTCAAAACATGGTAAAAAGAAGCTTGCGAAATGAAGCTGGCAAAATAAAACTGGCGAAATGAAGCGGCTTTAACATTACAGGCCCACCCAGCCATAAATAATAACAAAAACACCAGTTTATTTTATTTGTTTTATTTGTTGTTTCTTTTTTCATTCGAATCCTTCGAATTCTTGGTCCTTGGTGTCACTGGCAAAGAGTTCTGCCAACTCCTGAGGGAGATGAAGCGGTGCCTCATCCTCCTCTTCATCCCCGGGGCTGTCAGAGTCCTCCTCCGCATCAGCTCCAGCTGATATTCCAGCCTTCCTGAACCCCAACTGGATTGTCTCTTTGCTCACTGAGGTCCACATGTTGTCATTCCAGCCGAGGACCTGTTAGAATGTGGCGTGGCGCATCCGTCCGGTGGTGGTGAAGCTGTGGTCTACGCTCACCATCCACTCCTCCCACAGGCAACGCAGGGCAGCTTTAAAGCTCTGTTTAATGGAAATGTCGAAAGGCTGGAGGATTTTTGTTAATCCTCCAAGGATAATGGCAGGTAAGGAGTTGCAGGTATTTATTTTCTCCTTAAACTGGGGCGTAATATGTGCACACATACCGTCCATGATGAGCAGGGCTTTGCACGTCTTAAATAATTTGTTGGGCCGTTTGGTGTAGTATTTGGACAGCCATACACCCATCATCTCCTGTTCCATCCACCCTTTCTGATTTACGGCCACCACTACCTGCAGGGGGAACTCCTCCTTCTACATTGTTTTTCTTTTAAAAATGACCATGGGTGGCAGCTTGGATCCGTCACCGTAGCATGCCAGCACCACAGTGAAGTGTGACGTTACTTCTCGTGCCTGGTGGTGAGGATGTTCACCGATTTTACTCCTTTCTCCGCCACACTTCGCCCCATGGGAATAGCAAAAGTCAGCGGAACTTTGTCCATATTGATCAGGTGGTCAGGAGAGATATTGTGCTCCTCTACCTACCTCTTCACAAAAGCGCGGAAACTCTCCACTTTCTCGGTGAAGTCTGCTTCTGGCACAAGGTTGTCCGCACTCTGATGGACAGATGGTGCCAATGGATGAAGCGGAAACACCAGGATGGCCCTCCAACAAACTCTGCAATGTCCATCTCCTTGGCTATAGCCATCATGTGGAGACGGAGCTGCACCATCAACAATCCTCTGCCCGCGGCACGTTCCTGCACCACCCAAGTCTTCACCCTCTCCTCCAAAGCTGGCCATCTTGCCTTGCACCCACGATTTGCCCTCATAGACCTTTTCATGGCCGTTAACGTGACCGCTGCCTTCCTCCAATCCCAAACCAACTTTTCACTCACCCCAAAGTGGCGATCATCTGCCCGGTTTCCATGTTCAGCAGTGAACTTTATAACCTGCAGCTTGAACGCTGCAGAATAGGACTTCCTCTTTGGTGGCATTTTTTTCTCTTTTATAAATAATATTTGATGAATGTTGTCTGTCTTCTCTCTCCAACTCAAACAACTGACGTTTTTGGTGGGTTGGCGGGGTTTTAGCGAGTTTTGGAATAACAAATACGCCTACCGGTAGTCGTCAGAAGCCTAGAGTGCTAGAGCACCCTCAAGCACCTCTAGTGGCCAAAAAGGTAGTGGTCATGTCAGAATGAATATTTTCAGAAGCCTGGCGTGCTAGAGCTCCCTCTAGTACCTCTAGTTGCAGAAAAAGGTAGTGTTCATGTCAGAATGAATGAAAATGGTCATATCTCAGTCAAAAGTTGGGTTATAAATATGGAGAAAAATCCATAAATAAGTCACTTCGTCATATAAGTCATGGGGTATGCAAATTAGGCAAAAAGGTGCGACTTATACACCGGAAAATACGGTACTTGGATTATGTCAGGGCCGACGTCCAGTGGCAGAGTACACTCTCAAATTCCGGATCCTCACCGCTCAGATGGGGTGGAATGAAATGGCACTTCAAGGTACTTTTCTAAATTCTTTGTCTGACCCAATTAAAGACCAGCTAGCTGCACGAGACAAACCCGAGGATTTTGACGAGCTGATTGAACTGGCAGTCTCAATTGATGAACAAAAGGAGAGAAGCGGGATTACAGTCTCCACAATCACTCCACTTCCGGGTTCACAACATCAGGTGAGCCACGTGCCTACAAACACCCGGTAATAAACTACAAGGACCGTGAACAACTCGCTTCCGGTTCACCTCTCCCTTCTTCGGTTCCAGTCAAACACCTTCCTGCTCTTCCTGAACCAGAATCGATGCAAATTGGGCAAACTCGCCTAACACCTTAAGAGAAACAGACACACAAAGACTCTAACTCCTGCATATACTGTGGCAACTCTGGCCATTATTAAGCCAACTGCCCATTGCAAGGAAACGAAAATGCCCGCCATTAAAGAGAGAGATACTGGTGGACACTTCTGCTCTCTCTCCCACATGTAGACTGTTACTTCCCACCATCATTCAGATAAATCAAGATCGTCTTCCTGTATCAGCATTAGTTGACTCCGGTGCCGAACAGAACTTGATCAGTGTAGTGAACTTGACCTGATGTCAAATCAATGACCTTAGGATCATATGGTCAGAAACTGTCATTTCATTGATCTGCATCTAGAAATACAGGTTGATCGATCCTGAGACTTTCTTTCTTGAATTAATCAAGTGGAAAAGACAATTCTCTATGATCATTACTATTTTACAAATGTTTGATAATCAAATTGTGTTAGTTCAAACAATGTTTACATGTTGAAGTGAACTACTCATTTTTATTTACTGTTGTGTTTTAACTTAATTTCTCCACCCGAGTCTTGTAGTTACCGC
>NC_056515.1:2523471-2530403 GCF_014905685.2 Nematolebias whitei | reverse complement strand
GGAGCCTCTTCAAAGTAAAACAGGAAGTGGGTCAATTTCAGAATAAAATAAGAATTGGGAGTCAGATTCAAAAAGGAACAAAATATTATTCCACAACATTACTTAAACAGTAGTAATGATTTTTATTCCTCATTCAAAGAAGAAATCAGGGTAATATGCATTTCTTGATTTTTCTGTCTTCAATGAGCAAATTTGTAAGTGTGTTAAAGTTCGAGCTTCGGTCAACTAAAAAGTTTACTGAAAAGAAATGTCATGTTTAACTTTCACAGCAGATACTAGGAGTAGAGACGCCACTAAGACTGGTTTTCTCCAACAATCTTTCTGTCTGTTCTTAAACAATCCTTGACTTTCCATAACACCTTACATCACAAACCACACCTCTGTTCTGGTCCATCCACGAATCAGAAAGCTCTCAAATGAACCGGAAGTATAGCCCGTTTAAATGTGGCAACTTCCCAGTTCAACAGTAGAGTTTCAGAGTTTCAGAGTTTTAGAGTTAAGAGAGTTGAGGAGAAGAGTTCACAGGAGAGTTATGAGAAGAGTTTCAGAGTTCAAGAGTTCAGAGTTCTGAAGGAGTTCAGAGTTCTTGGAATCCAGAATGCAGAGATTTTGGGACAACCTGGAAGCAAAACGCAGGCGTTCATGGTTGCTGCTGGGCCAAACGAGCTGAACCAGAGACGATTTTGGGAATTATAACTTCTGTTTGGATAACCTCGCACGACTCTCGAGGTATTTTAGCTGTTCTCAACGGAGACGCTGAAAGTGGCTGGAAGTAGGACTTCACGCCGACCTGATCTATCTTCAAAAAGGTAAAGTCGACCTTCACCCAAAAGTGTACCGTTTGGGACAAGCTGATTTCCAAAGAGCGTGCTGTTCTGGTTAAAACAGATAAATTCCCTCACACATCTCTCTGTAAGATAAATCTCAATTTTCCATCTTCAAACTCTCCTTTCTGCTAGAAAATTAATCCAGATGTTTTCATTAATGTCTGTGGTGAAGCAACGGAAAACCATGGCCGTATGGTTTTCCTGATTGATTGATTATGTTGTTATTTTCATATTTTGCCAAATTAATGTAAATGTTTGATGTTAAACTTTGATTCTGTAAATAAATGACCGCATTCATTTTGATGGGTCAAAGATAAATAACGTCTCTCGTTACATTTCTGTTAAATTCAATGCACGCATGTTACACAGTTCAGAAAAATGAAGAACCCATTTAATGTATGAATATATCTCAGCATCTGTTCATACTACATCAGTCTAAATCTTGTGAAAAAATTATCTCTGCCTACTCAAGAGAGTCCTCCCATTTCCATTGTTGGGGTTACAGGTGAAACTTTAGCCCAGATTTGCTTCGAGACCACCCGACTTCACCTAATAATTTCAGGAAATGATCATGAGATAAATGATTTCTTCATATTTGAGTCTCCTAACGCCCAACTAATTCTGGGTTATCCTTGGCTCAAGGAGCACAACCCTCACATTAATTGGAAGATTGGAAGAATTGAGAAATGGAGTGATAGTTGTTTAAAAAACTGTTTACGCGCTGCTATCACTAACCCACATTGAGAACACTCCCCTTGAGGAGACAGATATTTCTGCCGTTCCTCCCGATTATCATGACCTGGCCCCCAGATTTAGTAAACAGCGAGCCCTGTCACTTCCTCCGCACCACCCTTATGATTGTGCGATCGATCTCCTCCCTGGGTCTCTTCTACCCTCCAGTCGACTGTACAATCTCTCTGGACCTGAAAGAGAGTCCATGAAGAAATACATTGAAGAGTCCCTCGCTTCAGGCATTATTTGTCCCTCCATCTGTCCTGTGGGGGTTGTGTCCAAAAAGGACAAGACTTTCCGTCTCTGTATTGACTACTGGGGGCTAAATAACATCACTATTAAAAATAAGTATTCACTCCAGTTAATCGACTCCATTCATGAACAGCTTCAGTCAGCCACTATTTTCACCAAACTAGGCCTAAGAAATGCATACCACCTAGTCCACATAAAGGAGGGGGATGAGTGTAAAACCACCTTTAGGACCCTTCTTGGACATTTTGAGTATTTAGTTATCCCGTTTGGCTTGACCAATGCTCCCACTGTGTTTCAAGCTCTAGTTAATGACGTACTCAGAGATTTTATTGGCAAATTTGTCTTCGTGTACCTGGGTGACACCCTTATCTATGCTAAGGATAAGGATGAGCATGTAAAGAGAGCCAGGACTGTGTTTCAGTGACTCTATGAAAACCAGCTGTTTGTAAAGGGCGAGAAGTGAAAGTTCCATGTCTCCTCTGTGTCATTCTTGGGTTTCATATTCGAAGCGGGGTGTTACAGAACAAACCCAGAAAAAAACAAGGTTGTGGTTGAATGGCCCGTTCCTGAGACTAGGAAGCAGCTTCAGAATTTTCTTGGGTTTGCCAACTTTTATAGGTGATTCATTAAAGATTACAGCCAAATCATATCTTCTCTCTCCCAACTCACTTCTACTAGTAGATCCTTTAAATGGAACCCTGAAGCCAACTCTGCTTTCTGTAAACTCAAACAACTCTTCTCTTCCACTCCAGTTCTGTGCCATCTGACCCTAAACAAAAGTTTATTTTGGAGGTGGACGCCTTGGACTCAGGAGTTGGAGCTGTTCTCTCCCAAAGGTCCCCTGAAGATAATAAGGTCCATCCCTGCACGTTTTTCGCCAGAAGCTTATCCCCAGCAGAGAGAAACTATGATGTAGGGAATCGTGAGCTACTGGCTGTTAAATTGGCATTAGAAGAGTGGTGTCACTGGTTGGAAGGCACGGTAACCCCTTTTCTGATATGGACTTATCATAAAAACCTCACTTGTCTCAGGGACGCCAAGCAGGTAACTCCCAGGCAGGCATGTTGGTCTTTTTTTTTTTAACCGCTTCAATTACATCTTAACTTTCAGACCTGGATCAAAGAATGTCAAACCTGATGCATTCTTGTGACAGTTTTCTTCCCCAGACAGTTCTGAAACTGAGGAGAGCATCATCCCCCTGGTTTGTGTAGTGGGGGCCCTCACATGGGACATCGAGAAGGAGATTTGGGAGACTCAAGGAGATGAACCCGACCCCGGCACTGGACCCGCCGGAACCCTCTTCGTCCCCTCTGTTATGAGGGCTAAGGTATTGGGCTGGTTACACACCCACAAATTTTCTTGCCACTCTGGCACTTCTCGCATGCTCTCCCTTGTAAAGAGTAATTTCTGGTGGCCCACTCTCACTGAGGATGTAAAAGGGTTTGTCGCTGCTTGCTCCACATGCGCAAGAAATAAGACTGGCCATCAACCACCTGCCGGACTTCTACAACCCTTGCCAAACCCCAGCCATCCCTGGTCACACAGCTTGGTGGACTTTGTCACGGGTCTGCCCCCCAGTGAAGGTGACACCACAATTCTAACAGTTATTGACAGGTTTTCTAAAGTGGCCCATTTTGTTCCCCTGCCTAAGCTCCCGTCTGCATTTGAAACTGCCTAACTGTTGATACAGCGTGTGTTTAGAGTCCACAGTATACCCCCCGATGTGGTCTCGGACCGTGGCCCACAATTTATTTCCCAGGTCTGGTGATCTTTCTGCAAAACTCTAGGGGCATCTTCCAGTCTCACATCAGGATACCACCCCCAGTACAACGGCCAGGCCAGGCCAAGCATTGTAACCAAGAGTTGGAGACCACACTTCACTGTGTCATAGAGAGAAACCCCTCAGCCTAGAGCCATCACCTGGTGTGGGTGGAATATGCCCACAATACTCATAAATCATCAGCCACAGATATGTCCCCTTTCGAGGCCTCCCTTGATTATATTCCCTCCTTGTTCCCCAGCCAGGAGACCAACATTTCTGTTTCGTCAGTTCAACACCACTTTTGCCGATGTCGACGAGTCTGGCAGCAGGCAAAAGTAGCATTAATGCAGAGAGCAGCCCAAAATAAAAGATTTGCCGATCATCATCGTTTCTCAGCTCCATCCTATCAGGTGGGTCAGAAAGTGTGGCTCTCTACTAGAGGCGGCTGTGGCTGAATGGTTAGAGCAGTTGTCCTCCAATGTGAGAGTTGGGGGTTCAAATCCACCAGCAGTCACATGCCGAAGTGTCCCTGGGCAAGACACTGAACCCCTCATAGCCTCTGATGTGTGTCCCATCAGTGTATGAATGTGATCTAAAAGCACTGATTAGTTTCATTAGAATGATTTGTTCAATTAGTTTTGTAGGGATCTAGTAGAGTGCTGTATGAATGGGTAAATGAGGACACCGATTGTAGTGTAAAGTGCTTTGAGTATCTTGAAATAAGATAGAAAGGTGCTATATAAGTACAGTCCATTTACCATTTACCATTTAGAGACAGTCATCTCAAGGACACACCCAGAAATATGGTGCCCCGGTTCATCTGCCCTTTCCCCATCATTAAAATCATAAACCCCTCTGCAGTGTGCCTTCAACTACCCAGCTTCATGAAAATCTATCCTACTTTCCATGTTTCCCAGGTCACACTTGTATCAGTAAGTCCCTTGTGCCCTCCAGCTGACCTCCCTCCACCCACCCAGTTGATCGATAACATTCCGATTTTCAGCGTCAGGACAATTCTGGACATGCAACGCTGAGGTCGGGGGTTCCAGTACCTAGTCGACTGGGAGGGTTAAGGACCTGAAGAGAGGTCATGGATCCCACTATCATTCATCCTAGACCCAAGTCTCATCACCGCCTTCTTCAGAGCTCACCCCGAGAAGTGCTTCACACTACCTGGAGGCAATTCTTGGGGGGGGGGGGGGGGATAATGTAAGAGTTCCACTGCCTGCAACTCTTCCTCCGAGATGGCCACCAATTACCACCAGCTATCAGCCATCCACCTGATGAGGCTCTACTACTATTTAAGGCTGCAGTCCAGTGTGACTCTTCACTGGAGCATTGTACCTTTTTTGGTATTTATGCTTTTGGCCTGTATATTTTATGACTCGTGAGTTGCACTTACCTTGTTCCTTGTGCCCGCAGTCATCCTGCTTCCTTGGATCCTGTCCAGTCCTGGTTCTGCCATGATTATTGTCCCTGCCTCCTTTGCCTTGCCTTCCAGCCACTCACCTGTTCAACCTGCCTTGCCTGTCCTGCTTGTTTCCTCATCTCTGGAGCTCCTGGTGGATTAAATCTGTGCCTAGCATCTGCGCCACCACCTGTAAGAGAAAAGACAAACAAATTACCAACTGTGCTCTGCTTGACATATGGACATCACTGACCCAGTTCTCTTTCCAGTATCTCCAAGAGATGATCTCCTGTACAAATTATCACTGTAAATAATAAACACTGTTACTTTTTCTGTCCGAGTCTTGTCCTGTTCTGGTCTCGTAACACTCTGGGTTTCCAGCATCCTGACACATAAACAGCATACTCTATAGAATTGCTTTATACTTCATTGTTTTGTTTTTGTTTTTTGTTTTTTTGGAGCGGGTGTAAAGACTCTCTTATCTGCTGTTCTGTATTGCTCGATGTATCACAACTGTATCTTGTCCTTTATCTGTATCTGCTTGGCTTTTTGATCTGCTTGCCTTTTGGTATCAACAAGTACAGATTGAACTAAGTCAGAGAATGTATTCGAGTTTTTTGTGTACAGGACATGAACTAACAGGGAGCTGCTGGTGTGTGTCCCACCTGATGACAAGATCACCAGTAAACTGGAACGGCAGAAGAAAATAATAAAACAACTCAATAAAAGGACTTCCAGGAAATAAAGACATCAGTTTGAACTAGTTTAGACAAAGAACTGTAAGAATGTGTGACATGTCTCTTGGTGGAGCTTTTGTGTTTAAATACAGAAAATCCTCTCTCTCCTCCTCCTCCTTTCTATCAAAATCAGTACAGGTCTGTTTGCTTCGGTCACGGCGGGGGCTGTCGTGCTGGTGGGGGCCGAGGACGGAGGGGCATGGGGCAGGGACAATGAGGAAGAGGTATATATGGAGGAGCCACTCCTGACATCTGCTACAACTGTGAAAGACCAGGCCATTGGGCCAGAGATTGCTGAGCTCCAACACAAGGACCAGCGCCACCCAGTGGACAACCAGGTATGCTGCCACACAACCCAGCAGCAATACCCACTCTGAACACAGGAGGGCAGTATCCGCAGTCGGAAGACTTTCCCACTCCTGGTACTTACTGACACACCCCTGAGAACCAACAAGGTAGCATGGGCACAGCAGACCCTATGCTCCCGGCGAGAGTGGTAGGACAAGAAATGAACTTCTTGGAGGACACAGGAGCCACCTACTCTACAATCACCACAGCTCCTGTCAACTACCTATCCACAAAGACTGTGTCATTAATGGGGTTCTCAGGGACAATGTCTGCCTTTGACTGTACCACTGCCATTTCAGATAGGAACACAAAAATTGCAACATCCATTTGTCTGTTCACCTGCAACACCAGTCAACTTGATCGGAACAGACTTACTGATAAAGTTGGGGGCAACTGTACTCTGCGGGGCACAAGGGGTGAAAGTTCAATTCCCAGATGGCTCCTATTTGCGATGTGGTGAACTGTGCACAGATGGACAGTACTTGATACAACCAGTGGCTCCTGAACATGCTATCTACTGGGGCCACATGACTGCTGAAGGGTCTAGTTCACTACTGAAGCTGTTCCAACAATGGAAGCCTTGGATCCTGAGTCTACGTGCCTATGTCTCTCCTCCCGACCCCCTGCATGTCATGCTTTTTTATGACAAGAGCCACGCAGACTGGTATCAAGAGGAGTTTACAGCTCAATTGGAAGGTAAGATTTGGATAATTCACACACAAAACATTTATGTGGCCCCAGCTGGGGTGGCAGTGGCAGTAGATTTAACTCATGAACAATTGCTGTGGTATCAAATGAGTGATGAAACTGTGCCTCACATCTCTCTCTCTCTCTCTCTCTCTCTCTCTCTCTCTCTCTCTCTCTCT
>NC_056515.1:2507706-2523461 GCF_014905685.2 Nematolebias whitei | reverse complement strand
TCTCTCTCTCTCTCTCTCTCTCTCTCTCTCTCTCTCTCTCTCTCTCTATCATCATCATCATCATCATCATCATCATCATCATCATCATCATTCTGCCGCAGCAATGTTGGCCTCCATACCTAAAGGATTATGGGCCATCTCCCCCATGGACGTGGGGAAGACACAGTCCAGCCCAATCACCCAGCACAGGTAAACACAGATACACCCATTTGGGTCCCACAATACCAACATAAACAACAAGCAGAAGAAGGAATTGCAGACTGCAAGAGTTTTAGAACCCTTGCAGTCTGAGTGGAACACGCCCAACTTGACTGTAGAGGAAAAAAATGAACCGGTAAATATCGAATGGCCCACAATTTACAAGCCATTAATGCAATATTAAAAACACCCACAATACCTTTGTTCCACTTTGGAGTAAGCTGTTGGGGGAAGAATCAGTTTTGTTGTGTGTTTCCTTGACTGATGAAGCCTCCCGGATCGAAGGCGAAATGTTTCAGCACAAAAAAGAAACTGTCCAGATGACATGACTGAAAAATGTTGGATTGTATACCTGGATTATTGAGCATGGACTTTGTTGTTACCCACAGTACCTGTTCCAAATCCTTATGTCTCTATCTCATCTCTGGACCCTACACACCACTGGTATAAAACTGCAGAGATTTATTCTCATTTACATATAAAGGACAGCAGTGACGCTACACTCGATTCCCACAAGGATTTGCTCTGTCTCCTAGTATCTTTAATCAGGTGTTAAAAGTTGTACTGCAGTCTTGCCCTCTCCCCAGAGACACCAGACTGATCCAATATGTGGACGACCTGTTGTTGGCAGCACCCACGCCTGACACCTGCATAGAAGCAACTAGGTTGGTGTTGGAACATCTACACAAAAATGGCTTTTAGGTTAGTAAAAATAAATTACAGATTGGCAGAAAACAGGTCTCCTTCCTGAGACGAATAATCTCTGCAGGAACCACTAGCATGTCCAAAACTCATAAACAGAGTATCTTGACACACCCCAAACCAACACGTGTAAAATACATGCTTTCCTTTAAGGGCCTAACAGGGTACAGCAGAGGGTATATTCCTGAATACACAGATTTGACACAACCCCTGAGGGATTTGGTCAAAGATCAAGGCATGAGAAACTTGAACAACATTCTAATATGGACACAAGAAGCTGAAGAAGCCTTCATAAAATTCAAACAGCACATGTCATCTGCAGCAAAACTGACATTACCTGATTACAACCTACCCTTCTTTTTAGATGTTTCTGCAACAAACCTAGCCATAAATGGTGTTTTGTTTAAGAGAAAAGGGGGTGAAAGAAAGGTACTACAGTACTTATCAACAATGATGGATAATATGGAAAAACAGCACCCCCCCCCCCCCCCTCCACCAAAACGAAACAGATGATTGCAAAATTAATTAAAAAAAACAGCACACATTGTTATGGGACACGCCCTAGTGGTATTAACCACACACAGTGTAGTGGCATATGTAAATTCTCAATGCTTTACTATGACCGCTTTAAGACAACACAGGTTATCTAAAGTACTGGAAGCCCCCAACATCACCTTCACACACGAAGGAATAAACATGGTGGACTGCATCTCCGAAGGAGAACCGCACCAGTGTGAAGAGCTTGTGACCACACTGGAAAAAGTAAGACCGGACTTGCAAGCTGACTAACTAATTTTTCTCTAAAATGTAAGCTTCGTCCAATTGATTTAAATGCCTGTATATAAATTGTTGTTGTTTGTCGATGACATGTGAAGGATCCGACATGGCTGAAGGTTTAAAGCCCCATGTAAAAATTGTGATGTCATTGTTGCAGACGTTAAAATCTTTACAAGAACCGTGCTCAGTCCGAAAGATGTTCCGGGTGTAATTGCCCGTCGCTGTTTACTAGAAACACGTTAAAACTTGGACATCTGGAAAGCGTCAATAGGTGTGGTCATGTGACAGTTAAAAAAAATCTCTACTGGGTTATAGCCTCCTTAGGTCTGTAGTTGAAAACAGACTGGTCAGCAATATACCCCCGAGCAACTTTTCTTTTTCTTTTCTTTTTTCTCATGCTTGAGGCTGTGCTTCTGATACGGCAGAATCCTTAAAATAAACACCTATATTTGGATGATTCCTAGAAATAATCTAGAAGAAGAATACCTGCAGATGACCATATGAAGCTGTTATGGTTAAAGACAGGGATTGATAGATTTTTAAATAGGCAGTGATGGAAAAGTGTTTTTATAAGTTGAGGAACAAACAAGAACCTTGGTTAGAAAGGTATAGGGAAATATAACATAAGATTCAACTTGTCTGCTGGCCTCCTTAGATAGAGAACTTTACTAATTGGCTTTTATGTATGTGAATGTTTCTGTAAAGTGCCCTGAGACAACTTTGTTGTTATTTGGGGCTATGTAAATAAACTGAATTGAATTGAATAAATGCCATGTATATTTGTTGCATGAAGGATGTTGAAGTGTGAGTGAGTGTCTGCTGTATGAATGATAGTGTATGTTTATTAATGTATAAGTGATATGGGAGACTTTACAAATGTATAAGATTGAAAACTGATAACTTTAGCAGCCATCTAGTACAAGGTCACTTAATGACAGGAAATGTACACAGACTTATAAAAGAAAAGGCGGAGGAAAAAATCATCACATCAGGCATTTAATTGGTAAGTGACCTTTTTATATTAATCAATCAATCAACCTTTATTTATACAGGTAAATCCCATTGAGCCTCGAGGACTCATTTACAAGAGAGACCTGATTTCAACAAAGAAAGATGACAACAATGGACAACAGCAACAACAATAAACAGTTATAAAAAAGCATACTACAGTTTTTTTTGTTTGTTTTTTTAACAAATAGGATGGCTAAAAGGAAAAGGTAACAAAACAAAAAACAGCTAGATTCCAAGACAAATGTAGAAAACTAACAACAGGAACATGTCAGCATTGGACCCTGCCAGGTGTCCAACAGATTCTTAAAGACACTTAGAGAGGTCAAGGTCGAGAGCTTCAAATCTTTTTGTAAGATATTCCAGGAAACAGGAGCGGAATAGGAGAAGGCCCTTTTGCCTAGTTCAGTCCTCATTGAGGGAACACTGCAGGTAATAATGTCCTGAGAGCGCACGCTGTAGCTGCACTCACGCAGAGACATGTAGGAGGAGATGTATGAAGGCAACAGACCAAGAAGTGATTTAAAGATGAAAATATACCAGTGAGAGAGTCTGCGTGAAGTTAATGATGTCCAGTTAACCAGTGAATACAGGGTGCAGTGGTGGGTACGATAATCACAGCCAGTTATGAATCTTAGTGCACCATGATAGACAGCATCCAACATCTGCAGGGTTCTTGTAGGAGCGTTCATGTAAATAATGTCACCATAATCAATGGAGGGAAGGAAAGTCACAGATACAAGGCGTTTTCTAGCATTCAGGGTTAGACAGGATCTGTTTCTGAAAAAGAAACCCAGTTTAACTTTCAGTTTCTTTATCAAGTTTTCCACATGGAGCTTAAAAGAGAGATGTGAATTGACAAAGATACCCAAATATTTATAGGAATCAGCAAACTCAATGGGGACACCATTTGAGGATAAAATCGGAGGAAGAACTGCTGGGACCAACTTCCTATTTGAAAAAAGCATCCCTTTGGTTTTTTCGGCATTTAGGACAAGTTTGAGGTGAAACAAATCAGTCTGGATGATGTTGAATGCAGATTTCAAAAGCTGGAAAGCCTTAGCAACAGTTTTAGCTCGACAATAAACAACTGTGTCGTCAGCATAGAAATGTATGGATGCATTAGGGATGTTTTTACCTACATTATGTATGTAGATTGTAAAGAGGGTGGGTCCTAAGACTGAGCCTTGTGGTACACCATTGTTGACTGTTAAATAACTGGAGGAAGTACCATTATGTTGAACACATTGCCTCCGGTCTGAAAGATAGTTAGAGAACCAACCAATGGTGTGTTCTGAGAAACCGATTTCTGAGAGTTTATGACACAAGATGTTATGATCCACAGTGTAAAAAACTTTAGACAGGTCTAAGAAAAGTGCAGCACAATAATTCTTAGCATCCAATGCTTCAACAACATCATTAAGAACCTTCAGTGAAGCAGTGGTTGTGCTGTGTTGTTTCCTAAAACCAGATTGATGTGGAGGTAAGATATTAAATGAGTCCAGGTAATCTTTGATTTGAGAGTTTATCAGTTTTTCTAGAACCTTGACTAAAATGCAGAGTTTAGAGATTGGTCGATAGTTGTTCAGTGAGGTGGGGTCACCTCCCTTCAGCAAAGAAGAACAAAGTCTGTTTTCAAGTGTCTGGGATGGAGTTTTGTCTTATGGAGAGATTGAAGATGTGGGTCACAGGGACTGTGATGATATGAGCAGTCAGCCTTAAGAAATAAGGTGGAAGTTCATCTGGACCTGCAGATTTTTTAGGATCAAGATCTTTTAACAGTTTATTGACCTCACTGACTGAGAATGGAGAAAAAGAGAAGCTGTGATTAACTGAGGATTGACTTGTAGGAGGGATTTGATTTGTAGAAGTTTGGTTATTAAGTGAAGTGGCTGATCTTCCATTAGTTACTGTGTCAAATAAAGAACTAGAAGCAACAAAATGTTTGTTGAAACAGTTCAGGATCTCGTGCTTATTTGACACAGGAACAGAGTTAACGAGAAGTTGTGATGGGAGGTCAGATGATTGGGGGGTGCCTGAGAGAGATTTAATTGTTTTCCAGAATCTGTTAGGGTCATTTAGATTTTTGGAAGTCTGAGATAAGAAATAGTTGCGTTTTGCTGCTTTGACAGCAGTTGTGCATTTATTCCTCATCTGTCGAAAACTCAACCAATCAGTGTCTGAGTCAGATTTTCTCGCTGCGGCCCAAAGATGATCTCTCCTGTGCAGGAGGTCAGCTAGCTCTGGAGTAAACCAGGGGTTGTCTCGTCCCTTTATTCTGAACTGACGAAAAGGAGCATGTATGTTCACAAAATAAATGAAATTATTATGAAAATAGTTCCAAGCGGAGTTCACGTCATCAGTTAACAGAATACGATGCCAGTCAAAGTGAGACAGATCCCAGAGGAATGACTGTTCACAAAAATGTTTCAGATCCCCTTTTTGAATTAATCTGGGCTTAGAAGGTGGAAGTTTGATATTTCTCAAAGCAGCTGTCACACAGTGATCACTCAAAAGATCAGCGAATACACCTGTACCAGGGAATTTGTGAGGCATATTAGTTAGAAACAGGTCTAAGATGGAGGAGTTTTCAGGATGGCTTTTATTTAATCTAGTGGGGGAGTCGATCAGTTGGGTTAAATTAAAAGACAAGCAACATTCCTTGAATTTGTCACAGAGGGGGGTCGACTTACACCAATCAATGTTGAGATCTCCAGCCAAAAAGATCTCTGTGAATTTTAAATTACCAAGGAATTCCTTCATGGCATTTAATGCCTCAGGTGATGCTGAGGGTGGGCGGTAACAACCTACTACAGTTAAAAGCTGGCCTCCATTCAAGGTGATATTTACAGATAAGGCTTCAAACTGGTTTGGAATTGTTTTGGAAGACACAAGACTTGAAACCAGAGAATCTCTAATGTAAATAATGACTCCACCTCCCCCCCCCCTTTTTTTTTGACGATCACAGCGGTAGATGTTAAATCCATTGATTGCCACGTCATTATTCATTACAGATTTGTTCAGCCAGGATTCAGAAATAAAGATAACATCAGCCCCAGAAGAACTGACCAGGATTTTCACAGCATCAAGTTTTTTCAGAAGGCTACGAGCATTTACATGCAGAAAATGAAGCCCAGAGGCATTTTTAAAGTCATTTGGTGTGCTGTAATTAGTGGGGGGTCCAGGGTTGGGCTGAATCCCTGAGAGCAGTAACAACATTATTATCAGACATTTTCTCGAGTTTTTTGTGACTGATGTGTAATTACAGGAGTTAACAGTGTGACAATTAGCCCCCATAATCGAACCATGAGAAACATTAATGAAGACGCGATCATTCAGAACCCAAAAACAGTGAAAGTTGCAGTGATGGGCAGATTCAGGTGTATTAACAAGATTCAGTGACTCCAGATAATCTGAGAACTGAAAATAGTGACAATAATATGAATGATGCAGAAAAGTTTCAGACCATAAAACGTCACAGTTCAAATGGGCAAACAAACCCGACGAGGTGGCCCAACTGAAGTTTGAGTAGGGCTGAGGGGGGCTCCGGCCCCCCAGTGAAGAAGGATGGATGCTCCCATGGGAAACAGAAGCTGGGTCCAGAATCAACAGGCCGAAACAGAAACAGATAATTTGCAGCAAATAGCAGAGCGAGCTGCCAGAAAATCCTCCTGAAGTGAAAGGCATGGTCCAAGCTTGTTTCAGGTCAACAGGGGCCAACAGCGTGATCCGGAATAAAATTAATTATTATCCAGGTGATTTTGGATGGAGGCCTGCAGCAGCTCCGATACAAACTCCGAACTTCACTCGAGCACCACGCAGATCTTCTCTTTCACGCTGCTCCTCCACGCTGCTCCTCCGCTTCTCAGCACCCGACAGCACGGGGCACCCCTGGTGAAAAGCGAGACTGACTGGAGAGGCTGAGGCTGAAGTCGGCAACTGGTCCGGTCCGGTTCTGCTCCAGTTCGGCTCCGGCGCTCCAAGCACGAGAGACGAAGAGGCTGAAGATATCCCTGGCCCGGTTCTGCTCCGGTCCGGCGGCGCTTCAAAGCACCGGAGCGTCTCCTCCAGTTGAACACAACGACTCCACGGAGGTGGATCGTCCTGCAGTAAAATTAACGGGCTGCTCACTGAAGCTGAGACCGGCTCTGTAGAAGACGAATCCCCCCACAGCCACCTCGGTTCGGTTCTGGTCCAATTCGAGGGACACAGGTACACTTCCCCCACACCTATGGAGACACCACGAGGGCCAGTCCAGCTGAAAACGAGCAAAATACCACCCGGCGATATTTGTCGGAACCAGGTAGAACCACAAAGGTCCAGATAAGAGTTCGTTGAGGTCCAGAGAGAGAGAGAAAAAACACCGGACCTTGGTGCGTCGACTCCCCAGCTCGAGGGGTCACCTGGCCGGCAGGGTGCGCTCAGAGTGACCGATGGGGGGGGGGAGCGGCTGATCGGTCCTGGGCCAAAATATTTTTTGGACGGTCCCGTCAGGCTCTCTGAGTCACTGAACACCGAATTCGGTTGGAAGGAGGACCAGCTTTAGTCCGGTTCGAAAAACGGGTCAGTTTGATGATAAAAGACTGCAGAGAAGCCGGAGGGAGCTGCTGTCCATCAGCTCGCCGGAAGTGAAGTGATTAATATAAATTTATTTAAATAACTTTTCAAGACCAACAGGTACAGTTCAAACTGGCAGCCCAGACAGAACACAGAAATCTCTGCACTCAAGTTGATAAAAAAAAGGGGAATCCCTGCAGTGTTCTGGTCCTGATCTTCTTCCAGTAGTATGTGCAGATTTTTGCATGTCCAACTATGGGGACATCGAGCTGAATTACACCTTGGGCGAGGCAACCACCTTCCAGTTCGGCCTGTGCAGTGTCATAACGTGTGGAGAACACCAGGCCAGCAGGAGAGGGACCTGGGAGCCATGCCCCTGGATTGGTGTAACTCCACCCTGCCAGGAAACAAAATTGGCAGATGGGCTCATAGAGGATTGTTCTACTACTGCGGTGGAAGGAGACTGATGGTGAGGATCCCGCAGAAAGCAAAGGGTTTGTGCGCAATGGTTAGAATTCAGGCCCCTCTCACACTGATAGGAAATGTAGTCAAGCATTCAGCTTTGCCTGGCTCTTCAGCAACAGCATTGACGGTCCACAGACGCAGACACGTACTGCAGAAAAGAGGTATACCTAAGGTATCTAAAAAAGTTAAATCTGGTCCTCTGGACACTAAAACAAAAACAAAGCAAAACAACCAAAAAAATTGTAGAGATGTTTCGTCTTTCATCCAAAAGACTTCCTCAGTCTGAGGTGCTGTATTCAGCTCAGTCTCTTAAATAGCACCTTCTCAGAGTGGATCAACCAGTTTGCTGCTGACAACCAAAACCAGCTGCTCACATGGTCAAGAAGGACCATCAGCCTAACAATGGATCATTAGCACACTGATGGCTGTTTACTATTCACAGGAGGCTGAGTGATACTAGCAATCACAGCATTGTAAGAGGGGGACAGTTGAACCCGGAGGCCTCCAACCCTGTTTAATGATGGGCAATTTCTTTTCACAAAGATGGCCTTTACTCCTCTCTCAAACCATTGTTCCTCTCTGTCCAGGATGTGAACATCTTCATCCCTGAAAGAGTGACCGCTGGCCTGGAGATGAGTGCAGACCGTAGAGTCCTGGCCTGATGATGTTGATCTTCTGTGCTGGGCCATCCTTTTGGCCAGTGGCTGTTTAGTTTCCCCAATGTAAGACTGATCACAGCCCTCCTGACACTGAACAGCATACACAATATTACTCTGTTTGTGCCGGGGGACTGGATCTTTGGGATGAACCAGTCTTTGCTGTAATGCATTTTGGGGTTTAAAAGCCACTGGGACGTTTTGTTTAGAAAATAAACGTCTCAGTTTCTCTGATACTCCCTCAACATATGGAATGACCACTGGTCTGGGTCTGGGTTCCTCTTTTTCACCTGATGGCTGACTGAAGTCCTATTTGGGTTTCTTCTTTCAGGAAGGCCCAGTTAGGATATCCACATTGCTCTAGAGCCTGTCTTGTGTGGGATTTCTCCCTCTGCCTGGCTCCTGAGTTTGTGGGGACGCTGTCTGCTCTGTGGTACAAAGTCCTGATGACTCCTAACTTGTGCTCCAAAGGGTGATGGGAGTCAAACTGCAAATACTGGTCTGTGTGGGTGGGTTTGCGGTACACCTCAGTTTGCAAATGTCCTTTATCAGATACTGAGATCTCACAGTCCAAGAAAGCCAACCTGCCATTTTTTACATCTTCTCGTGTGAACTTGATGTATTTATCCACAGAGTTGATGTGGTCAGTAAAATGTTGGACTTCCTGAAATTTAATTTTAACCCAGGTGTCGTCGACATACCTGAACCAATGACTTGGTGGTGTCCCTGAAAAGGACGTCAAGGCTCTCTTTTCTACCTCCTCCATGTACAGGTTGGCAACAATAGGAGAAACTGGAGACCCCATGGCACACCCATGTTTCTGCCTATAATATTGCTCCCCATATGTGAAGTAGGTTGACTGTAGGCACAGTTTCAAGAGTTGGCACAGTTGTTCTGTGGAAAGTGTGGTCCTGCTGCTCAGAGTGGTGTCTGATGTTAATCTTAAACTGACCACCTCTACTGCATCATCAACAGGAATGCACGTAAAGAGTGATGTTTCATCAATAGAGACCATTGTTTCATCAGTCTCCATGATGACATCCCTCACCTTATCCACAAAGTCCATGGTGTTCTGTATGTGGTGTTCTGAGCTGCCAACTAAAGGGATGAGTACAGATGCCAGATATTTGGAAACATTGTAAGTGTAGTGGACTAGGCCTATGTCAAAACTGAGTCTTAGGTCAAAACTCTTGACCTTTAGAACCTTGTGGGACAGGAACTGTCATTTCATTCATTTGAACTCAGAAATACAGGTTCACCCATCCTGAGACTTTCTTTCTTGAAGATTCAAGTGAAAAGAACACTCTCTTTTTATTATCATTACTATTTTACAAATATTGATAATCAAAGTGTCTTAGTTCAAACCATTTTAGATGTTGCAGTGCACTAATCAATTTTATTAACTGAGTAATGATTTTTATTCTCATGTCAAAGCTGTTACAGAATAATTATGCATTTTCTGATTTCTGCCTTTGAGTGAGCAAGTGTGCGTTTCCAAGGTTGGAGTCAAACGAAAAACAAGTTGTTGAACGAACTGTCATGTTTTTTAGAATCCTCTCAGACGTAAATAGAGAAGTTTTAGCACCTGTTTCTGAAACGCGCCAAAACAAAACTCTCTCTGTCTGTGAGAACATTTCTGATCTGTTTCATAACAATTCTCGCTGTCTCTAACCTCTTACGTCACAAAACACACCCCGTCTGGTCGTTTCTGACCAATGAACAAATCCCAAAAGTGAACCGGGAAAGAGTCTTTAAAATGTCAGTACTTCCTGGTCTAGTCTGTTCTGATGCAGTTCTGATGCAGTTCTGATGCAGTTCTGATGGAGTGCTGATGGAGTTCTGATGGAGAGTGTTTTGCTGGTTCTGCTCGAGTTCTGTTGAAGCTCTGGAGAAGTTCTGTTCTGTTCAGTTCTGGACAGTTCTGTGGATGATCCTGACATGACAAAAAGCTCTTCCGAGTTCCATGGGATTATAACACTTTCACTAGCCGCTACTTCTGACGAGCTACAGCCATACTAAGGAGACGCTGGACAGGTAGCGTTAACGGAACACCATATCTGCTGATTATCATCAGAAAGGTAATGGGTCAAGTTTCCTACCAAGCGTACCGAGGCGAGCTGGGTTTCTGATGGAGAGTGTCAATTCTGGTGAACACTTACTTCCCCTCACACACCCTCTTACTCCCTCTTAACTTCTTCCATCTTTAAACTTTTCTATCAAGTAGAAATTCTTCCAGATATGTTAGAAATGTCTGTGTAAAATGCTCACCCACATTCATGTGGGTAAAAGATCATAGTTGTACAGTTTTCATAAATGTCTGTGGTGAAGCAACGGAAAAATCATGGTCGTATGATTTTTCCTGATTGATTGCTTATGTTGTTATTTTCATAATTTGCCAAATTAATGTAAATGTTTGATGTTAAATTTTGATTCTGTAAATAAATGACCGCATTCATTTTGATGGGTCAAACATAAATGACGTCTCACGTTTGCATTTCCTTAAATTCAATGCACGTTTTATTCAGTCCAGAAAAATGAGGAATCCGTGTTAAATGATGAATATATCCCAGCATCTGTTCATCTACATAAGTGACAGAGTTAATCATGGTAACAATTGGTCTTAAAGGTACATCTTGTTTGTGGATTTTAGGTAAACCATACAGACTAGGTGTGGCCTCCCCTGGGTACAGTCTGTGGTACAGAATATGGTCAATAGCCTTGTCCTGCTCCAAATTTTTCTGGCAATTTATTAACTTCTTCTTGTAGCAACTTCCTGGATCTCTTTTCAGAGGTTCATAAGTGGTTAAGTCACTAAGGAGTGTCATAACTTTCCCATGATTGTCTTTCTGGTTCAAAATCACTGTGCACCTTCCTTTGTTTGCTGGGAGAATGATGATGTATTTGTCCTTGCTAAGAGTGGTGAGTGCATCCCTCTCCTCTCTACTGATGTTGGAAGGTGGTGGTTTGGCATTGCTGAGGCAGGCTGAAACTTTGATTCTGAGTTGTTCTGCTTCACCCTCTTTCATTTTGTTGTTACGGATGGCTGATTCTGTGGCTGTGATAATCTCCACCAGAGGAATTCTACTTGGTGCAACCGCAATGTTCAGCCCCCTGGCAAGAATCTCTGTCTCTGACTGGGTGAGCTCTTTGTCAGATAAATTCTTCACCCACTTTTCTGTCTCACTGGCATGTAATTGTCTACTGGAGTGTCCAGAGGACCAGATTACCTTTTTTAGATTTTTCTACCTGGATTTTTGAGCATGCATCAGGATATACCTATGGTAGATTTTTCCGTGAACTCACCTACTTATATTGATGCAATAGGAGTCCCGAGGGGAGTGCCAAATGAATATAAATTAGCTGATCAAATAGCAGCTGGATTTGAAAACATCCCCATAATTAATGCAGTTTTTTCAGTCACCCCAAACAAGAACATTGATGGGATTAATTACATACATTATAATGTACTAAGATTGGCAAACTTAACTAGAGATGCTGTAGAGGGCCTGGTTGAGCAATTAGGACCTACCTCTCTGATGGCCATACAAAACCGCATGGCACTGGACATGGTATTAGCTGAAAAGGGGGGAGCTTGTGCTATGATTGGAGAAAAATGTTGTGCTTTCATCCCTAACAACACTGCCCCGGACGGATCGGTGACCAGAGCACTGGAGGAACTGAGAAGACTGATTAAGACTATGCACAAACACTCAGGCAGTGAGAACCCCTTAGAAGAATGATTTTCAAACATGTTTGGCAAATGGAAAACATTAGTAATCTCTCTGTTAGTGTCTTTGGCTACATTTTTAGGGATCATGGTTGTCTGTGGCTGTTTATGTGTGCCCTGCTGTTGTTCACTGGCGGTCAGATTCATCACCTCTATAATCGAGAAAGGTGGCAGTGAGCACCCTCCTGCTTACCAAATGTACAGCCAGGAACGAGACATGGAATTATCCTTAGTGGCCATCGCACCACTACTGGAAGAGGCTGATTGCTTCCGCCAGCTTGAAAGTTGCCTGATTTGCTAAAATGCTGCATTGTGTGCTTACCAAGAAAGATGAGGGAAAGTTTCTTTTCCTGTACAGGTGTAGTCTTGGTCAGAAATGACCACCGTCACAGAGGCGTGAGGTGATGTCCTGCTTTCCTCCTTAAAATGAACAGCTGCCTTGGGGTTTTTCCAGGACATGCAGAGGTACACCTATTCAGGGATGGATAGTTAGGAGTAATGGTCTCTTTCAGAGACCAAAAGGGGGAAAATGTAAAGACGCTCTTATCTGCTGTGCTGTATTGCTCGATGTATCACAACTGTATCTTGTCCTTTATTTGTATCTGCTTGGCTTCTGGATCAGCTTGTCTTTTGGTATCAACAAGTACAGATTGAACTAAGTCAGAGAATGTATTTGAGTTTTTTGTGTACGGGGCATGAACTAACAGGGAGCTGCTGGTGTGTGTCCCATCTGATGACAAGATCACCAGTAAACTGTAACGGCAGAAGAAAATAATAAAACAACTCAATAAAAGGACTTCCAGGAAATGAAGACATCAGTTTGAACTAGTTTAGACAAAGAACTGTAAAAATGTGTGACATGTCTCTGGGTGGAGCTTTTGTGTTTAAATACAGAAGCTGAAAGCTCAGGTCAGACGCGTCTTGGGTTTTTGTTTTTGTTGTATCTCTGTTGGTTTTTGGGTATAACTGGGACCTTGGGTACACAATTTCATTCGACCTCATGTACCACATGTGATGCGAAAGACAGTAAAGAACCTTGAGCCTTAATAACTTTACCTAATGGAATCATATACGAGGTAACAAGTATTGGTCCAAGCACTGTACCCTGAGGAATTACATGACTAACTTTGGTGTATGACGAAAATTCATTATTTACATTTACAAACTGGAATATATCAGATAAATATGATTTAAACCCATTTAGAGCCATTCCTGTAATTCCAGTATCATATTCAAGTCCATCCATCCATCCATCCATCCATCCATTATCTTTTACCCGCTTCTTCCATTTTGGGTCACGGGGGTCGCCGGTGCTCATGTCCGGCAATCATTGTGCGAGGGGCGGGGGACACCCAGGACAGGTCGCAAGTCCATCACAGGGACACAGAGACAAACAAGACAAACAACCATTCACTCTCTCACTCACACCTAGGGACAATTTAGGGGCACCAATCAGCCTAACATGTAGGGTTTCTGGGGGTCTTGTCTTACATGTTGTGTTTTCCCTCATGTTTGCCTGTCACCCCTCTGCATTTCTCCTCCTGTGTTCCAGCACTGTTGCACCTGTGTCTAATTCTAATCACCGCAGGTGTCACTCATTTCACCTTGTTTGTGTCTGTATATATTCAGCCTCTTGGTGTCTTGTCAGTGTCTCTGGATTGTCCTTTTCCTAAGGCTTCATGACCTGTCTCTCCTGTGTGTCCTCCTTTGAGTAAGTTTGCTGCCCCGACAGCATTTTGTTTTGTTTATTTAATTAATAAACTATTTTACTTATTTACTGGAGCTTCATTCGTCTTCCTGCACTTTGGGTCCCACACACGGAGCCGATCATGACATAACATGCATGTTTTTGGTCTGTGGGAGGAAAATGGAGTACCCGGAGAAAACCCACGCATGCATGGCGAGAACATACAAACTCCACCCAGATAGGCCCTCGAACTGGGATTTTAACCAGGTACCTGCACGCTGAGAGGCAGCAGCTCTACCAGTTGCGCCACCGTGCTGCCCATATTCAAGTCTCTGTAGTAAATCATTGTGATCAACTGTATCAAATGCAGTACTGAGGTCTAACAGGACCAGCATAGACACAAGTACATTGTCTGAGGCCATGAGAAGATTGTAGATGAACAGATGCAGAGATATGTTCATCAATTAAAACGGATTCCTCATTTTTCTGGACTGAATAAAACGTGCATTGAATTTAATGAAATGCAAACGTGAGACGTCATTTATCTTTGACCCATCAAAACGAATGCGGTCATTTATTTACAGAATCAAAGTTTAACATCAAACATTTACATTAATTTGGCAAAATATGAAAATAACAACATAATCCATCAATCAGGAAAACCATACGGCCATGATTTTCCGTTGCTTCACCACAGACATTTATGAAAACTGTACAATTATGATCAATTATCCACACGGCAGTGGATGAGCACTTTACACAGACATTTCTAAAATATCTGGAAGGATTTCTACTTTAGAGAAGAATTTAAAGATGGAAAGATGGGAGTTTAAAGGGAGTAAAAGATGGTATGTGAGGGGAAGTGTTCACCAGAACCGACACTCTCCATCAGAACCCAGCCTTCCTCGGTACGCTTAGTAGGGAACTTGACTCATTACCTTTCTGAAGATTAATCAGCAGATATGAAGGTCCAGTTAACGCTACCTGTCCAGCGTCTCCATAGGATGGCTGAACTCGTCCGAAGTAGTGACGAGATTCCGTCCGACACCAGCTCACATCAGCGATAGCAATAATCCAACTCGGAGGAGCCTTATCATGCTGGACTTCTGTTCTCCCAAACAACTTCTCCGCACAGAACTGAACTGTTCAGACTCAGAACTGAGAGAACTAGGAAGTTACTTTTACTAGTGCTGTTTCTGGGCTATGATGAGCTCTAAACCCTGACTGAAACTCTTCAAACAGATTATTTCTTTGTAGATGTTCACGCAACTGACCTGCAACTATTTTCTCTAGAATTTTTGAGATGAAAGTTAGATTAGATATAGGTCTATAATTAGCTAGGATTCCTGAGTCAAGGTTATGTTTCTTACGTAAAGGTTTAAATACAGCAACCTTAAAGCACTGTGGTACATAACCATTTATTAGAGACAAATTAAGTAGATCCAAGACGTGGTTATTAATTAAGGGAAATACGTCTTTAAATAGCCTGGTATAAATCAAGTTCAAGTAGGTGTAGCATGAAGCTGCACTATGACCCCTGACCCTTATTCATCTTCCAGATTCACCATGAATCGTGTTCTTTAAAGTTACATTTGACCTAAATATTGTCTGAAGTTTTTCCACACATTTCCTGTCCTTGGACAGAGTCAGCTACAGTCTGACTAATGTTTATCTTATTTCTTCCTATGTTTCTAAGAAAGAAAAACAAATTATTAATTAAGTTTGTTTTATTTGATTAACAATTGTGAACATGAATAATCTTGATTGTTGTTTTCAATCATTATAATGAAATTGTGAAATATTACAATGTGAATAACATATTTCTCTGTTCTGTTTTCAGAAAGTCATTATTCCTTCAGAGACACCTGTGAAAAAGTTCTTTGAGCTGGAAGCTGTTTTGTTCAGAGGGGAGCCTCAATGTTCCCAGTCAATCAGAACAATCTTCTCAGAGCTGATGTTTTGCACAAAGTCTCTTTGT
>NC_056515.1:2501712-2507606 GCF_014905685.2 Nematolebias whitei | reverse complement strand
ATTGTCCATAACAAACACCATGTTCAAGCATAAGGGTGTCCATATGTTCTCTTGGCACCAGAACACCCTAGGCCGCAGTTCGATGATCGACTTTGTTGTTGTCCCATCTGATCTGCGGCCGCATGTCTTGGACACTCGTGTGAAGAGAGGGGCGAAGCTGTCCACTGACCACTACCTGGTGGTGAGTTGGTTCCGATGGTCGGGGAGGATGCCGGTCAGACCTGGCAGGCCCAAACATATCGTGAGGGTCTGCTGGGAATATCTGGCAGAGTCTCCCGTGAGACGGAGCTTTAATGCCCACCCCTGGGAGAACTTCGAACATGTTCTGGGGAAGGTAGGGGACATTGCGTCCGAGTGAGCCACATTCCATGCCTCTATTGTCAAGGCAGCTTACCGGAGCTGTGGCTGCAAGGTCGTCGGTGCATGTTGTGGTGGCAACCCTCAAACCTGGTAGTGAACACTGGTGGTGAAGGATGCTCTCAGGCTGAAGAAGGAGTCCTGTTGGGCCTTTTTGACCTATAGGACCCCAGAAGCAGCTGATGGGTACCAGCATGCGGCTTGGGTGGTCGCTGAGGCAAAAACTTGGACATGGGAGGAG
The DNA here is from genome assembly GCF_014905685.2 of Nematolebias whitei. NCBI lineage: Eukaryota > Metazoa > Chordata > Actinopteri > Cyprinodontiformes > Rivulidae > Nematolebias > Nematolebias whitei. Next base: position 2,507,008 of record NC_056515.1, on the reverse strand, counting down.
CTCGGAGAGGCCAAGGACAATGACTTCTGTATGGCTTCGAGGTGATTCTGGTCCTCCATCCAACATCTCAGTGGAGGGAAGTGGTACACCATCAGTACTGTTTATAGGGGGAGTGGTGTGCTGCTGACCTCAACTCAGGATGTCGTGGGTCGGTGGGCAGAATACGTTGAAGACCTCCTCAATCCCACCTGCATGTCTTCCACTGAGGAAGCGGAGCCTGGGGACTTTGGATCGGGCTCTCCAATCTCTGGTGCTAAGGTCACTGAGGTGGTTAAAAGCTCATCGGTGGCAAGGCCCCAGGGGTGGATGATATTTGCCCGGAGTTCCTTAAGGCTCTGGATGTTGTGGGATTGTGTTGGCTTACACGACTCTGCAATATTGCGTGGGCATCAGGGGCAGTTCGCCTGGATTGGCAGACCGGGGTGGTGGTCCCCCTTTTCAAAAAGGAGGACCGCAGAGTTTGTTCCAACTACAGGGGGATCACACTCTTAAAACTCCCTGGTAAGGTCTATTCGGGGATTCTGGAGAGGAGGGTCCATGAGATAGTCGAACCTCAGATTCAGGAAGAGCAATGTGGTTTTCATCCTGGTCATGGAACACTGGACCAGCTCTATACCCTCAGCAAAGTCCTGAAGGGTTCATGGGAGTTTGCCCAACCAGTCTATATGCTTTGTGGACTTGGAGAAGGTGTTCGGCTGTGTCCCTCAGGGAACCCTGTGGGGGATACTCCGGGAGTATGGAGTGCCAGGCCCTTTGATACGGACTGTTAGGTCCCTGTATGACTGGTGTCAGAGCTTGGTGCGCATTGCTGACAGTAAGTCGGGCTCGTTGCCGGTGAGAGTTAGACTCCACCAAGGTTGCTCTTTGTCACCAATTCTGTTCATAACTTTTATGGACAGATATCCTGATGCATGCTCAATAATCCAGGTAGAAAAATCCAAAAAAGTTCAATCTGGTCCTCTGGACATTAAAAAATAAATAAAAAAAAACAAAATAAATATAGAAACGTTTCGTCTCTCATCCGAAAGACTTCCTCAGTCTGAGGTGCTGTATTCAGCTCAGTCTCTTAAATAGCACCTTCTCAGAATGGATCAACCAGTTTGCTGCTGACAACCAAAACCAGCTGCTCACATGGTCAAGTAGGACCATCAGCCTAACAATGGATCATTAGCACACTGATGGCTGTTTACTATTCACAGGGGGTTGAGTGATACTAGCAATAACAGCATTGTAAGAGGGGGACAGTTGAACCCGGAAGCCTCCAACCCTGTTTAATGATGGACACTTTCTTTTCACAAAGATGGCCTCCATTACTCCTCTCTCAAACCATCGTTCCTCTCTGTCCAGGATGTGAACATCTTCATCCCTGAAAGAGTGACCGCTGGCCTGGAGATGAGTGTAGACCACAGAATCCTGGCCTGATGATGTTGATCTTCTGTGCTGGGCCATCCTTTTGGCCAGTGGCTGTTTAGTTTCCCCGATGTAAGACTGATCACAGCCCTCCTGACACTGAACAGCATACACAATATTACTCTGTTTGTGCTGGGGGACTGGATCTTTGGGATGAACCAGTCTTTGCTGTAATGTATTTTGTGGTTTAAAAGCCACTGGGACTTTATGTTTAGAAAATAAACATTTCAATTTCTCTGATACTCCCTCAACATATGGAATGACCACTGGTCTGGGTCTGGGTTCCTCATTTTCACCTGATGGCTGACTGGAGTCCTGTTTGGGTTTCTTCTCTGCTTTTAGGAAGGCCCAGTTAGGATATCCACATTGCTCTAGAGCCTGTCTTGTGTGGGATTTCTCCTTCTGCCTGGCTCCTGAGTAAATGGGGACGCTGTCTGCTCTGTGATACAGAGTCCTGATGACTCCTAACTTGTGCTCCAAAGGGTGATGGGAGTCAAACTGCAAATATTGGTCTGTGTGGGTGGGTTTGCAGTACACCTCAGTTTGCAAATGTCCTCTATCAGAGACTGAGACCGCACAGTCCTAGAAAGTCAACCTGCCTTTTTTTTACATCTTCTTGTGTGAACTTGATGTATTTATCCACAGAGTTGATGTGGTCAGTAAAATGTTGGACTTCCTGAGATTTAATTTTAACCCAGGTGTCGTCAACATACCTGAACCAATGACTTGGTGGTGTCCCTGAAAAGGACATCAAAGCTCTCTTTTCTACCTCCTCCATGTACAGGTTGGCAACAATAGGAGAAACTGGAGACCCCATAGCACACCCATGTTTCTGCCTATAATATTGCTCCCCATATGTGAAGTAGGTTGACTGTAGGCACAGTTTCAAGAGTTGACACAGTTGTTCTGTGGAAAGTGTGGTCCTGCTGCTCAGAGTGGTGTCTGATTTTAATCTTAAACTGACCACCTCTACTGCATCATCAACAGGAATGCACATAAAGAGTGATGTGACATAAAAAGAGACCATTGTTTCATCAGTCTCCATGATGACATCCCTCACCTTATCCACAAAGTCCATGGTGTTCTGTATGTGGTGTTCTGAGCTGCCAACTAAAGGGATGAGTACAGACGCCAGATATTTGGAAACATTGTAAGTGACCGAGTTAATCATGCTACCTAAAATCCACAAACAAGGTCTACCTTTAAGACCAATTGTTAGCATGTTGTTAGCCCTCTGAAAAATGTTGGATTTTATACCTGGATTATTGAGCATGGACTTTGTTGTTTTCAACCAGTTTGACAAGACTGTCAACAAGGAAGAGGGCCGGCAACGAAGAAAAGGCATACCAAAGAGACCATCTAATCACAAGCAGAACTGGTTTGTTCCACTTTGGAGTAAGCTGTTGGAGGAAGAATCAGTTTTGTTGTGTGTTTCCTTGACTGACGAAGTCTTCCGGATCGAAGGCAAAACGTTTCAGCACAAAAAAAGAAACTGTCCAGATGACCTGACTGAAAAATGTTGGAAGACAATGAAGAGGCTTGTCTAATATTTAAATGAAGAGCATTCCACAAATTAGGAGCCCTGACCGTAAAAGCCCTCCCTCCTTCTGTCACCAGTCAAGCTCTGGAAGTGGAAAGTAATAACAGATGTAAGGATTTGAGATTACAAGAAGGGATATAGGAGGTAAGAAGCTTAGATAGATATGATGGTGCAAGACCATTCAGAGATTTAAGAACAAGCAATAAAATTTTGAAGTCAATTCTAAAAACCACAGGGAGCCAATGCAATGAGGACAGAACAGGAGAGATGTGCTGATATTTATGGGATCTTGTGAGAACTCTAACTGCAGTGTTTTGTACTAGTTGAAGATGATTTAGAGAACTTTGGGGCAGACCAGAAAATAAAGCGTTACAATAATCAAGATGACAGGAGACAAAGGCATGAATAAGAGTTTCTGCATTGGTTAAACAGATAAATTCTGATTTTGGCAATATTCCTAATTGGGAAAAAACAAACAAAAAAACGCTGTTTTAGTGATGTTCTTAAAAATGTAAAAAAACTAAGATCAGAATCAAAGGTCACCCCCAAATTTCTGGCTTCATGAGTGCAGTTAAAACCAAGAACAGAAAGGGAGTGAACTACTAAATCCATTTTAGTCTTGGGTCCAAACACCATCACCTCAGTTTTATCGCTGTTGAGTGAAATAAAATGATCAAACATTCATGTTTTGATGTCTGTAAAACAGAGGGTAAGTTTATTGAGTGTGGAGGGGTTTGATGGGTTAATAGTTAAATAAATCTGGGAATCGTCTGCATAAAAATGAAAAGAGGCATTGAATTTTTTGAATAACCTGACCAAGTTGTAGCATATAAATGGAAAATAATAGTGGCCCAAGAATAGACCCTTTGAGGACACCACAGGTGAGAGAAGCTGAACTAGAGAAATTATTGCCAGAAATTACAGAAAAAGTTCTGTCATGAAGATAAGATTTGAACTACCTCAAGAGTCAACTCACTTCTGTAAAACTGAGGACCTGGGTACTGGGTAGTACTCAGTCCACTTCATACCCAGGTACTGGGTAGTACTCAGTCCACTTCATACCCAGGTACTGGATAGTACTCAGTCCACTTCATACCCATACCCTTCCAGGAACAGCTGATGTCTGTACTGCATTCCTGATTCTATAAACTTTTCCAGACACCTCAGATTTGATCAGTGCTGATTCAGCAGAACCTTACCATGACATGGTATGTTTCTGACAGCAGCAGGACACTTAGTATTTTGGAACAGAACTGGGTACAGGACAGCTTATTTTATCCTGCTGTGACCCGGCAGCTAACACGGTTCTTGCAGCGTTCCCCTGTAAATATTTGTCCAGAGGATTGATGTGGTTCAGGAGGGGAAAGAGCAGGTTCTGGACTCTGATAAGGACTCTGGTCCCTTCTACAGCTTCACGCATGACATGAAATCCTCTTTCTTCATGTGACCGACAACACGTGGTCCTGTTAAACAACCTGATGTCAGGCTGGTTCAGGTTCTTCAAGCTGTCTTGGTTCTGAAGGTCCGATTTCAATAGCTAAACATTGCTCATTCACATTTGATGGTTGGTTTCATGTTGGAACAAACTCAGCCCTGAAGCTTTAAATATATTTAACATATAATAAAACATCTCTGCTTCACATGTTGCTTCAAAATCAGCACATGTATCATCTCCTTCGTCTTCTTCACACCTACACACCTACCCCCACCTCCTGAACATAGGAGGATCTGCGGTGGAAGTGGTCTCCAGCTACAAGTACTTGGGTGTGCTACTGAGTGACAACCTCAGCTGGAGCAACAACACCACCAGCCTGATCAAGAAAGCTCATCAGAGACTCTACTTCCTCAGACAGCTGAGAAGAGCTGGTCTGAGAAGCTCAGTCCTCACCTCCTTCTACAGGTGTGCAGTGGAGAGCATCCTGTGCTCCAGCATCAACGTGTGGCATGGAGGCTGCACAGCTGCAGAAAGAAAAGCTTTGCAGAGAGTGGTGAAGGCTGCACAGAAGACGTTGGAGTCAGTCTCCCACCATCACAGACATCTACACCTCCAGATGCAGGAAGAGGGCCACCTGCATCATGAAGGACCACACTCACCCAGCACACACTTTTTGCCCCGCTCCCCTCAGGAAGGAGGTTGAGGATCATTAAGTGTAGAACCACTAGACTCAGGAACAGCTTCTACCCTGAAGCTGTTAGACTCATGAATCCCTAAACAAGAAAACCACTGTAAGAAACAAAAAGAAAAGAAAAAGAAACACTCACTGTAATGCCACTTTGGTGATATGTGACTTTTCTGTGTTGCTGCTGATTATCTCATGCTGCTGATCTCATGCTGCTGATTATCTC
>NC_056515.1:2494484-2501612 GCF_014905685.2 Nematolebias whitei | reverse complement strand
ATATATATATATATATATATATATATATATATATATATATATACACAATACACTAATAATAATAACTGAAGAATTAATAAAAAGCATTTAAAACATAGGGTCACAGATTAAAAAAACACTAGCTCAGTTTACAGTGTGTGAAATGCCTGCGAGAACAGATGTGTTTTAAGCAGGGATTTGAAGTGAGGAAAGGAGGTGGCCTGCCTGATGTTGGGGGGCAGGTTGTTCCAGAGTTTGGGGCCCATGACTGAAAAAGCCCGATCTCCTCTGAGCTTCAGTCTTGTTTTTGGAACAGCCAAAAGCAGCTGATCGGATGATCTCAGGGCCCGAGATGGAACGTAAAGTTCCAGAAGCTCAGAGAGGTAAATGGGTGCGAGGCCATTTAGACACTTGAAGCTCAACAGAAGTGTCTTGGACACTCGTGTGAAGAGAGGGGCGGAGCTGTCCACTGATCGCTACCTGGTGGTGAGTTGGCTCCGATGGTGGGGGAGGATGCCGGTCAGACCTGGCAGACCCAAACGTACTGTAAGGGTCTGCTGGGAACATCTGGCAGAGTCTCCTGTGAGACGGAATTTTAACTCCCACCTCTGGGAGAACTTCGAACATGTTCTGAGGGAGGTGGAGGAATTTGAGTCTGAGTGGACCATGTTTCGTGCCTATATTGTCGAGGCGGCTTACCGGAGCTGCGGCCGCAAGGTTGTCGGTGCCTGTCGCGGCGGCAACCCTCGAACCCGATGGTGGACATCGTCGGTGAGGGATGCTGTCAGGCTGAAGAAGGAGTCCTATCGGGCCTTTTTGGCCTGTGGGACCCCAGAAGCAGCTGATGGGTACCGGCAGTCCAAGCGACATGCGGCTCGGGTGGTCGCTGAGGCAAAAACTCGGGCATGGGAGGAGTTTGGAGAGGCCATGGAGAACGACTTTCGCATGGCTTCGAGGCGATTCTGGTCCACCATCCGGCGTCTCAGGGGAGGAAAGCGGTACGCCACCAACACTGTTTATAGTGGGAGTGGTGTGCTGCTGACCTCAACTCGGGATGTTGTGGGTCGGTGGGTGGAATACTTTGAAGACCTCCTCAATCCCACCGGCATGTCTTCCACTGAGGAAGCGGAGCCTGGGGACTCTGGGTCGGGCCCTCCAATCTCTGGTGCTGAGGTCACCGAGGTGGTTAAAAAGCTCCTCGGTGGCAGGGCCCCAGGGGTGGATGAGATTCACCCAGAGTTCCTTAAGGCTCTGGATGTTGTAGGGTTGTGTTGGCTTACACGACTCTGCAATATTGCGTGGACATCGGGGGAAGTTCCCCTGGGTTGGTAGACTGGGGTGGTGGTCCCCCTATTCAAAAAAGGGGACCGTAGAATGTGTTCCAACTACAGGGGAATCACGCTCTTAAGCCTCCCTGCTAAGGTCTATTCGGGGGGTCTGGAGAGGAGGGTCCGTCGGATAGTCGAACCTCGGATTCAGGAGGAGCAGTGCGGTTTTCGTCCTGGCCGTGGAACACTGGACCAACTCTACACTCTCAGCAGGGTCCTGGAGGGTGCATGGGAGTTTGCCCAACCGGTCTACATGTGCTTTGTGGACTTGGAGAAGGCGTTCGACCGCGTCCCTCGGGGGACCCTGTGGGGGGTACACTGGGAGTATGGGGTACCGGGCTCGTTGATACGGGCTGTTAGGTCCCTGTATGAGCAGTGTCAGAGCCTGGTCCACATCGCCAGCAGTAAGTCGGGCTTGTTCCCGTGAGAGTTGGACTCCGCCATGGTTGCCCTTTGTCACCGATTCTGTTCATAACTTTTATGGACAGAATTTCTAGGCGCAGCCAAGGTGTTGAGGTGATCCGTTTTGGTGGCCTTAGGATTGCATCTCTGCTTTTTGCAGATGATGTGGTCTTATTGGCTTCATCAGATCGTGATCTACAGCTTTCGCTGGAGCGGTTCGCAGCCGAATGCGATGTGGCCGGGATGAAAATCAGTTCCTCCAAATCTGAGGCCATGGTCTTGAGCCAGAAAAGGGTAGAGTTCCCTCTCCGGGTCAGGGAGGAGGTCCTACCCTAATCTATGGTCATGAGCTTTGGGTTGTGACCGAAAGAATGAGATTTCGGATACAAGCGGACGAAATGAGTTTTCTCCGCAGGGTGTCTGGGCTCTCCCTTAGAGACAGGGTAAGAAGCTCGATCATCCGAGAGGGACTCAGAATAGAGCCGCTGCTTCTCCACGTTGAGAGGAGCCAGTTGAGGTGGCTTGGGCATCTGTTTAGGATGCCTTCTGGACGCCTTACTGGTGAGGTGTTCCGGACACGTTCCACCAGAAGGAGGCCCAGAGGAAGACCCAGGACACGCTGGAGGGACTATGTTTCTCGGCTGGCCTGGGAATGCCTCGGGATTCCCCCGGAAGAGCTGGCCCAAGTGGCTGAGGAGAGGGAAGTCTGGGCCTCCCTACTTAGGCTGCTACCCCCGTGACCCGACCCCGTATAAGCGGAAGAAAATGGATGTTTGGATGGATGGAAGCTCAACAGAAGAATTTTAAAGACTATCCTAGTACGAACAGGGAGCCAGTGAAGGAAGGACAGAACTGGGGTAATACAGGTATGTTCAGACCTACGAGTTCCGGTTAAAAGCCGAGCAGCAGCATTCTGGACAAGCTGAAGACGTGAGATGGAGGCCTGGCTGATCCCAGTATAGAGTGCATTGCAATAGTCCAATCAGGTTGTGACAAAGGCGTGGACTAGTTTCTCAAGGTCGGGTCTGGACAACACTGGCTTGAACTTAGCTACCTGTCTGAGTTGGAAGAAGCTTTTCTGCAGAACAGTTGATTTGTTTGTCAAACTTGAAGTCAGAGTCTAAAACCATCCCGAGATTTTTACCAGACTGCTTCAGATATGGCTGAAGAGAGTCCAGGTTGACAGGATCAGTGGCAGCAGTTGAGCTAGGGCTAAAGACAATGACTTCAGTCTTCTCATTGTTAAAACTTAAGAAATTTGAAGCCATCCAGGCCTTAATGTCATCCACCCATGTCCATAATTGGGCAACAAGTATGCCCACTCCTGCTCGGTGCCTCTCACCAGGGGCAACTCCAGAGTGGAAGAGTGTGCAACCCCTCTCAAGGAAATGGGTTCCAGAGCCAAAGCCATACATCGAGGTGAGTCTGACTATTTCTAGCTGGAACCTCTCAACCTCACTCACCAGCTCAGGCTCCTTCCCCACCAGGGAGGTGACATTCCACATCCCGATTGCCAGCTTCTGTAGCCAAGGATCAGACCGCCAGCATCCTCGCCCTTGGCCACCACCCATCCCACATTGCACCCGATCCCTTTGGCCCCTCCCACAGGTGGTGAGCCCATGGGAAGGGGGACCCACGTCTCCTCTTCAAGCTGTGCCTGGGTGAGCTCCATGGGTAAAAGCCCAGCCACCAGGTGTTCATCAGCATGTCCCACCTCCAGGCCCTGTTCCAGAGTGGGGCCCCGGTGACCCACGTCTGGGCAAGGGAACACTGAATCTATTCATTTTGCTCATCATAGGGGGTGTTTGAGCATGTCCTCACAAAGAGAGAAAAATGTTGGTCCACTTATGACAGAAAGTTATGGGCTATTGGCTGGTCTATTAGGCAGTTTCGCTAGTATTTAACTGGACATCATTTTCGGATCATCACTGACCACAAACCTCTCCTTAGTCTGAGAAAAATGGCTCTGGACTGTGACCCATCTGGACGTAGAGCCAGGTTAGCCCTTGAAATAGATCCATATGACTGGATTTTTGAACATAGACAAGGATACAAATTTGCAAAGGCTGATTGAATGTCACGCTACCCATCATCAGCAGTTGATTGTCCCACTGACTTAAATTCCTCAAACTCCTTTCTTGTTGTTCCAACAAGGGCTGCAAAACCTGTGGACATTACCACATCGGTACAGCAGGTGGCTCAAGGTCAAACGAGCAACCTCTCGTTCCTGAACAGAGACACTGACTACCTTAAACAGGCCCAGAACAGCGATCCCGTGTTAAAAACTGTTCTGGATTTTTTTCCCCTGTGTTCTTTGCCTTAATGTTGGTCAATAAGAAATAAATGCCTCACTAAATGCCTCAGCTAACACAGTGAGCTTCACTACCGCCACCGTTACAGCCATGTTGTTTGTTAGTTTGTTCGAGGTCAGCTCACCCTGGGTTACATTTCTTCGTGGGCAAAGTGATCATACCATTCACGTAAAATATTTGATAACGTTCTTATAGAAACAATTCCTGAATGTTGTTCATACTGTGTTAATAATGTAGTGATGTAGTTCACTCTAGTTCATTACAGTACCCCCTTTGGAAATCATCGCCTGTCCATGGGGATGAATTCCAACATGAACTTACGCCTCCGAATGTCCTTGATCTTGATGTAATCCAGCAAGAGGAAAACAAAAGTCAAAGAAGGTAATCCCACAACGGTTTAGGTAATTCCACAATGTTGTTGGTAATTCCATTATGTTGTTGGTAATTCCATTGCAGCAATGCTTTAACCCCTTGGAAACAAAGTCTGTAATCCATTGGAAAAAGTCATATAATCCACAACGATAAATCCACGATTGGAGGTGTTGATTGATCAGCATGCAGAGGGGTTCCCGCGATTGAACTGCAGAGGCGACCACTGGATGGAGATTGGAGACCCACGTTGGAGTTGTAGATCCCTTCAGCGAAGGTTGCTGCTGGTGGTTCCCAGCGGGTGCCATTCTGGTTCTATGTGTTCATGCATTTATGTGGTTTTAGTTGGGCTTATGAGTGGGATTTTACATAAGACCTTAACCTATATGTACCTGGTGTGTAAGCTATCATGGTTTAGATCAGCTACCGGTACCAGTTAAAGGGTGGGTCATGCTGAAAAATTATATATCGGGATTTATACCTATAGAAGGGCATTCCAAACTATTTTTTCATTCCTAACTTGGTTTAAGTTAGATTTACATGGCAAAATATAGTTTGGTTCAATTGTCTGTTGTCCCTTTAGACGAACGACTTGAGGTTTGGTTTTTTGGTTTTCCCCCTAAATGTTTTGGAGTCTATGGCGAGACTCAACTGAAGGATTAGCTACCCCCCGAATAGGATTGTTCGAGTAGGTTCGGCTTGAGTGTCGTGAGACCAATGTAGGTTATGGTACTTAAGGTAGCATTAATCTACATTGACTCCTCAAAGATTGAATTTTAACAAATGAACTGCATGTTGGCATAGTTAAAGTCCTCTTATTCTCTAACTAAAGTACACACAAAATTCATTCTTGCTGGGGGTGTTCAGAAACAATAGCAAAAACCAAATAAACAATGTTTCAACATTGACAAAAGTAGTGATTAAGCAACCAGAAAAACAACGTTTCAACATCGACAAAAGTAGTGATTAAGCAACTAGAAACAATGTTTCAGTGCTTCACTCACTCTGACTGTCAGATTTGATCACATTATCACATCTGAGTTGTTATCTTAACACTTAATTAAGCTTAAACTTATTTAGTTTCTGCTTGGACGACCTTTTTTCCCACGAGGTCTGAGTTTGTGAGATCTTTGTCTCCTGTGGAGTTATTGAACGCCTTGTGTAGTTTAACCTGGTTTCGATGTACCCATTTAACAATTGGCTCTTTTTGGCCTTTGCTGATTTTGATCTGATAGACAACTGGAGACAGTTTGTCTGTTATCAGGTGGGGTCCAGTCCACCTGGGCATCAGTTTGCGGGCGAGAGTTCCGGTCCCGGACTCTCTTTTCCAAGTTGTGGGGGCGAACGTGTAGTACCAGACCCTATCTCCCACTTGGAGTTCCTCGTGAGAGGCCTTTTGGTCATAGTACGCCTTTCGTCCTTCAGCGGATTTTTCCAGGTTTTTCTGGGCAAATGCAAAGGTGTTTTTAAGGTGTTCTTCCAAATCATTCATGTATTGTTATGTGGTGTAGGCTGTTGCCATGGCGGCATCGCCTGGTTGGTACAACAGGTGTAGAGGGAGAGTCATTTGTCGACCCGTCATCATCTCGAAGAGAGAGATGCCAGACGATGTGTGTGGAGTGGCCCTTATGGCCATGAGGACCAGAGGGAGTTTCACATCCCAGTCCTTGTGGTTTGTGGCTACGTATTTCTTCAAAATACTTACCACAGTTCTGTTTGCTCTCTCCACTTGGCCTGAGGCCTAGGGGTGGTAGTCAACATGGAAGTTGACTTTGATGCCTAGCATCTTCCACAGTTCTTTCATCACTTCAGCTGTGAAGTGTGTACCTTGACCTGAGTTCACCTTGAGGGGAAGTCCAAACCTTGAAAATACATGATTCATTAGTAACATAGCAGTTGCTTGTGCTGTGTCGTTAGGAACTGGTAGGCATTCTACCCATTTGGTAAATGCGCAAGTTACTGTGAGAAAATATTTATTTCCTCTACTGCTCTTGGTAAGTGGTCCAACCCAGTCGATCTGGAGGTCGGACCATGGGAATGCAATGCCTCTACTTTGCAGTGGTGCTCTGCGGAGTGGTCTGGATGGCTGAAACTGGCCACAGACCAGGCACCCTTTGATGTAGTTCTTGACATCCTTTTTCATTCCAGGCCAATAAGAAACTTGTTTTAATGTTTTCAGTGTGGCATTATCTCCCTTGTGTCCTGCGGATGGGAGGTCATGCGCATGAACTAACATCACCCCCCTGTGGTCATGGGGGGCCACGAACATGGGTGAGGACGTCGGTCCATGAGCAAAAGTTAGGATGCCCTTGAGTAGTTTTAGCTGTTTGCGCAGCTGAAAGAGGACTTTAAGGTCTGGATTGGAATCCAGGTCGGCTTCGGACAGAGTGTTTTTCTCTAGGTCAGTCAAGTACAGCATCATTGAGTTTATCGCAGGATCCAACTTCTGAAGTTGGATGATGTCTTGGTCAGTCAGCACGGGTTGTACAGAGACTGTGTTGTCAGCCAGCTTGGCTGCAGCCTGTGCACGTGTGACTGCCATTACCTCGGCTGTAGGTTGTACTGACAGAGTTGCGAGCAGCCAGGAGGAGTCAAAGGACCACGGAGGGCCGTCCACGGCTCCGTCCTTGGCTAGGAAGTCTGCGAGGTCATTATACCGCTTGTCATTGCCTAGGACTCTAGAATGTCCTGGAACCTTTTTCCAGTAGACCTGTAGGTCATGTGATGTCACCAAGTGA
>NC_056515.1:2483713-2494384 GCF_014905685.2 Nematolebias whitei | reverse complement strand
TCAACATCGACAAAAGTAGTGATTAAGCAACTAGAAACAATGTTTCAGTGCTTCACTCACTCTGACTGTCAGATTTGATCACATTATCACATCTGAGTTGTTATCTTAACACTTAATTAAGCTTAAACTTATTTAGTTTCTGCTTGGACGACCTTTTTTCCCACGAGGTCTGAGTTTGTGAGATCTTTGTCTCCTGTGGAGTTATTGAACGCCTTGTGTAGTTTAACCTGGTTTCGATGTACCCATTTAACAATTGGCTCTTTTTGGCCTTTGCTGATTTTGATCTGATAGACAACTGGAGACAGTTTGTCTGTTATCAGGTGGGGTCCAGTCCACCTGGGCATCAGTTTGCGGGCGAGAGTTCCGGTCCCGGACTCTCTTTTCCAAGTTGTGGGGGCGAACGTGTAGTACCAGACCCTATCTCCCACTTGGAGTTCCTCGTGAGAGGCCTTTTGGTCATAGTACGCCTTTCGTCCTTCAGCGGATTTTTCCAGGTTTTTCTGGGCAAATGCAAAGGTGTTTTTAAGGTGTTCTTCCAAATCATTCATGTATTGTTATGTGGTGTAGGCTGTTGCCATGGCGGCATCGCCTGGTTGGTACAACAGGTGTAGAGGGAGAGTCATTTGTCGACCCGTCATCATCTCGAAGAGAGAGATGCCAGACGATGTGTGTGGAGTGGCCCTTATGGCCATGAGGACCAGAGGGAGTTTCACATCCCAGTCCTTGTGGTTTGTGGCTACGTATTTCTTCAAAATACTTACCACAGTTCTGTTTGCTCTCTCCACTTGGCCTGAGGCCTAGGGGTGGTAGTCAACATGGAAGTTGACTTTGATGCCTAGCATCTTCCACAGTTCTTTCATCACTTCAGCTGTGAAGTGTGTACCTTGACCTGAGTTCACCTTGAGGGGAAGTCCAAACCTTGAAAATACATGATTCATTAGTAACATAGCAGTTGCTTGTGCTGTGTCGTTAGGAACTGGTAGGCATTCTACCCATTTGGTAAATGCGCAAGTTACTGTGAGAAAATATTTATTTCCTCTACTGCTCTTGGTAAGTGGTCCAACCCAGTCGATCTGGAGGTCGGACCATGGGAATGCAATGCCTCTACTTTGCAGTGGTGCTCTGCGGAGTGGTCTGGATGGCTGAAACTGGCCACAGACCAGGCACCCTTTGATGTAGTTCTTGACATCCTTTTTCATTCCAGGCCAATAAGAAACTTGTTTTAATGTTTTCAGTGTGGCATTATCTCCCTTGTGTCCTGCGGATGGGAGGTCATGCGCATGAACTAACATCACCCCCCTGTGGTCATGGGGGGCCACGAACATGGGTGAGGACGTCGGTCCATGAGCAAAAGTTAGGATGCCCTTGAGTAGTTTTAGCTGTTTGCGCAGCTGAAAGAGGACTTTAAGGTCTGGATTGGAATCCAGGTCGGCTTCGGACAGAGTGTTTTTCTCTAGGTCAGTCAAGTACAGCATCATTGAGTTTATCGCAGGATCCAACTTCTGAAGTTGGATGATGTCTTGGTCAGTCAGCACGGGTTGTACAGAGACTGTGTTGTCAGCCAGCTTGGCTGCAGCCTGTGCACGTGTGACTGCCATTACCTCGGCTGTAGGTTGTACTGACAGAGTTGCGAGCAGCCAGGAGGAGTCAAAGGACCACGGAGGGCCGTCCACGGCTCCGTCCTTGGCTAGGAAGTCTGCGAGGTCATTATACCGCTTGTCATTGCCTAGGACTCTAGAATGTCCTGGAACCTTTTTCCAGTAGACCTGTAGGTCATGTGATGTCACCAAGTGATCACATGCCATGAAAAGCTCTTTGTGTTTGACCACTTTCTTGTTGCTTGTGAGAAAGCCGTTCTGTTTCCACAGAGCAAGATGACACAAGAAACTAAGTCGAGCGTAATTAGAGTCCATGCAGATGACTAGCGTTTGGATGGAGCATTCTACTGCCATCTGGAGAGCTATTAGGATTCCTGCTATCTCAGCGTACTGAGAAGTCTGAGAGCCTAATTTATAGCTAAAAGTGACCACTTGTTGGTCTTGGAGGAGGATCACTCCAACACCTGATTTGCAGGTTTGTTTGTAGTGGAATGAGCATCCATCCACGTACAGTGTTGTCATATCTTTGCAAATATTGTCAACAAAGTAGTGGTGATTTGGGTCCTCATTTACTGAGAGTTTTTCCGCAGCTGGCGGTTGGGTGGCTGGTACATCTTGTGTACATTACTGGCAAAGTGCCAGGTCGGTGCCCAAATGTGACTTCTTGTTTTGTTCGTAGCGGATGTCTAGGTCAAAACTTTGAAGCGCCATGAGCCACGTGGCTACCCGTGAGTTTGTCACCACACCATCTCTGATGTGTTGGCTATTCAGGAAAGTTACTGGCTGGTGTTGTGTTTCAACAATGATTTTTTGTCCACCGATATAACTGGAGAAGTGTTTAACTGCCCACACAGTGGTCAGTAGAGCTTTCTCACAGTCTGAGAACTTTAATTCGGGGCCTGCCATTGTCTTACTGGCGTAGGCCACCACACGCTTGTCTTTATCGTGCATCTGGTACAGACCTGCACTCATGCAGTTAGCTGAGAAGCCCACTTCCAAGTGAAACTCTTTGTTGTAGTCTGGATAGACTAGACATGGGGCTGACTTGAGTCTGTCCCTGACAACGTTCATTGCCTGCTGTTGGTTATCAGTCCAGACAAATGGGACGTCTTTCTTTAAGAGTTCAGTCAGTGGTTTCGCAAGGTCTGCATAGTTCTCTATGAATTGGCGTGAGTAGTTACACACGCCCAGAAAACTTTGTAGTTCTCTGAGATTGGTGGGGACTTTGAGATTGTCTAGGTCTTGGGTGCGAGTCAATTGTGGTTGTACTCCGTCTGGACCTACTAGTAGGCCAACGTAGTCCACCTTGGTCCTGCACCACTGGCATTTTGACAGTGAGATTTTAGCACCAGCAGTAGTCAGTTGATTTAGAACATGGTCGATCTAAGCCAAGTGTAAGTCCAGTGTTGGCTGCCTCTAAAGGACATCAGCCACGTAGATCAGTGGCCCATGTCCGTGGGCATCTGGACATGCTTTGTTCAAAAAGATGTTGAACTCAGCTGGTGAGTTAGCGTAGCCAAAGGGGCACCTGGTGAAGGTGTATTGTCGGCTACCAAAAGTGAAAGCTAGTTTGTGTTGGTCCTCGGCGCGCACAGGAATGGTCCAAAAACCAGAGGCGACTTCAAGGGTGGAAAAGTACTTACCATCGGTGACCTTGGGCAGTTCCTGTTGGATCTGGGTCATTGGCCACCTAGATAAAGGAACTTGTTTGTTTAGCTTTCTGTAGTCTATGGTAAGTCTCCACTTACCATTTGGTTTCAAAACTGTCCATAAAGGCGCAGAGTAGGTGCTATTACAATGTCTGATTATGCCTTTATCTAAAAGGTCATCAATGATTTCCTTGACAGGTTGATGTGCTGCCAGGGGAATCTTGTATTGTCTGACAAATGTAGGCGGTGAGTTTGGCAGAGTTGGATGCTCACTGTGTGGAGCGAGGTCAATCCACAATCCATTGAGTCAGTCGAGAATGACTTCTCATATTTCATGAGAACTTGGCGGAGTTTATCCCTTTCTTCACCAGTCGTCAGGGCGTCGGATTGGGCGACCACCTGTTCAATCTGTGAAGCGATTGCTAAGGGTTCTCGATGTTTGGGGAGCTCTAGTGAGTCCCTTTCTGTGTCATCAGACCTGTCTATAGGTAAGACACTATAGGTTTGAGGTCCTTTATCGACATCATTGGTTGAGAAGAAAGATATGGCCTGTGTTGGTTTCGTGAACCAAACTGGACCAGTCTCTAGACTCGATACCAGGTTGTCTGGGAGTCCTCCCAGAAATGGAATACCAAGTTCAAAATCATGAAAATCTGTGGAGATCAACCATCCTAGCCTTGTGTTTCTCGGGATCAGTACCTCCTCTGTGCCTGTGTTGAACACAGCAACAAATGTGGTTCTGGAGTCGAGGCTCACTTGGCTTGCGGCCTCAATGGACAGTCCTAGTTTGAAAAACGTAGGAGATGGTTGAAAGTACGCCT
This sequence comes from Nematolebias whitei, assembly GCF_014905685.2. Lineage (NCBI taxonomy): Eukaryota > Metazoa > Chordata > Actinopteri > Cyprinodontiformes > Rivulidae > Nematolebias > Nematolebias whitei. The sequence continues at coordinate 2,490,316 of NC_056515.1, read as the reverse complement.
GTTTAAGGCTAATAGCTTGTCCCACCACGATGCGGACTCGTACCATTAGGTTTGTTACCTGAGGTGGTACTGAGGTGTTTTGGTTGCTAGCAACCTGGCAGACCTCTGGAATGGTCTGTCCAGCCGTAAGATTTGCTGTGTCTAGCACAGGAGGATCCTTTTTGGCTGGTTTTAGTGACCACAGTACATTGTGGCTGGTGTCCACTCGGACACTTAATCTTACCAAGATGTCAGAGCCTATGTAGGTTGCATGTGGTAAGTCTAGGACCATGAGGAATGGGTGTACCAGTTCCAGTTGGTTCCAGATCAGTTTCAGGTTAATGACTCCTTTCGCAGTCATCATACGTGAACTGTTGGGATTCAGTGGAAAGCGGAAAGCTTTCTCGATCAGAACTGGACCCAAATGTTTCTTAACCAATGTTTCGTAGAAAGCTTGGTTAATAGCTGATTTATCTGTCCACAGCGACAGTACAGCATCTTCGGTGTGGGATCCTTGGATCTCTACACCTTTAACTACCAACGGTAGGTAGTACCCGGTGGTCTCTGACTGTCTCAGCTCGCAGAGGAGGCTTTCTTGCTCAGTCAGAGTTTGGTTCACCGGTTGGGTCTCTTCGGTTTCACATGCTTTTAAAGGCTTACTTACCGGGACTGTGTTCTCTGCTGAGAGGTCCTCGGTGCCTTCTGCGGTGCCTGCTGTATCTGTCTCAGGAGGCATGAGTATTGGCAGGGGTTTGCTCACTCTGGCCCACATTGTCTGTTCACCATAATCTATAATTGCCTCAAAGTGATTTATAAAATCCTGGCCGACCAAAAATGGGAATGAGTCAACCGTAGACACAATGTACCGGGTGGTATAGTGTCATCTCGCCAACCTGCATGTGAACCATAGCTATAGCTGTCAGGGTTGTCCTCGTCTCTGCGAGGCCCTGCAGTTCTATAGCACGTTCTATGACAGGTATTTCCCTGTGAACACCGTTAGCGGTGGTCCTGAGCTCCTCGAACAGTTTGGCTGACATAATAGTTATGTCGGCTCCACCGTCCAGTAGGGCTTCATGTGTGAGGACCCCTTCAAGTGTGATCGACAGGTAAGCTTTTTTAGCAACCCCCTTTCTGATAAGGTTACACAGGAACCTTGTAGGTTTTGGCCGATGTTTCTTCTTACGTTTACCTTTGCCTGTGTAATCCTGGTCTGTCCGAACCGTTGGTGCAGTCGCTGCTGCTCCTGAGAGTTCGGTTTTTGACGGGCCTCCGTCATTGATGTATGAGATCACCCGCTCTCTGTGTGTTGAGAGGCTCTCATTGTTTGTAACAACAAGGTCCTGGTGGCTGTCCGTGACAGCGGCAACGTTGTTGTTTGTGTCACCCTGATTTATCTGAACCGTTAGCACAGCTGTTGCTGTTTCTAAGGTTTCAGTTTGTGACGTGTCACCGTCAGTGACGTGTGAATGTACCCCTCTTTATTCTGGTGAGGGCCTGTCAGAGTTTACAACCACAACGTCATGGTGACTGTATGTGACAGCAGTAACGGTGTTGGTTGTGTGCTCTGACTCATCAGCAATGATATTGCCACACAACGCATCAGGTTGTTTGTCCGTGGCAACATCTTTCAACATTTCCAAGAACCGATGCACACTCTCTGTCTCGTCCGAGCTCAGAGGTCTGGGGCTCTCTTTCTGGATCCACTGCTGTTTCTTTTTCGTCTCAGGCTGTTCAGGCCGACGTGGTGGGGGAGCAGGTCCCCTCCTCTGGGGTTCCCAGTGGGATCCCTGGTTGTATGGGTCACCTTTGGTGCCATACTTTTTACCCTTATGGCGTGCGCCCCCCTTCTGGTACATTCATTCATCCTCTGGTTTCTTGGGAAACCATTTACGATCTTGTTTGGACCAGGGGGCACTCATCTGTTGTGGTTTGGCTGCTGGGAAATTTTGTTTCCTCTCGCCTTTTTTGGGAGGGGGAGCTGAAACTCTCATCCCTTCCAATTCTAATGACTGGGCAGGAATCATCTCACCTGGGAACACCTCAATGGGTGTTTTGGCCTGTGAACAGGCCTCAAAGACATTCACAGCACAATTTTTTATCTCACTGATGGTTTTCTCTTTGAAATTAGCCATCATATGCACTGACATCCTTATGTCAGGGTGGAGATTTTTGCTGAAAACAAACTTAAACGCTTCCTCCTCCTCCATGCTGGTTTCGTTCCTGTAACCAAAATAAGCCTGCAAAATTCTGGAATAATATGCCCTGGGCTGCTCATTCTTACCTTGCATGACCACCAAACACCACAGCTGTAAATCATACCATACCAATTTATTTATATAGCACTTTAAACAGTGACAAAGCACACCAAAGTGCTGTACAGGGACAAACAGAACAAGCACATAGCAACAGATTACATAACAGGACACCAAAAAGTAGAAACCAACAAAAACAATAATGGATAACAACAACAACCGCAACATGACCAACACAGTGTGATGCACACAGACTCAGCACAGATCACACAGTGCTGAAAGCCAGGGAATAAAAGTGTGTTTTTAAGCGAGATTTAAAAACTGTGAGGGAAGGGGCCTGTCTAACGAGCAGAGGTAACTCATTCCAAAGTCTTGGGCCTGCTACAGAGAAGGCCCTGTCACCTCTGCGCTTGAGACGGGTTCCTGGGACTGTTAGGAGCAACTGGTCTGCTGATCTGAGAGAACGTGGTGGGACATACGGCTGGAGCAGATCAGTAAGATAGGAGGGGCAGAGCTGTTTAGTGATTTATAGACATACAAGAGTATTTTGAATTTGATTCGAAGGTGAACCGGAAGCCAGTGTAGGGAGGCCAAAACAGGTGTAATGTGCTCTCTTTTGCTTGTGCTGGTCAAAAACCGGGCATTTTGGACCAGTTGGAGTCTAGCTATGGAGGTCTGACTGATACCAAAAAGGAGTGAGTTACAATAGTCGAGCCTGGATGTAATGAATGCATGAATTACTGTCTCCAGGTTATTTTTGGACAATATGGGCTTCAGCTTAGACAGACGCCTCAGCTGGAAAAAGCAGGATTTAACAATCATATTTACATGATTGTTGAGTTTCAGAGAAGGGTCAAGTATCACTCCTAGATTAGTGACTCTTTGTTTCACTAACGGTGACAGAACGGATAGGTCGATGCAGTGGTTGGTGATTGTGTCATTGGGAGGAAACAGCATAACTTCAGATTTCTTCTCGTTGAAATTCAAGAAATTTAAAGCCATCCAATCTCTGATGTCAGCCAGGCAGTCCAGTAACGGTTGAATAGAGCGAGTACCGTTGAGTCTGAGGGGGAAGTAGATTTGGCAGTCATCGGCGTAGAAATGAAAAGGTATGTTATGTTTCCTGAAAATAGCACCTAGTGGCAGCAGGTATGAAGAAAATAAAAGAGGACCAAGGATCATGTCTGTACCAAGGTCAAAACTCTGACTTTTTTATGCCAACATGACGCGTTATTTCACAATAACACAGATGTCGGGTCACACATAACTTATCTCTTTAGAAACCTTACGGGCCACCAAATATGTAGCGATGTAGAGACAGCTTTGCTGTAGACACACTACTAATTAATTATTCTTAAAGCTAGTTCAAGCACAAATAATATTAATTGTTAATTACAACGGATTCTTTCTTTTTCTAGTTAAATTTCTGCCATGTGACCGAGACAACTGTGAATGGATGTTTAATCAGTGACATGAGACGCCATTTTATCTATGACCCATCAGAATAAATGCGGTCATTTATTTAACAGAATCAAAATTTAACATCAAGACATGTACACATTGATTTGCTGATCTGTTTCTGATTAATAAAAACTTGGCACGCTTTACTAACAAGGCAACAGAACATTACTGATCGAGGCTGATTCACCTCTGAAGGCATCTGGATTACTGGCAAATGGAAAAGTTTAAGGGAAGGAATAGATAAGTTTAAAGATGGATGAAGGAAGATGTATGCTTGTTGACCAGAATGAGCACGCTTCTTTCAACACCAGCTCAAACCCCCGGTCCACTTAGTGCTTGACAACTCGTGACGTCTCTTTACCTTTGCAGATGGATGGATCAGCTCCGGTCTAGAGGTCCCTATGCACGCTACCTTTCAGCGTGTCCGGTCAGGGTGGCTGGTCATCGTCAGAAGTCATGTGGTTTACTCCGTTCAACAGAACAAGCTTCCTTCGAAGTTGTAGGGCGTTACGCCCGGGTGAGTTCACAGCGAGGCGCTGTGACTCCGCTGGGATGGACGGACCCTCGTCTCACGGTCAAATCAATCAGCTATTGATTAAATCTGAAAGTTCCTTAGGAAGTCTCAGTAAGACTCCAGTCAGAGATTCCACTCAGAAGTAGAAGACTGCAAGAAGACTCCATAGTCCCAAGAAAGACTCAGGAAAACTGCAGGAAGACCGCCAGAAGACTGCAGGAAGACTGAATAGTCCCAGGAAGTGTTGACTTTTTAAAGAGTACTCACTTCCTGTCAATTGGTACTTCCTGATTGGTTGAAGCAACCAGCAGGGGTGGTGTTTCAGTGATGTCAGAGGGTTATTAAAAGTCAAAAGACAGCAGGAATGTTTAGGAACGGTTAGTACAGATGGAGAAAAATATTTTGAAGAAGTGAGAAACTTTGCATGTGCCAGTTGAAGTTATTTAATGTCTGCTAGGTTTAAAAACAAGACACTTCGTTCTAATAACTCATCTCTGTTTGTCTCTGACTTTCGACCGACATCCCTGACTTCTGACCAACATCAAATCCACTCATTCAGACAGAAGATCAAAATGCACAATTACTTTGTAAATAGACATTTAACTTGATCTCTAAGTCTAATGAGGTTTAAAAATCATTAATACTGTTTCACAGTTGATTTAAATGAGTGGTTCACTTCAACATTTAGAAATGGTAAGAACTAAACACACTTTGATTATCAAGATATTCTAAAATAGTGATGATAATGTAAAAAGGAAGAGTGTTCTTTCAATTGATTAATTCAGGATACAATTAAATAGTCTCTTGATGAGATAATTTGTATTTCTGGATTCAAATCAATGAAATAACAGTTCCTGTCCCCTGAAGGCCTTCAGAGACAGGTTGAGGTCGGAGGCCTAGTTCACTACAATAATACATGTTTGTCTCTTGACCCTACAACTGGGTAAGATTACAGTAGATCTAGCCAATTACTGGAGTTTTAATTTAGGTGTTTTATGCTACAAATTAACACGATGGATGATGATCATATTGCTTTATGCTAGGCCATTGGTAAGAAGAAGCAATTATTATCATCGTTTCATACTGGCTAGTGATTTTTTTCCCCCTAAAACTTAACTTAGGCTATACTGTGTTTCTTAGACTGTGGCTAGGATGCGTGAGAGAAGCGGAGCGTGCTCTGTTCACACAAGGAGAGCTGTTGGTCAGGCTACTTCTTGTTGTGCCATTAACTCTAAAATAGTTATTGAATCAAGTTTTACATGTGTAGGTAAAACTTGATGTTAAACAACCCGTTAAAATACACCAGAATGCAGGAAATGGCATCTACTTCATTCAAAATTTTCTGGGGGAGGACTCCCAGACCCCCCTACTAGTGTGTCACCCCCACATTACAAACATGCTTCTGACACCAATGACCACCGTGTTGCTAACCATCTTCCAGAGCAAGACCCTCACCCAGGCCACAACTGGACCATCACCCAGACCACAGCAGGACTCTCACATTTAACATACTACACATCTCATGAACAACAAGATTAATGTATTTTTCATTTTAAATGGGTCAGATCACTTAAATTAAAAGTAAACTAATGGAAATTGCTGCTGTAATTTGATTCCTTTCATAAGCCATGTAACTTGCTATGATCCCAGGTTTTGAACAGGTGTGATACTGGTGTGTGGCCACAGCGTGCACATCTGATGTTGCTCACAGTGGTCCTCAGTGCGCTCGTGGAGCTTGTGTGTTTGCCCAGACACGTGAAAAATTAGAGGGAACATTGGAGCCTATCTGCATGTTCAGCTTCCGAGGCAGATGTCCAGGCTGAGCCGTTTGGAGCTGCGGACATCTCCCGTCCGCTAACATCTTCTTCTTAGTTTTCCATGTGTTGCTTTGCTGGCTGAAAAAAATGGGGAGTAGATATACGGACCCATATGCTGTTTATGTGGTCTAGGGGTGGGGCCCACACAGTGGGTGAGTGGGCGTGGACTAGGGTTATTTTCTGTATTGGTGCACAGCGCGCAGGGTGAGACCCAAAAGTGCGGCTTACAGGGCAAACCCATAAGAAGTAGAATTGGAAGTAGCAGAAATTGAGATGTTGAGGTTCTACTTAGGACTGACAAGGGTGGATAAGTTTAGGAATGAGATCATCAGAGGTACAGCACAGGTTGAACAACTGGGAGATAAAGTTAGAGAGGACACACTGAGATGGTTTGAACATGTCCAGAGGAGGGACAGTGGTTTGGACATGCCCAGAGGAGGGACAGTGGTTTGGACATGTCCAGATGAGGGATAGTGTCTTGGACAAGTCCAGAGGAGGGACAGTGGTTTGGACATGTCCAAAGAAGGGACAGTGGTTTGTACATGTCCAGAGGAGGGACAGTGGTTTGGACATGTCCAGA
>NC_056515.1:2482708-2483703 GCF_014905685.2 Nematolebias whitei | reverse complement strand
GGTTTGTACATGTCCAGAGGAGGGACAGTGGTTTGGACATGTCCAGAGGAGGGACAGTGGTTTGGACTTGTCCAGAGAAGGGACAGTGGGTATATTGGTAGAAGGATGTTAGAAATGCAGCTGCCAGGACAAAGATAAAGAGGAGATATATGGATGCAGTTAGAGAGGACATGGAGGTAGATGGAGTGAGGACAGAGTGAGATGGAGGAGGAGGACTTGCTGTGGAGAAACCTGAAGAGGGAAAAGCCAAAAAAAAGAAGAAGAATCAAAATTAAAAGTTTAACAGTTTGTGTTTTTATTTAAGTTTTATATGTGGATTTGATCAGAACCACGAGACGAACGTGAATTCCTGAGACTGTGTCCATTCAGCTGACTGATGTGTCCCAGGACAGCAAGACAGGGTTGGACATGAACATCAACCAGAGGTTTTGTCTTTCAGAGCAAAGATCATAAATTTTACCTAAACTTTTTTCAAAGAACCATCTCTTAGCTTTAATCCAAAAAGCAGAGGACCAGGTCTTAAAAAGGAGTTTAAGACAATTTAATTCAGAAATTTAGAGCCAGAAACCAGCTGGACTTTTATTTGGACATTAAGGTGGACACCCTCATGTCTCAGAGATCAGTCAATGTGTACTCAGAAGACTGTTGGAGGATCATCATCAGAGTCAGAGTTTCTATATTTGTAATTCGCACCTCATGTGGTACATGTGGTGGAACGAAATTATGTACACAGGGTCCCAGTTACATCCAACAATAAAATGTATAAGAAAAACAGTAATAACATCTAAGATATGAACTAAGAAAAACATCTACTAAATATACACTAAGCACTCATAACATAAAACATTGAACAGCAGCACGAACATGAGTCTGTCACGAGCAGATGAGCAAACAGATCAGCAGCAACATTGAAACTGATCAGCAGCAACATGAAACAGATCAGCAGCAACATGAAACAGATCAGCAGCAACATTGAAACAGATCAGCAGCAACAT
>NC_056515.1:2477477-2482698 GCF_014905685.2 Nematolebias whitei | reverse complement strand
ACATGAAACAGATCAGCAGCAACATTGAAACAGATCAGCAGCAACATGATGCGATTTTTCACAGTGATTATTCTAGTTAGAGATTCATGAGTCTAACAGCCTCAGGGTAGAAGCTGTTCCTCAGTCTAGTGGTTCTACACTTAATGCTCCTTAACCTCCTTCCTGAGGGGAGTGGGGCAAAAAGTGTGTGTGCTGGGTGAGTGTGGTCCTTCATGATGCAGGTGGCCTTCTTCCTGCATCTGGAGGTGTAGATGTCTGTGATGGTGGGGAGGCTGATTCCAACATCTTCTGTGCAGCCTTCACCACTCTCTGCAAAGCTTTTCTTTCTGCAGCTGTGCAGCCTCCATGCCACACGTTGATGCTGGAGCACAGGATGCTCTCCACTGCACACCTGTAGAAGGAGGTGAGGACTGAGCTTCCAGACCAGCTCGTCTCAGCCGCCTGAGGAAGTAGAGTCTCTGATGAGCTTTCTTGATCAGGCTGGTGGTGTTGTTGCTCCAGCTGAGGTTGTTGTTCATGTGTACACCCAAGTACTTGTAGCTGGAGACCACTTCCACCACAGATCCTCCTAATCATAAACTGAACCTGATTTCAGAGGACAGGAGGACAGAGGACATGACTTCTGTGTACTCCAGCTGGTCTCAGAGGACAGGAGGACAGAGGACATGAGGTCTGACAGATGAGTTCATGTCAGCAGTTTCTGGGACAGACGTCTGGTTCTACAAGCTAAAGATGGGACAAATCCTCCAGGCTGTTCTGACCCGCTCGTCCACACAACTGCTGATTAAATTGTTTAAAGGTTTTATTACTAAATGAAACAAAAACTAATAAAGTTCAAACAGTCGACCCATCAGAACCAGAAGGGGGACAGTCCCGGAGACAATCTGGGAGCACTTACTTTAAACTGAAGGATTTATGGTTTGATTCGGGTCAGAACCCTGAAGATCCTCATGTTCTACCTGTGGTTGAGGAGGAACCAGCTCCTGGAGAAACCCAGACCTCCATCTCCCCAGAGACCAGTTCCTCCTGGTGTTCCCAGACCAGAGAGGATTTATAATCCCTCCAGAAAGTTCTGGGTCTGAACCGGGTCTCTTCCGAGGGTCCTGAAACCAGTCCAGTTCTAATGCTGGACCAGTCCGACATTAGAACTGGACCGGACCTCAACATCAGAACAGTTTCAGACATGGACCGGTCCACTATCAGAACCGGTCCACTTCTCAGACCCATCTCTTGGTAAAAATACTTGAGTAAAAGTACTCTGATTACTCTGCAGTGGACTCGGAGCGGTGTGGTTCCGGACTTTGGTTTCGACCCCCTGGCTCCGCCCCCTCGGACTGGCGATCACTCCGGCTGCGCGCGCTCTGATTGGCTAAGCGGATGTGTCCACGCGCGGCCTGCGTGGCCTTTGAAGCGCAGACAGAAGAACCGAACCTTCGGCTCTCAGTTCTGGTTCGACAGGAGAAGGAGCGCGAGCGGCTGGTGGCTGCAGGTGACCAGGTCCGGACGGAACCAGAACGAGAACCGGTAGATGCTCCTCACGACCTGCTCCAGGTAAAATAGACCCGCAGGTTCTGGTCCGGACGGTAAAACCAGGAACTCTCAGAACTTCGGACTTTGTTTGAACCTCGTTTCAAAATAAAAGCACGAGTTTGTGAGTTCGGTGCTGTTGGATCTCGAGTCGGTTCTGCGGGTTTTTGACGCACAACTTTGAGTTTAATTCAACCAGAACCGAGACAAGCAGCGTGGGTCGGAACCAGTCTGAGCCACAGGAGGTTCGGAGGCAGAAGCTCGGAATGTTTCGAACCGAACCAGGCGTGCGCAGAAAAACTGCGCAGATTGTTTAAACAGCGCAAAGTCTGAAGACATGGCGGGGGGGCGGGTCCGGATCAGAACCTGAACCAGACCCGGACTGCGGGGTCCAGCGGGACCTGGCTGAAGGGAATCACAGGGACTGGACTCAGGTCTCCTGGTTTTATGAAGGCTGGACCTGAGTCCCGAACTTTAAACCAGAACCCAAATTGATAGGAAGTTCAGTAAAATAAAAGTCCTGAAACTGGTCCAGGTCCTTGGGTTGGATGTCCTGGGTAAACCAAAAACTGTTCCCCCAACATTATGCTTCAGTTTTAACTTAAGTCCCCCTCGTGGATCAGTGTGGACCTGCTGATCCAGTCCCCCTGATCCGGTCCTCCTAATCCGGTCTTTGGGTGTTTAGAGTTCCCTGAGGTCTGGATCAGGGTTCTTCAGATCCTCTGGGGTCTTTCAGGGTTTTTTTGTAGCTGAAGGACTGAAATCCTGACCTCCGGTCTGGATTTCAGTTCTGGGGGTTTGGTTGGGTGATGGATTTCTCAGGTCTTGGATCCTGGTCACCTGCTGTAGGGTCATTATGTTCTGATCCGGCTCTTATCAGAACTCTGAGCTGAGATGTGAGAAGTTTCCAGAACCAGAAAAGAACTAAATAAACCAGTTGAGGTCCAGAAAGCAGAACTTTGGATCAGGTCCAGCGAGACCTGAAGATGCTGAGTCATGGTTAGACTGCAAAAAGTTCTGTAAGCTTGTGCTCTTGGGTCAGAACTAGGACCTCTGGTTCTGGTCTGGGTCATCATGGGGACAGTCGGCCTCACCTGGGATGGACCGTCACCAGGTGCATTGTGGGAAGAAAAGGTTCTGCTGTTCTTGTGGAGGTTCCTGGACCTGGAAAGAAATGTTTGTTTGTTTACATTCTTTGTTTTGATTGCTGTGAGATCCACTTCCTGTTTGTGATCTGTCAAACTGGAATTAGAAATCTTTAACTTAGCAGAACGTTCTTATTTATTTATTTCAACCTTGATGCACTTTACACTCATGACGCTATTTAACATTTAGTTTGTTTCTAGTTTGTATAAATGTGAAATAGAATAATTTTTTTAGCAAAGTATTTTTTATTGTTTTTTATGTTAAGAACACACGCAACAACAAAAAAACATGCAACAAAATCCCCTCCCACACCCGACCAGCTGCACAGACATGAATTCATCCAAGCTTTCTTTCTACAGGTTGGTCCCATTGAGCCTCGTTTACAACAGAGACCTGGATTCAGCAGACCGCATCAGAGCCACTGACACACGGACAGAACTGGCTCGTAGTGCGTCTTAATCTTTTCCAGATGTTGTGTTGGTTGTCAGGTGCACATTAACACAAGGTCAACAATGCAATGAAATGTTCAGAATGAAAAGAACCGATTCGGCCCACTAAAAACAAAAAGGATAAACACTAAAGCTTGTGATAAGGTTACAAAATAAAGTACCAAAAAGTGAAAAAGAAATATATTTACAAGTTCCAACAGAAATGTGGTAAACAACAACAACCTGGTAGAACATAACGGTGCAAGTAGGATGAATTTGTATAAAGAAGTATTTCACAGATGGTCAGAGGAGTTTAAATGTGCATGATATATGTTGCACATACTACACAGGTTGTGTGACCGGTTGTTGCACAGCACCACTGAGATGAACTGAGTTATGATGGCAAGGTGGTGACACATGATCCAGCCACAGTGCAGCAGCAGTAAACAGCTGCCACACATGTGACTTGGGGTGATGTTATTATCAAGAGTTCAGGAATCTGACAGCTTGTGGGTAATAACTGTCTTTGACTCTTTTTGTGCATGATGGCAGACTCCTGTATCGTCTGCCTGAGGGTAGTAGATGGAAGAGTCCATGTGCTGGGTGGGCGTGGTCCTTCATGATGCGTGCTGTACGCAGACACGGCTGTGGTAAATGTCCTGGATGATGTAGAGACTGCTACCAGTGATGTCCTCTGGACTTCATGGACCCAGTTTGTGTCCAACATCCCTATTCTCTGAGGATCCTGTCCCCCCACCCCACATAGGACTGCAATCCTGACCTGGACTTGAAGCCCACCTGTGAGTTATGCAGGGTTTGGAGCTAGTCTGGATGATGTTTGCTGAAAGTAAAGTTAAGCAAATGAACAAATGAAAGAAAGGTAGAAGTTAAATGAGTTTTCAAACATAAGCATACAGATAAATATGTTTATTTTGTCCTTATCACATATTTGTGTAAGTGCATTCTCAGCCATAACCGAACCCCACCCCCACCCACCTGTCGGCACTGACGTAACGCTAAACTAGCGGCTCGCAATGCAGGTGCACTAGCTAAAAAGCTAAAGGCAGCCTCTTCCTTCATGTTCAACCCTCACGCTGAACGCACCCCCACCACTCAAAAACTGTTGGTACAAACAGCGCACGGCTCAGATGTGCATCTGTCTCTCTCACCGCCGACACACCCCCCCGTCCAAAAAAAAAAACTGTTCAGACAGCACGTGGCTGAGATGTGTCTCTGTCACTCTCATATATATATATATATATATATATATATATATATATATATATATATATATATGAGAAAAATAAGTATTTGAACACCCTGCGACTTTGCAAGTTCTCCCACTTAAATCATGGAGGGGTCTGAATTTTTTATCTTAGGTGCATGTCCACTGTGAGAGACATAATCTATAAAAAAAAAATCCGTAAATCACAATGTATGATTTTTTTATAATTTATTTGTGTGTTACTGCTGAAAATAAGTATTTGAACACCTGCCAATCAGCAACAGTTCTGGTCCTCAAAGACCTGATAGTCCTCCTCTATAACGTCCACCTCCACTCCACTTATTATTCTAAATTAGAAGCACCTGTTTGAGGTCGGTAGCTGCATAAAGACACCTGTCCATCCACAATCAGTAAGACTCCAACTACTAACATGGCTAAGACCAAAGAGCTGTCCAAAGACACCAGAGACTAAATTGTAGACCTCCACAAGGCTGGAAAGATCTACGAGCCAACTGCCAAGCAGCTTGGTGAAAAAAGATCAACTGTTGGAGCAACTATTAGAAAATGGAAGAAGCTAAACATGACTGTCAATCTCCCTCGGACTGGGGCTCCATGCAAGATCTCACCTCGTGGCGCATCGATGATCCTAAGAAAGGTGAGGAATCAGCCCAGAACTACACGGGAGGAGCTGGTCCATGACCAGAAGAGAGCTGGCACCACTGTTTCCATGACAAAAAAGGTTGAATCATGTCATCTGGACTTCGTTTTTTTGTTAAAAAGAAACGTTTCGCCCCTCATCCAAGAGGCTTTGTCGGTCTGAGGCCTAGCCATCTGGTATTACCCAGAAGCCACCCAGGGTGGCTTCTGGGTAATACCAGATGGCTAGGCCTCAGAC
>NC_056515.1:2448529-2477377 GCF_014905685.2 Nematolebias whitei | reverse complement strand
AAAGTCAGGCCTGTGCTGCAGATGTGTTTTGGAGTAATTAAAGTTCTCTGGGGGATGCTCTAACCAGAAGACCTGGCCCAATCTTAAGGTTACGGTGACCCAGATTTTGAAGGACATGTTTTTATGAAGCCATCGCTCTGTTGCACAGACTGCTTTGATGATGGAAAAACAGATTTAATTAAATCTGTCCTCCTGGCAACCATCAAACTTGTTTTCATCTACTCTCACGCGATCCGGTCGGGAAGGGGTATTTAAGGAGCACAAATACTGTGACAAAGTGGAAGTCTTGTGTGGACCAGCGCGCGGTGCCATGCCAGTTGTGATGTGAGTTCTGTCATTGGATCGAAAGGCTTCCCGGTCACTTGTCACGGTGAGAGATACTCATATCAATTTGTGTGTTAAGAGTGTACAAAGTGTACATGACTTTGCTTGGCTGTTTTCTTGTGGCAGATTAATAAAGGACAATATTATTCTAGCACGTTACAGTCCCTTGTGTTTCATTTTCCTCTTGTCTGAATATCTGGTGCCGATCGCTCACGAACCCTTTGATAAAGAATTTCATAATACACCAACCTAACTCGTGATGCCATTGAAGGCCTATCTGACCAACTACGTCCCACTTCTAAAATGGCGATTCAAAATAGGATGGCTCTAGACATGTTATTAGCAGAGAAGGGAGGTGTGTGCTCCATGATTGGTGAACAATATTGTACCTTTATACCAAATAATACAGCACCCGATGGTAAAGTAGCCAGAGCCCTAAAAGGTCTGAAGGACCTATCTCAAGGAATACAGGATGCCTCTGGGATTAACAATCCAATTTCTGATTGGTTCAACAAAATGTTTGGCCGGTAGAAGAGCATAATCATGTCCCTGATTATCTCCATAGGAGTTTGTTTAGCCATTCTAATAACTTGTGGTTGCTTTTGTATACCTTGTATTCGTTCATTGTCCACACGCCTGATCTCAACTGCCCTCACTCCTGAACGCCTGGCAGAAACCTATGCCCTGTTACATAACAATGTCAATCCTGACTCCAATAAGTGTAACGCACCCACCCACTCTACTGTTTTTGTCCTGACCAAAAAGATGTAAATATTTTGTTTTATTAGGTTTTGCTTTTCACAATTTTGTTATTTTATTTTTATGATTTCTTTTACTTTTCGCTTGCTCTCATTTACAGGGGTCTGTCCCCCACAAAAACAGCCTTAGCAAATTTCTAACTGATGTTTATGATAGCCATATGTTAAACCATACTCCGTATGACACATGTGCCTTGAAGGTTCTGTTAATCAGTGTCTATATCTCTTATCTGTACATATTCGTGTTATTGTTGTTCCTATGGGAACAAAAGGGAGGAATTGTGGAAATGAAAACTTTGATACCAGTTTATTTTGTTCATTAATTTTATTATCATCACTTTTATTATTCGTTTACTTTATATCAAACTCGGTTAAAGCTTATCTAAACTGCAGCAGTTGCATCAGTGTGTAAAACTTTTTTCTTCTGAGTCTCACAAGCCTGTCGGTACGGAACCCCAGCTCCAGAACCGGTCACACTGACCACAAACGTACTGTCTGTTTTTACCCTGATAAGATTGCAAATGAGGTTAACACATGTTGTGTCAAAGCAAGTTCTGTTATGTGTGAAGGTGTATAAATGAAGCCGTACTGTTCATGTTTTTTTAGAACACACAGAACTCACTGAGCTGCGTTTTGTTCATGTGTTCTCCTTCTGCAGAAGAGAAATAAACTTTGCTACGTGTTTTTAAACAAAGTTCTCAGTCTTCTAAATTTTATTGAACAACAAGTTTGATAAAACTCCACACGTGCAAAACGCTGTGTTCCGTCGAAAGTTAAAGTAAGCGTTGGTCAGCTTTAGAGATTGAATTTGTGCTAAAAAAAAAAATAATAGGGTTAAACCTGCTCTCTGATCTGTGAAAAGAACTTGTATGATTTTGCAGAGAGACCCTGTCTGGTCAAAGCAACAGAGGAAACTGGTCGCCATTTTAAAAAAAGTTAAATCTGGTCCTCTGGACATTCAAAAAAAACAAAGCAAAACAACAAAAAAATGTAGAAACGTTTCGTCTCTCATCCGAGAGACTTCATCAGTCTGAGGTGCTGTATTCAGCTCAGTCTCTTAAATAGCACCTTCTCAGAGTGAATCAACCAGTTTTGCTGCTGGCAACCAGAACCAGCTGATCACATGCTCAAGAAGGACCATCAGCCTAACAATGGATCATTAGCACACTAGCTGATAGAAACTTTCCACCGATTCAGTCTTCATTTCATGTGGTAAAAGACAATCTTACATACTTGGGTATTAAAATCACCCCAAAAATAGATGAGCTAGCACAGGCAAACTATGATCCCTTGACTAATTCAGTAGTGGAATCTATTAACAGATGGTCCATGCTGCCTATTTCTATGATTAGCTGTATAAATGTACTTAAACTGAACGTGCTCCCAAAATTCCTATACATTTTCCAAGCTATTCTTCTTAACCCTCCAGTTAATTTTGTTTTTACTAAGATTCAAACAATCTTCAATAAATTTATTTGAAATAACAGACGGATATAGGGGCTCCACTCTCCTTAGCCTCCCTGGTAAGGTCTATTCAGGAGTACTGGAGAAGCGAGTCCGATTGTTGGTCAAACCTCAGATCCAGGAGGAACAATGCGGAGTCCGTCCTGGCCTTATATCACTGGATCAGCTCTTTACCCTCACTAGGGTCCTTGAGGGCTCATGGGAGTTTGCCCATCCAGGCTACATGTGTTTTGTGGACTTGGAGAAGGCATTCGACCGTGTTCCTCGGGATACACTGTGGGGGGTTCTCTGTGTATGGGATTTGGAGGCCCTTTGTTACGGGCTGTTCAGTCCCTATACAAGCATTGCAAGAGTTTGGTTCGCATTGCCGGTAGTAAGTTGGACCCCTTCAGGGTGGGAGTTGGACTCCGTCAGGGCTGCCTGTTGTCACAGATTCTGTTCATAATTTTATGGACAAAATTTTTCAGTGCAGCCAGCTGGCAAGAGGGTTTCCGGTTCGGTGGCCTCAGAATTCTATCTCTGCTCTTTGCAGATGATGTGGTCCTGTTGGCGTCATCGTGCCATGATCTTCAGATGGAGACATGTCCTGAGCTGCGCAGCACACTGTTTATATCGACAGTTTTTTTTTGGGGGGGGGGGGGCTGAGACAGAGACACAGCCACACGCTGTTTACACCAGCAGTTTTACAGCTTTAGAGCAGGGGTGGGGGGGAGAGGAGAGACACACATCTGAACTGTGCACTGTTCTGACATCTTTCGGGGGGGGGTTCAGCGTAAGAGTTCAGCATGAGGGAAGAGGCTACCTTTAACTTTTTATCTAACGCGCCTGCATGGCGAGCCGCTAGTTAAGCGTTACGCCAGTGCCGACATGGTGGGGTTCGATAGACGGGGCGCTCGGTTCTGTTGACGGGGCGGGGTGCCCCGCTTGTAGAATGGACCTGCAGTGCCAGCACAACTTTATGATGTCACGTGCACCATTGAGTTTAGATTTGTGACAATTTACAAACTTGCACTGTTGGAGTGTTGTCATTGTGTTAGAGAGAGTGAACATCATGAATAAATGTGACATGAAACATAATCCAAGTTGAAGTGTTGCATCATTTTCAGCCCCCTTTTTGTAAAACTGCATTTGGTAGCAGGCCAAATTGACAAAGACCATGCAGAGTAATGCATTTTAATACCACAGCAGAGAAAGCTATGTAGTCTCTGGTCTAGGGAATACATATCGGTATTTGTGTCGGTTATCGGTCAAATAAGTTTTAACATATCAGATATCGGCCAAAAATCCAATATCGTGCATCCCTAGTTGGATGTAGTTGGATGTCTGTTTGATGTAGTCAGATGTTGTTAATCGGGAGTTGATTATGTGTTTGTAGATGGATCGAAGGTGTTCTGATGGACGTTGGACAGGTTTGATGAAGACAGGCTGCTGCTATCTTTGATTTCTGGCTCTTATCCGATGACTGCTGGAGGCATCCCTCTAGGAAAAACCACCTGGTCCTGGTCCTTAGAAGATCCTAGGGTTGATCTGATCCTTTTTTTGTTCCCTCCCTGGCTCTGATCGAGGTGGCTGCTTCTGTCTTTCCTCCCCCATTTTTCCTTCCTCCTGCTCTGTTCTCTGTGTGTCTGAAGTGCCTGGTTCACATCTCCCGAACGTAAATTAAGAATATTATGGATTTGGTATCGTGGGCGTTCAACTCTATTCGTAAGATTTTTTTTCATCAAAGCAACAAGGTCCTGGAGAACCGGCGTGTCCAGCTGAGACTCACGCTGTGGGGTACGTCGATCTATGGGGAGTGTGGCAGCTGATGTGCCTCTCAGTTCTGTCTCAGGAGGATGTTGAAGACGTTTACATATTTGGAGTTATGATAGCAGGGACTCTGCTTTTGGCATCGGCGGGGCTCTGTTTTATTGACTTTTGAAGAAGACATCAGCAGCAGTTTCGGCCATGGCAAAGCTTCCAAGTCAGTGTGAAGGCTTGGTCCGTGCTGTAGAAACTCTGAATCAGCTGGTTTACGAGCTAAACCATAAGGTGGAGGCGATTTATGAGAATCGCAGGCCACCCGCGGCTTCTGGGACTCGTCAGCGTGGTGGGTTCGACCTTGAGGGAGACTCGTAGCATGGGTCAGTGGAATGGAATCCCACAATTGGGCTATTTTGGAACCAGAACGTCCAGATGGACTCCAGGCTGAAGGAGAAAGAAATCTGTCTGCCTGAAGAAAAACAAAAATCAAGCTTATCTAAATCTGACTCCCGACGGCCTCGGAGACGGGCCGACTATCAAATTTCTCCTGGGTCATGGGTAACCAAGGACAAAAAGCTTCATCTATCGCACACATACACACGGACGGACGGACGGAGAACTTTCTGTGCAAGCTTATCAGGACTGCTGGCTGACAGCATCTTCAAAAACTGTGGCTGATCTGAAAAGCGCTCATAGACAAATCTCAACACCTCGACGTCAAATGCAAATTAACCATTTTTTAATTGTGCTTGCTGGTAGGAATGCACGATATAAATGGTATGCGGCAGAAACAATAGAAATTTAGCCTACGATAGAGCTCTGACTTCTACCGGCTAACCGCAGTAATGCTGTGTCTGATGTAAAATCAGAGTTGTCTGTTTAATCTTTACTTTTTTTTGTTGAAAACTGTGCGCAAGTGGCGTTAAAGTCTTTTCTTCGAGGGCTAAGTAGCGAAGCTACAAGCTAACTATGCCCGGCTTGCCGTAGTGTTGCCGTATTTGGACGCATGCACAAAACGCTGTGTTGAAAGTTTTTTGTTTTTGTTCCATCGAAATTTAAAGTAAGCGTTGGTCATCTTTAGAGAAACCTGCTCTCTGATCTGTAAAAGAACGCTGTGTTGTGTGATTTTACTGAGAGACCCTCTGGTCACAGACTCATTTTGTGTCAGCTCTCCATTAAAGCAGAAGGAGTCGCCAACAAGAGGGTTGGAGGGTGAAGTGTTTCAGAGTAAAATGCTGCTCTGTTGCTGTTCATTTCTTAAGTGAGAATACTGGAAACTGTTAACAACATTCTTTTGTTTAAAACATATGGCTAAAACTACATTTTATATATTTTGCACTGTTTTGCACTACAAGAAAGAAGCCTAATACTTGATTTGTTATTTAAAAACTCTCTGGACCTAGTAGTGGATTTTTTTTTTTATTCTAAATATATGATAGCAAAAGGACACCCTATACTTTTTAAAAATTCCTATTAATTTTTATATCCAAAACATATCGCGATATATATCGTTATCGCCACCCTTCACAATACATACCGTGATATGAATTTTATGCCATATCGCACATTCCTACTTGCTGGTCGAGGTTTTTTTTGAAGTCTCAAATCGTGTCCTGATAAAGAAGATGTGAAAGATCTTTTTTTTGTAATACCACTATCTACCCTCATGTTTTTCCCCCTTTTCCTATCTATGATTATTTTTCTGATAAGGATAAGAGAGGCCGCGCTTAGTTTTAGTAGCAGCTTCATGCACTCCGTCCATCTTCCGGACGACTGCATGTACATGTTCTTGTATCTCGGTGCAATGATAATAGTTTATTCTGATTCTGAACTTTGACCAGAGTCCATCTGATTCAGGAAATGTTTGGATTTATTGTCTAAAATCTGATGATTACTGAAAACACCCTGTACCAGGATAAAACCCTGACTCTGCAGACAGTCCAACATCAGACACAGTAGGGTCCAGAATCCTTAGTGGGACTAAGCTGATCCAGGAGAGTGAACTGGATTTGCTTTTCCAAATTTATATTGAAATTTTAGCAACAGTAGAACAAAAATTGTTTACCTGAAGTCAGAAACTTTCGAGTCTTGATATTTATCTGAAAGGGTTCTGAGCCTTCTGACGGTCCTGTTTCTCTCTTCCAGTGCCTTCTGCATGTTTCCCACTGAGCCATCCATGCCCATCAACATGACCATCCCCCTCTACCTGTCCAAGGAGGACTTTGTCTTCACCTCCAAAGTCCAGACGTCAGCCCAGAGCTCCTGCCTCAGGTTTCAAGCCTCAGACCATGTGGACCAGACCAAGCCCCAGGATGGAGCCATCCCCAAAAAAGAAATGCAGAAAAGTAAGAAGCGTGTGACATTTGCAGACCACAAAGGTCTGAGTCTGACCAAGGTCAAGGTCTTCTCGAAGTTCACAGACCCCATCCAAATCCCTGTGAACATCCAGGAGATGCTGAACTCCAAACTCACGCTACCGTTGGCCGAAGAGGACAGACTGGTATTGGACTTCCCTCAGCCCTCCTCAGACTACCTTCAGTTCCGCCAGAACCTGGAGAAGAACCTGGTGAGCCTGGAGCACTGTGTTCTCAAGGAGAAGGCCTTTGCAGGAACTGTCAAAGTCAAAAACGTCTCGTTTGAGAAATCCGTGACCCTGAGGGTGACCTTCGACTCATGGAAGAGCCACTTAGACGTTGGCTGCGAGTACGTGAAGGACACGTACCCAAGTTCCTACAGTGACACTTTCTCCTTCGAGGTCCCCCTGCCCACCGAGCTGCGGCCCAACGAGCATGTCGAGTTTGCCATCTGTTACCAGGTGGACGGGAAGGAGTACTGGGACAGCAACCAGGGCAAGAACTATCACATCATCTGGTCATACATGAAGCGGGGCTGCCACGCGGACTCCTCGCACTTTGGGATCCACTTCGACCGTTACGGTAGCCCCACCTGTTCGCACGGCCTCCTCCCTGATTGGCCAAGTTATGCTGGCTACGAGAACATCGGCCCGTACTACTGACCTCTGACATCACAACTTTTTAACCTCATTGTTTTTAACAAGATGTTTACGTCAGGTGGGGGCACACGTGGTGATGGACCGGACCAGAACCCCACCCTGACATGGGGTTCAATGCCACTTCATCATTCCAGAACCGGTTTTAAACTTCAGGACAGGAGCCAAACAAACCTCTGCAGATCCGCTCCAAGACTGTTGGGTTTTTACTTTCAGTGACGATATGAACAAACAATTAGCATGTGCTGCTAACAGGAAGCATCTGCTTACAGTAATGCTGCTGCTAGCAAGAAGCAGCTGCTAACAGGAAGCAGCTGCTAACAGGAAGTTATTTATTTGCACCAGTTTGACTAAATGATTGAGCACCAGGGTGTCCAGCAGCTGTCTCCTACAAGTCCAGGTTTTAGTCTGAAGACGTGTTCCTTCTCAGTCGGATCATATTTCACTTCAGGAAGAACTTACTTTAATTAGACCACAATGACTTCTGAGCCAGGAGCAGTGAGGAGCTGAGTCCTCAACAGACTGCAGGAAGTCCACTACAAGGTCCAAATGATGCAGGTTTCCCTGTCTTGGTCTGCAGGGTGGACTCTTCAGGGACCAGAAGTGATCTATTGGGCAGGAAGCCAGGTAATTCGACCTATACGATAACTTCCTGTCTGTAGGGGACAGAGCTGCTGTCGGTCATAAAGTTTGATCATGTGATTATGTAATGTGATGTTTTAACACTCAGGTCATGTCAGTCTCACTGCAGCCAGGTTCTGTTAGCAGCCTGAGCCCACAGGTTTTAGTTTCTCAGAGTCGGGTAAACAGTGGAAACAGGAAGTGGTTCCGTTGGACCCGAAGCTATAATTTAAACGCGTGAAAAACAATCAGGAATCAGAACTTTGTGCTGGAAGTTGAAGTTCGAGGTCCGTCTCATTGTTTTACAGGATTTCTTCACAGAACAAAGCTGCATGCACATCAGACAGAGGAAACAGTTTTATTTTGAAAGGTGAACAGAGGAAGTTGCTCTTGAACAAACTTTCAGTCTGTCTGTGCACAAAATCCATGAAAGATAAGCTACATTTAGTTTTTCACTGAGCCGCTTGGATGTTGGCACTGAGGCCATTTTAGTGTGTGTGTGTGTGTGTGTGTGTGTTTTGAATGATTTTAAAGTCAATAAAGCTCTGTGTTTTTACTCAAACTGAAGCAATAATCTACTGTCAAAATGATCTGAACAATAAAAAGTTTATTTTAACCTGAAGCTGCTGCTTGTTGTTATTTAGTCACTGATGTTTATTGTAGTCAACTGTAAACTTTCAGCTGATGTTAAATTTGTCAAACCTGAGGGTGTAGCCTATAGCAGCCTTGTGGATGGAGCCTACAGGAACCTTGAGGATGGAGACTTCTGCAGGTGTGTGGGTGGGGCCGCAGCTGCCATGAGGGTGGAGCCTACAGAGCCACCTGCTGACCACATCAGCAGGTGGCTCTGTAGGTGTAGAAATGACAGCCGGTGGACCAGACTAAAGATATGTTCTCTGTGAGACTTTCAGTCGGGGGACGTATTGTGTTCTGCTCCAGACACAGTCTGTTCAGTTTTCAATTGGAGTAATGAAACTGAGGAGTGGACGATCAACAAGAGTACAGACTTCAGGAGCGGACTTGTGTAGTACAGGTGTTGGTCATTAAATTAGAATATCATGAAGAATTTGTTTTATTTCAGTAATTCCATTCAAAAAGTGAAACTTGTATATTCATTCATTACACACCAACCAATCCATTTCAAATGTTTGTTTCTTTAAATGTTGATTATTATAACTGACACCGGTAATGAAAACCCCAAATTCAGTATCAGAAAATTAGAATATTGTGAAAAGGTTCAATATTGACACAAAAACTTGCAAAGGCCTTTAAATGGTCTGTCTAGTTATGTCGGCCACACAATCATGGGGAAAGACTGCTGACTTGACAGTTGTCCAAAAGATGACCATTGACACCTTGCACAAGGAGGGCAAGACGAAAGTTCATTGCTAAAGAGTGGCTGTTCACAGAGCTCTGTTCAAGCACATTGATAGAAAATGGAAGGGAAGTAAAAAATGTGGTAGAAAAAAGTGTACAAGCAATAGGGATAACCACACCCTGGACATGATTGTGAATCAAAACCCATTCCAAAATGTGGGGGAGTTTCACTAAGAGTGGACTGCAGCTGAAGTCAATGCTTCAAGAACCACCATGCACAGACATATGCAAGTCAGGGGTTTCAGCTGTCGCATTCCTTGTGTCAAGCCATTCTTGAACAAGAGACAACATCAGAAGCATCTCGCCTGGGCTAAAGACAAAAAGGAGTGGACTGCTGCTGAGTGGTCCAGAGTTATGTTCTCTGATGAAAGTAAATGTTGCATTTCCTTTGGAAATCAAGATCCCAGAGTCTGGAGGAAGAGAGGAGAGGCATCGAATACACGTTGTTTGAGGTCCAGTGACAAGTTTCCACAGTCAGTGATGGTTTGGGGCCATGTCATCTGCTGGTGTTGGTCCACTGTGTTTTCTGAGGTCCAAGGTCAACGCAGCCGTCTGCCAGGAAGTTTTAAGAGGCTTCCTGCTGCTGAACAACTTTATGGAGATGCAGATTTCATTTTCCAACAGGACTTGGTACCTGCACACAGTGCCAAAGTTACTAGTACCTGGTTTCAATTCAATTCAAAAATACTTTATTAATCCCAGAGGGAAATTAAATGTTGTTGTAGCTCATTTTCCTTTTAAGGACCATGGTATCCCTGTTCCTAATTGGCCAGCAAACTCGCCTGACTTTAACCCATAGAAAATCTATGGGGTATTGTGAAGAGGAAGATGCGATACGCCAGACCCAACAATTCAGAAGAACAGAAGGCCACTATCAAAGCAACCCAGGCTCTCGTAACACCTGAGCAGTGCCACAGACTGATCAACTCCATGCCACACCCCATTGCTGCAGTAATCCAAGCAAAAGCATCCCCAAATAAGTATAGAGTGATGTATAGGAATGTGCGATATATGCGGTACACTAGAAACAATGCCTATGATAGAGATCTGTCTTCTACCGGCTAACTGCAGTAATGCTGTCTGATGTAAAATCAGAGTTGTCGGATTTAACCGTTACATTATTTTAGTTTAAAACTGCGTAAATGGTGTTAAAGTCTGTTTTCTTTGAGAGCTAAGTAGCGAAGCTACAAGCTAACTACGGCCGGCTTGCTGTATTGTTGTCGTATTTGGATGCATGTGTGGAAATGAAAACATTGATACCAATTTATTTTGTTCATCAATTTTATTATCATCACTTTTATTATTCATTTACTTTATATCACGTTCTGTTAAAGCTTATCTAAACTGCAGCAGTTGCATCAGTGTGTGAAACTTTTTTCTTCTGAGTCTCACAAGCCTGTTGGTACGGAACCCCAGCTCCAGAACCGGTCACACGGACCACAAACGTACTGTCTGTTTTTACCCTGATAAGATTGCAAATGAGGTTAACGCCTGTTGTGTCAAAGCAAGTTCTGTTACGTGTGAAGGTGTATAAATGAAGCCGTACTGCTCATGTTTTTTAGAACACACAGAACTCACTGAGTTGCGTTTTCGTTCATGTGTTCTTCTGCAGAAGAGAAATAAACTTTGCTACGTGTTTTTAAACAAAGTTCTAAGTCTTTTATTGAACAACAAGTTTGACTTATGTGCTCGTCATGGATTGTCAATAACGAACACCTTGTTCAAGCATAAGGGTGTCCATATGTGCTCTTGGCACCAGGACACCCTAGGCCGCAGTTCGATGATCGAATTTGTCATTGTCTCATCTGATCTGTGGCCTCATGTCTTAGACACTCAGATGAAGAGAGGTGCGGAGCTATCCACTGATCCCTACCTGGTGGTGAGTTGGCGCCGATGGTGGGGGAGGATGCCGGTCAGACCTGGCAGACCCAAATGTATTGTGAGGGTTTGCTGGGAACGTCTGGCAGTCTCCTGTGAGACGGAGTTTTAACTCCCACCTCCGGGAGAATTTCGAACATGTTCCGAAGGAGATGGGGGACATTGAGTCTGAGTGGACCATGTTTCGTGCCTCTATTGTCAAGGTGGCTTACCAGAGCTGCGGCCGCAAGGTTGTCAGTGCCTGTCACGGCGGCGAGATGGTGGACACTGTCGGTGAGGTATGCTGTCAGGCTGAAGAAGGAGTCCTATCGGGCCTTTTTGGCCTGTGGGACCCCGGAAGTATCTGATGGGTACCGGCAGTCCAAGCGACATGCGGCTCGGATGGTCGCTGAGGCAAAAACTCAGGCATGGGAGGAGTTCAGAGAGGCCATGGAGAATGACTTCCGCATGGCTTCGAGGCGATTCTGGTCCACCATCCGGCGTCTCGGGGGGGAAAGCGGTACACCACCAACACTGTTTATAGTGGGAGTGGTGTGCTACTGACCTCAACTCGGGATGTTGTGGGTCGGTGGGCGGAATACTTTGAAGACCTCCTCAATCTCACCGGCACGTCTTCCACTGAGGAAGAGGAGCCTGGGGACTCTGGGTCGGGCCCTCCAATCTCTGGTGCTGAGGTCACTGAGGTGGTTAAAAAGCTCCTCGGTGGCAGGGCCCCAGGGTTGGATGAGAATCGCCTGGAGTTCCTTAAGGCTCTGGATGTTGTAGGGTTGTGTTGGCTTACGCGACTCTGCAATATTGCGTGGATATCGGGGTAAGTTCCCCTGGATTGGCAGACCGGGGTGGTGGTCCCCCTATTCAAAAAGGGAGACCGTAGAGTGTGTTCCAACTACAGGGGAATCACGCTCTTAAGCCTCCCTGGTAAGGTCTATTCGGGGGTTCTGGAGAGGAGGGTCCATCGGATAGTCGAACCTCGGATTCAGGAGGAACAGTGCTGTTTTTGTCCTGGCCGTGGAACACTGGACCAGCTCTACACTCTCAGCAGGGTCCTGGAGGGTGCGTGGGAGTTTGCCCAACCGGTCTACATGTGCTTTGTGGACTTGGAGAAGGCGTTCGACCGCGTCCCTCGGGGAACCCTGTGGGGGATACTCTGGGAGTATGGGGTACCGGGCCCTTTGATACAGGCTGTTAGGTCCCTGTATGACCAGTGTCAGAGCCTGGTCCGCATCGCCGGCAGCAAGTCGGGCTTGTTCCCCGTGAGAGTTGGACTCCGCCATGGTTGCCCTTTGTCACCGATTCTGTTCATAACTTTTATGGACAGAATTTCTTGGCGCAGCCAAGGTGTTGAGGGGATCCGTTTTGGTGGCCTTAGAATTGCGTCTCTGCTTTTTGCAGATGATGTGGTCTTATTGGCTTCATTCGATCGTGATCTACAGCTTTCGCTGGAGCGGTTCGCAGCCGAATGCGACGCGGCCGGGATGAAGATCAGTTCCTCCAAATCAGAGGCCATGGTCTTGAGCCGGAAAAGGGTAGAGTGCCCTCTCCGGGTCAGGGAGGAGGTCCTTCCCCAAGTGGAGGAGTTCAAGTATCTTGGGGTCTTGTTCACGAATGAGGGAAAAATGGAGCGTGAGATCGATAGGCGGATAGGTGCAGCGTCTGCAGTGAAGCAGGCGCTGTACAGGTCTGTCGTGGTGAAGAGAGAGCTGAGTCAAAAGGCGAAG
Organism: Nematolebias whitei; assembly: GCF_014905685.2. Classification (NCBI taxonomy): domain Eukaryota; kingdom Metazoa; phylum Chordata; class Actinopteri; order Cyprinodontiformes; family Rivulidae; genus Nematolebias; species Nematolebias whitei. The sequence goes on along the minus strand of NC_056515.1, from coordinate 2,464,484 downwards.
CTTTCAATTTACCGATCGATCTACGTTCCTACCCTCATCTATGGTCATGAGCTTTGGGTTGTGACCGAAAGAATGAGATCTCGGATACAAGCGGCCGAAATTAGTTTTCTCCGCAGGGTGTCTGGGCTCTCCCTTAGAGATAGGGTGAGAAGCTCGGTCATCCGGGAGGGACTCAGAGTAGAGCCGCTGCTTCTCCATGTCGAGAGGAGCCAGTTGAGGTGGCTTGGGCATCTGTTTAGGATGCCTCCTGGACGCCTCCCTGGTGAGGTGTTCCGTACATGTCCCACCAGGGGGAGACCCAGAGGAAGACCCAGGACACGCTGGAGGGACTATGTTTCTCGGCTGGCCTGGGAACGCCTCGGGATTCCCCCGGAAGAGCTGGCCCAAGTGGCTGGGGAGAGGGAAGTCTGGGCCTCCCTACTTAGGCTGCTACCCCCGTGACCCGACCCCGGATAAGCGGAAGAAAATGGATGGATGGATGGAAGTTTGATAAAACTCCACAATTTGGTGTCACGAACAGCATTCTTCACTGGTCCGTCCACTCGGTGGACCCAGGACGGGGGCTGATCACCAGGAATCACAGGATTCTTCCCTAAACCTCTACTAGGTTTTTGAGAGCGAGGGGACGTTCTGGTTTTCCATCGGGAGGATTTGACCTCGACAGAATCCGAACCAGACTGAGACAACAAAACAACTACTTAAGATAAGCTGAAAAACTTTTTGATATATGACGGAGTAGGTTTTAAAAATAAAACCGAGGTAGATTTGTATAAAACAAATCGAGGTAGGTCCCTCTAAAGGACTGAGAAATAAAATAGTGACGAAGTAGGTTTTAAAAATAAAACCGAGGTAGATTTGTATAAACAAAATCGAGGTTGGTCCCGATAAGGGACTGAGAAATAAATAGTGGATAATTAAACAAGGAAGCACCAGGAAAATTAAACAAAGATGGGTGCAGGGAAAAGCAAAGTAGAGGATTATATTCCTTGCGGTCCAGAGGTGGACCATATGCGTAGATTACATGGAGATTCGTGTCTCAGTTTTATTTCACAGTGGCATTCTAAATTTAATTTTCCAAAAAAAAATGGTTCTTTTGACCCCAAAGATATTCAAAAATTAGAAGAACAGTTGTTAAGACAGAAACAAAAAATGTGTGATATGAAGAAAATACCACAGGATATTTTTGTAGCAATGCACAATCATGAGCAAGCGTTTAAATTATGGAAAAACCAGTCCAAATCCCTAACACAAAAAACATCATCTAATATGTACCAAATGACTCAAAAAGTTGGAAAGGCGACCAGACTGGCTCTAAAAAATGAGACAATGACAAATTCACAAAAAATATTATCAGAAAATAAAAAGAAATTGCTTAAGGACAAATTAAATGTCTTTCTCTTCTTCTCCTCTCTCCATCATACACCGGAGTCCTGTGGACCTCCGTCTCCCACGGCACAGCTGTACCTCTCTTTGGCTGGTTTCACTGACCCACCATCGTATGCCCCACCTGTAACGGCAAAGAAAAAGAAGGAAAAATCACAAAAACTACCCAATAAAGGTCAAGCTCAGCTGCTCCCACCACCAAAACCCTCTTGGGCCCTCGACTCTAATGATGATTTTCAAGGATATGCACCAGCATCTGATTCAGAGGAAGAAGATGATGAAACCTCACCAGTGTCCTCGCTGAAGATCCCAGCTGATACTAAAGGTCCTGTCGCTGGAACCAGTACTAAAGTCGTCACAAGACAAATGGGAAAATTTAAGGCCCTTGAAGAAAAGGCTGAAGCTATAAAAAAGGAAATTGACGACGTTAAACAGCAAAGCCTAAAGAAAAAAAAAAAAAAAAACGCAGATCATCATTATCTGACCTTCCCCAAGCTGCAGATGGAGTGGACGATCCTGAAGACCTGCTCACCAACCCAATGCTGGAGGTTGGAGGACCGACTGGCCCCCAACTGGTGTACCGTACATGGCCAAAGGCGACCCTGATCGAGATGTCGAGCCAGCACTTGCCTGACCTGACACAAGGTGTCATGATTCACGCCTGTTTGATTTAAATTATTTTCCCTCTGTTCACTGCTTGGTGTCTGTGGACTCTTTTTCTTTTCTATCTTTCTCTTGTTATTTGTTTTTCTTGGTTTTTAGACTTCCTTCTCTGCAGCACTCTTATCTCCTCTCTGCTGGCTGCATGTGATTTTAAGGTTGTCTTCTCTTCATCACACTCCACACTGATTACTTCTCATTAGCTGAACCTGTTGCTGCACCCTTTATAAACCTGACTGGCACACAGGGTGAGCGCCAGATAGTCGAAAACAGTTTAACTGCCAGTAGTTATCCCGCGCTTCTGTCTCCTGATTCCCTCATAGTCTCCTGTTCCTTCATAGTTCCTCTCCTGCCTTGTTTGTTTGCCTGCCCTGCTCCTGTCCCTCTTCCTGGTCTTTGTATCCTCACCTCCTCATGCTGCTTCATGGTTTTGGACCCCTGCTCGCCTGACTTCGCCTCCAGCCTGCTCCTCATCGGATCTACGTCTCCACTCGCCGGTTTTCGACTCACGCCTGCCTCACACTGTCTTCTCGCCTGCTCCTGTTTGGTACCGTCGCTTTCCTGCGCTCTGGTAACAACCCTCGCCTGTCTGACCTCGACATCTGCCTCACAGACCGGTTGCTGGTCCAACGCCGGTGTGGTTCAACACCTTGTCACCATCCACCCATCCTCGGTCTCTTCGCTGCAGCCGGCTGACTCCTCTCACCAGGACCACCCCTCCTGCAGTGAATCCATCCAGCTGGAATGACTCCTCTCTTCTGAGCCCCCTTCAACCAGAGAAACGGTTAGTGGTTACCTCTCTCAGACATTTGCTCTCGCTTCTGTCTCCTGCCTGGCCACTAACCGTTCTCTTCCCGCCTACAGACTCATTCCAGTCTTTGACCCAGTGATCAACACCAGAACCAGACTCACTTTGAGAAGCGAGGGCTTCAACAATAAATTTTGTAAACTCTCTGTTTGTGGTGATTTTGGTCCAGAGTTGAAGGGGTTCGTTACACAAGGAGGAGCTACTGTAGCTGCTGCTATGATAAATATGATAGAAGTAGTCCGACCCACACTAGCTGAGCTCAAAATGATACTGGCTTCTGTATATGGGATTGGGTTCATCAGCACCATCGGAGCCCAACTATTTGATGTTCGTGATGGATATCGAATTGTCAATGTCCAGGCAGATCACAAGGACAACCAACAGTTCTTCACACACGTGGAAAGGATCACAGAACACATCACTGCAGCGTATCCTCAGACCCCAAGCTTCACCACTATCACAGACACTGTTTAGAGACCAGATGAAGCCCCACAAGACTATGCTAACAGACTGCTGCCCATCTTCAGAACCCACTCTGGTATTCCCATCAATAATGATGACTGGCGAGAAGCCCCTCAAGCAACGTCTTTTGAGATTATTTTCTGCCAATCTCTGATGACTGGACTTCTCCCACCTATCCGCAAGCTGTTCAATCCACCTACACTGGGTGGAAAACTGGTGTCCGGCTGATTGAGCTCCTCAGACACGCCAGGCACGCCTGGGATCAGCATACAGCTGACCAAACCTCCACCAAGAAGAAAAAACAGAGACAAACTGAAGAGGCTCAGCTCACACTGCTACAAGCAGCCACACAGATGACGTCAAATACAGCTGCTGCCCAACTACCTCAGCCACAGCCTGCTCAACCTTATCAACACCAGAACGACCCAGCTGGACCTCGTCCTTGTTATCTATGTGGAGGACTTGACCATTGGATCAGAGATTGCCCACACAAAAGAATCAGTGGCGTGGCAGAGGTCGTCCGCCATACCAGCCCAGACCAGACCACAGGGCCCGAGGCCTCAGCAGCACGGCCCAGGCCAATAGCAGCCACAAAATGGACAGAACTTTTACCCAAGCCCACACCGACACGGTGGACGTGGTTTTGGGCATCCAGGGGGCAGAGGCTGGAGAGGAGGTTACTCCACCTGACTAGTGCCGGGAGACCAGGACCCAGGACTCCGAACTGCAAGTATCAACACACACACACACCTGTTTTCCATGAGACACAGGCGAGGTCATTCCAACATATTACAAATACACTCAGTCAGCGTATCTGAAGTTACCTATGTTGACAGTGTTAGTTCAAGACAAACCAAATAAATGTCTTGTTGATTCAGGAGCGACACAATCACTGATTATGAAAAAATGTTTTCCTGACGCTCCTCTCTCAGGCAAAATAGTACATTCTACAGGAGCGTCCGGTCAGGCTGTTCCTGAAGCTGTTACAGCCCCTCTAAAAACTACTGATCCTTTTGATCACATTACACATGACCATCAATTTCTGCTGTCAGCCTCCTGCCCAGTTAATCTGCTGGCCAGGGGCTTGATACTGAAATTCAGATTAACTCTCAGCTGTGGCACTGAAGGTCTGCTCATCTCAAAACAATCAGACAACCCAGAGACTCTTGTCTCCCTTACACCAGATTTATTGTATGTTTTTGAATGGCTCCTGCTGGATCCTACTCAACAGCAGTCTCTCCTTCAAATGGCCAGAGACAGACTCCCACCCACAACTTGTTTCATGTCTGAACAACGTCTACACTGCACTGCTCATGTGACTTCAGATCCTGCTGACCAACTAGGAGACATTTTTGATGACCCCTGAGACACAACTGACCACTTCGTCCCTCTGTTGGACCTCAGACTCTTGTTTTGTCTGAATCACACTCAAAGACAACATGACTTCTCAGACGTTGTATTTTACTACAGCAGACTCTTTCCCTCACATTTCTCTGGCAAAACCACCTGACCAACAGTGGCGTTCTTTGGGTTCCCTAGCACTAAAAGCCCACCAGACTTCAGACTGGGAACCCCATGACAGCTTTTTCTAGTCACCCTCTCTCAACATGTACAGACAAGATTTTTGTCATCTGCTGACTGTACACCCCACAAAAGAAGTGATTGACAATAACAAAGGACTAACAATGTTCACCTTGTCTCAGGATGACCCAGAATTGGCAGCAGTCCCAACACATCTATGGGCACAGACTAAATATGATGTAGGACTCATAAAAGGCCAAGAACCCATTCAAATTACACCTAAATCCTCATATCGACCCAAAATCCCTCAGTACCCACTAAAACCTGACGCAGAAAGAGGCATTACTCCTGTTTTTCGCTCTTTGCTTAAAGCCAGAGTAATTATTCACTGTCCATCATCACCTGTCAGGACCCCTATTTTTCCAGTGAAAAAGATCAGACCTCAGCCCCCTGATGAATGGCGCTTTGTTCAGGACCTTAGGGCAGTGAACTCTGTGGTTCAAGCACATGCACCTATTGTTCCAAATCCTTATGTAATTTTGTCACAAATCCCATCCGGCTCCACCCATTTCTCCATCACTGACCTAGCCAACGCCTTCTTTAGCGTGTCCGTACATCCAGACAGCCAATTTTGGTTTGCTTTTCAATTTCAAGGAAGGTCTTACACTTTCACCCGCCTGTGTCAAGGTTACTGTGAGTCACCCACAAATGGATCAATTTTCCAAGATGGCGCCGGTGTGTAGGGCTGCCCGTCTCTCGCTCTCTGCTTGTATTTTATTTTTGTTATTTTTACAATGGTTTGTGCAGTGTGCCGAGTCATATTTTCAGTATGATCGTCGGGCACTTTTGGAGCTCCGTACTTTTGCTGAAATTCCTGCGGAGTTTTTGAACAGCGGCCAGCACTCTCCCCCACCGGTCCTATCTGAGATTCGTGCGTTCCTTCTGCGTGACCCTGGCCTTTCTCCATGGAGGAAACGTCGCAGACGTCGTGGGAAGCGTGCAGGGATTTTGGTGAAACTGAGGCAAAGAGTGGATTATTCTTTCAGGACTCGCTCTGGATCTGATCATCTCCTCTCTGACCCGTGGTGCTCCCGGGGCCCGGCTGCTGGCCAGCTGCCCGCGCGCTCAGTCCATGGAAACACCTGGAGTTGTTTACCTGTGTGCCGCACCAGCAGACCAGGAGGAGCTGTTCTTCATAACCTGCGCCCGCTGGCGCGCGCGTCTCCATCCACGGCTGTGCCTGTGTTGGACAATATCAGGATGTGTTTAATCAACGCAAGGTCTGTTTCCAACAAGACGTTTATCCTCAATGACTTTTTTAAAGATGAGGAGTTGGATTTTCTGTTCGTCACGGAATCTTGGATTTCTGATGGTGAGTCCAGAGCCTTGGTGGAATTACTACCACTGGACTGTCTGTGTTTCAATGCCCCGCGGCCATCAGGTCGGTGCGAGGGGGGATTATTAACAGTTTTTAAAGCAAACTTTGCCTGTAAACAGTTGTCCATCCCGGTGTCCCGCGCCAGCTTCGAGCTGAGCGCCATTGAACTTGGACACTCTCCTCCGGTCCTGTGTGCGCTCATCTACTGCCCACCTCGTTCTAAGGACTTCATAAATGAATTCTCTGACTTTTTGGCTGATATCACACAAAGATACACTCACTTTTTGTTTATTGGTGACTTTAATTTGCATGTGTGTTGTCAGGAGAAGCCCTTAGTGAAGGACTTTCTAGATTTATTGGACTCTTTTGGCTTAGCTCAGCAGGTGAGCGGCCCCACCCAAGAACATGGTCACACGCTGGACCTCGTTTTAACACGCGATGTCTCTGTTTCTAATTTGAAAATCGGTGACAATGTTTTTTCAGATCACATGCCTGTATTGTTTGACTTCACCCCCCCTTGTCCTACTGCTAAGACGCGCGTTCATGCACGTACGCGTTCCATTAACCGTTTCACTGCTGCTCGTTTTAATGAAGGTTTTAATTCTGAGAGGATCGAACAGTTCCCGGTGTCTCTTACCACTGAGGAGCTAACCTCTCAGTTCAACTCTGCCTGTTTAAATGTTCTGGACCGTGTTGCTCCCCTTAAGACCAGAAAAACGAAACTTAAATCAGAGCCTTGGCTGAATGACGTCACGCGAGCCGTTAGGCGGCAGTGTCGCAGAGCTGAACGAAAGTGGAGGAAGGACAGGCTCCAGGTGTCTTTTCAAATGTTAAGGGAGAGTTGGCGTCACTATCAGAAAACCGTTAAAGCTGCCAAATGTAAATTCTTCTCTGATTTAATTGTCTCCAACTCCCACAACCCCCGAGTTCTCTTCTCCACCCTGAACTCAGTTCTACACCTCAGTGAGCCTTCACCTCTGGAAGCCTCAACTGAGCTGTGTGAAAACTTCCTCCATTTCTTTTTAGAAAAAGTGGCAAACACCCGGGCACTCATTTCTCCACCAGCTCATGATCTGTCCATCCCATCTCAGTGTGTGGCTGTGTTTGACCACTTTGAGCCCATCTCTCTGTCCTCTCTGGAGCAGGTAATGTGCAGCATGAAACCATCTGGTTCCCCCTTTGATGTGGTCCCCCCTCGACTACTAAAGGAAGTTTTTCCTACCCTGGGTCCTTTTATCCTCGCTATTCTGAATAGCAGTTTATCCTCAGGTGTGGTGCCAAAGACTTTTAAACATGCTGCTGTCCAGCCCCTCCTGAAAAAACCTAACCTTGACCCCTCAGTCATGTCCAACTTCCGGCCTGTCTCCAGACTCCCATTCACCTCTAAACTACTGGAAAAAATTGTGGAGTCTCAGTTGAAACAGTTTTTGGGGATCACGCTATCCTAGAGTTATTCCAATCTGGCTTCAAATCTCGCCATAGCACTGAAACTGCTCTACTGAAGGTTTTTAACGACATTTTCATTTCCACAGACGCAGGTGATTCTGTGCTGTTGGTCCTATTGGACCTTACATCTGCTTTTGACACCATCGACCACAAGATCCTCATTTCTAGACTGGAGCAGTGGGTGGGCATCACAGGGTCAGCCCTTAAATGGTTTGGGTCCTACCTATCTGACAGAACCTTCTGTGTCAATATCAAAGATTCTAGTTCGGCATCGACAGCGCTCCAGTGGGGGGTACCGCAGGGGTCCATCCTTGGTCCCCTTCTCTTTTCTTTATACCCGCTGCCACTAGGTGCTATCTTCCGCAAACATGACATATCCTTTCATTTCTACGCCAATGATTGCCAAATTTACTTCCCCCTGAGGCACAGAGGCACATGCTCTATTCAGCCTCTTCTTGACTGCCTGGCTGACATCCGGGACTGGATGGCTTTAATACTAGAAGTCCCAGGAATTTCGACCTCCCCCCAGAAGTCCTGAAAAAGGGTCAAAAGACCCTTAGCACTAGAGTGACTAGATTTTCAAGATCCTGAGGACAAACCCCCTCCTTCTCCTCAACAATTTGCGGGCCATTAACTGCCATTTGTTTTAAATATGCACACAAGTAACTCAGACACACCCACCTCACCAGACTGCATTCCAATGTCCAATCCAGGGAGCTGGGGATTTAGAAGCCAGGTTCACTTGCACAAAAAAGCGCAGCCTTAGTCAAAGTAGTGCTCCAAACCGGACAACTCTGATGGCTCCAATTAGCATCCTTTCATTTGTAAATGTGGCCATTGCCTTAGGAATCAGCAGGGGAGAGATGAGCTGAACTCACACAAACGTCCGTCTAATACTCCAAACAGATGCGAAATCAACTGGTTATATTTTGAACTTATATCTCTTGGTGGCACGTTGGTGCACATTTTGAACAAATTGAAGTCGATTTACTGTTTATTTTTCAATTGGTTTGGCTCATTTCTTGAAACCGAGATGACATTCTCAAAACACCATGTGAAACACAACTCAAGAGACTGCATTTTGAGGTTACTGACAATTTGTATGAAACACATATTTTGTTTTGAAGCATACATGAAGTGTTTTGGGAGAGATGCATTATCCAGGTCATTTTGCCAAATGAACAAAACAAAACAAAAGTTTGCAAAACATACAATCTGTTTCAAGATATATGCAAAAGTTTTTCTAAAATATTTTAGTAATGTTTTTCTTTCAGAAAAAAGAGAAGTGGGTTCAAAATGACAGTTTAGAAAAAAATAACCAAATTAATTGTGAGAAGAAGGCACTTAAGGAGAAACTGCTTCAGCAACAACCTTCCACACCCAGCCCTGGCAAAAGGGCAAAGTGTCAGATCAAACATCGATGCACGAACAATTGTGCAACTGTGAGATGCGTCAACTGCTACAAATACACATGTGGCAAATGTACCAGGGACATACCCTGGCAGTGCCAGGTATGTTTCGACAGTGCAGATGGACTGCTGAGTGAGTGCTGAAATGCCAGTCACACAAGGAGGACATGCCACTCACACACACACAGCCCCCTTACTAGAGCATAGTGTAAATATGTGTAGAATTGTTTTATCCCTTGTATTTTTATGACAAAAATAAAAAGCATGGAAACAAATAACGGTTGTTGTTTTTTATATTTCTCATGCTGAAGTTTTAGTCCTCTTGACTTACACACAATTGCTTATGGTCTGTGCTTTTTTGCTCAAAACTAAGCTAAATACTATATACATCAAAACAAAATATGTGTTTCATACAAATTGTCAGTAACCTCAAAATGCAAAGTCTCTTGAGTTGTGTTTCACATGGTGTTTTGAGAATGTCATCTCGGTTTCAAGAAATGAGCCAAACCAATTGAAAAATAAACGGTAAATCGACTTCAATTTGTTCAAAATGTGCAACAACGTGCCACCAATATATATATATATAAAAATCTTCATATTAAAAAATACAATAAACTGAATATAACTAACTAGAAACTAAATGGCTAAACTCAATGGAAAACAGTTAGTTGGGAGTTAAGCGTGCCCCCTCCTGTGGTGCACCAGTAATGGCCTTATTTACTAAACAAAAGTGCCTGTTAACAGCTCATTATAGGATGTTAGCTAAAATCCTTCAGGTCACTCGACCCGTCTCTGGGTTCCAAAGGTAGAAATGTTAAATGACCCTTCTCTGGGACTTCTAGTGTTAAACTTCTTAAGCTTCAATGAGAAGAAGTCTGAAGTCATGCTGTTCCATCCCAGTGGCTCACTCATGAACCATGACATTGACCTTTTCTCTCTAGCCCCGCTAGAGAAACAAAGGTCACTAATCTGGGGGTGATAATGGACCCGTCCTTAAAACTCAACAGTCACATAAACATGATGGTAAAATCCTGTTTTTTTCAGCTGAGACGGCTGTCTAAGCTGAAGCCTGTATTCTCCAAAAAGAACCCTTGAGACAGTGATCCACGCCTTCATAACATCTAGGCTTGATTACTGCAATTCACTTCTGTTTGGAATCAGTCAGTCCTCCATTGCTCGTCTACAACTGGTCCAAAATGCTGCAGCCCGATTTTTAACTGGTACAGGCTATAGAGAGCACATCACGCCAGTTTTGGCCTCCCTGCACTGGCTACCCATTCACCTTCGGATCCATTTCAAAATTCTCATGTATGTTTTTAAATCACTGAACAGTTCCGCCCCATCCTATCTCACTGATCTTCTGCAGCCATATGTCCCACCGCGCTCTCTGAGGTCAGCAGACCAGATGCTTCTCTCAGTCCCAGAAACCCGTCGTAAGCTCAGGGGTGACAGGGCTTTCTCTGTTGCAGGTCCACGACTGTAGAATGAGTTGCCACTGAGTGTCCGGCAGGCTCCCACACTCTCAGTCTTTAAGTCTTGCTTGAAGACCCACTTCTATTCGCTTGCCTTTAACACGGTGTGATTTGTTTTGGCCCGGTCTGTTCTCTACTCTGTTGGCCATTTTAGTTAGCTTCTGCTGCTATTTGTATATGTATTTCTATTTTATGTTTTCCTGTCCGCTGTGCATGTTTGTGTTCTTTTGTACAGCACTTTGGTTGGCCTTGTTGCTGTTTTAAGTGCTATATAAATAAATTGGTATGGTATGGTATTTTCCACCAAGCGCTGAATGGCAGTTTAGCAGGTTTCTCACTTCCTTCTGATTGTGTATTGTTACAATATGTTGATGACCTTTTGTTGGTTACACCCTCAGAACAGTCATGCAGAGAGAACACTGTCCGTCTGCTTCAATATTTAGCAGACCAGGGCCACAAGGCCTCTCTGTCTAAACTGCAGTTTGTGCAAACCACTGTGACATTTCTGGGCCATCGAATCTCAGCAGCAGGTAGAGAAATTGCAGACACTCGCGTTAAAGCAATAGTGAAACTGCCACTTCCCGAGACTAAGAAACAGTTGATGTCCTTTTTAGGACTTTGTGGTTATTGCAGACATTTTATTCCAAGCTATGCTGAAAAGGAGACCCCAGTACGCACCATCTGTCATGAAAAAGGCCTACTGATGAGCTCTAAATTGACATGGTCTAATGAGACACTGCAGGCCTTTGAAGCACTGAAAAAAACAACTGCAGCAAGCCCCCACTCTTGGCATTCCAGATCCCACAAGACCTTTTATTCAGGCTGTGGATGAGCGCGGTGGCTGTATGACTTCTGTATTGCTCCAAAAACATGGCAACAGATTGAAACCGGTCGCCTATTTTTCTGCCAAATTGGAATCTGTAGCAGCAGGCCTGCCCCTCTGTTTGTGCACTGTGGCAGCTGCTGACAAAGCAGTCCTAGCTAGCAGAGACATTGTGGGTTATTCTGATCTGACCCTCCTCATTCCCCACTCTGTCACACAAATTTTAAATGAACAAAAAACTGCACACCTCTCAACAGCACAATGGCTGAGATACCACAACACACTACTGGACATGCCTAACATTACTATACAACATTGTAATGTTTTAAACCCAGCCACACTCCTGCCAACAGTTGAATAAGGCACCCCACATGACTGTATGGCTGAGTTGGAAATTGTTTGTACCCCTAGGCCTGACTTAAAACAACACCCTCTGGACAGTTCAGACTGGGACCTGTTTGTTGATGGCTCTGCATCACGTGACCCAGTTACGGGCCAGATTAGAAGTGGTTATGCTGTTGTAACACACACTCACACAATTGAAGCTGGTCCTTTGTCATCATGTTCTGCACAGGCCTGTGAGCTGATTGCCCTCACTCGTGCTTGTGTTTTGTCTGAAGGGAAAAATGTAAATATTTACACTGACAGCAGGTATGCATTTGGTGTTGTTCACAATTTTGGAGTACTGTGGAAACACAGACGGTTCCTACGCTCTGATGGACAACCCATACTGAACCACAAGCTTGTAGCTGACATTCTCTCTTCCATCACTCTTCCCACAAAGGTGGATGTTATTAAATGTGCAGCTCACACCTCCAACACAGATTTTGTGTCTAGGGGAAACGCACTGGCTGACGAAGCTGCAAAATCAGCTGCCTGTGCTCAACCACGACCCACTCTCACTCTGACTTCCTCTTTACCTTTTTCTGTCACTGACATGTAAAAATTCACCACCACCAGTGAGAAGGCTGAATGGAAGAAACGCGGCTGCGTTTTTTCTGAAAACATGTGGATTGGCCCTAACCAAAACCCATGTCTGCCTAAGCATTTTTTCCCTCTTTTGCAGTGTTGACACATGCTTTGGATCATGTGTCAAAGGGAGGGATGTTGAGACAGATAAATGCTGATTGGTTTACTGTAAATTTTTCAAAAACATCTGCTTCCCACTGTGACGCCTGCCTTGTGTGTGCAACTCACAATGTCTCCAAAACAGCAAAAACTTCAGTACCAGGTGCTCACAGAACTGTTACAGCACCATTTCAACATCTGATGATTGATTTCATTGAACTAACACCAGTCCAAAACAAAAAATACTGTCTGGTAATAGTGGACATGTTCTCTAAATGGGTTGAAGCTTTTCCAACCAAGCATGTCACTGCCAGTATTGTGGCAAAACTCCTACAAGAGGTGGTCTCAAGATGGGGTATTCCACAATGAATCTCCAGTGATAATGGACCACATTTTGCAAATCATATACTTGAAGAAGTATCAACCACACTGAACTTTGACCTGACCAAACACTGTGTGTACCACCCACAGAGCGGAGACGCAGTGGAAAGAGAAAATGGGACATTAAAAAACAAACTGACAAAAATCTGTGACGAGACAAAACTCAACTGGGTTACATGCTTACCCATTGCTCTGATGTACATGTGTATGCGCAGAAGGGCTAAACATAACTTTAGCCCTTTTGAAATCTTGTTTCCAGCCCCACCCAACTTGGGAGTGGGACACACATCTAACCCGACTAATGACCTGAAACACTGTGACCATAACATGCTAACCTATTGCATTGAACTAACAAATCACTTAAGGTCCCTGAGGTCCCAGGTCCAAGGAGGGCTCCCAGGCCCAGCACAGGAACAATTGCATGCCATAACCCCAGGAGATTTTGTTATGATTAAATCTTTCAGAAGGAAAAGGTGGAACTCCCACAGGTGGACAGGACCGTTCCAGGTGCTGTTAACAACCCATACAGCTGTCAAGGTGGATGAGCAAGCTTCCTGGATCCACGCATCCCACTGTAAGCTGTTCAGAGGGACCACGCCACCATCAGAGGGAGGACTGGGAGAGCCAAATCCCCAACAAGCACCTTAGGTTCACCTAAGTTGCCCACTCAGCTCACTCAGTGCCATCGGGCAGCTGAGGCAGCAGCTTATTTAGACTTTGAGTCTAAGTAAGCTAGGACAGCTCACTTGCTAGATCCTTCCCAAACCTAGGCGAGGCGGCTCACTCACTGGGTCTCAAACCCAGGTGAGGTGCCCCCCCCCCCCCCAGGATAACAAACCATCCCCTGGTCCATTGCACCCCACCAACTGCCCCATAAGGAACTCCCCACCCCCCATCAAACTCTCTGCCCCTCTACACCCTACCAACTGCCCCATAAAGAACTCTTCATCAGACTTTTTACAGGCTCTCCCCCCAGGAAAAGACACTGCAAAAATGGGCCTACTGCAACATCCATGGAAAACCACCCTAGCACTGGGTGGGGTAACTGTTCTCACATGTGGGATCATTTTCTTGCGTGAACACTTTTGTTTATTTCCAGGTGAAGGACCATGTGTGAAAAACCCTGGTAAGAAAAGAGAAATACAAAAACTAATATGTAAAGATTGGAAAGTAGGTGTGAAAATTGACTATGAAGTAAACACCACCACCTCATCTCAGTTCGACCTATGTGATGTAATTGATTGTGGTACCTACAAACAATACTATCAAAGCACGGATCTCTACTTGTGTTTAGACCGTAGAATGACATCAGCTGCCCACCCCAACTGCAACGCTAAATCACCTATGTTCTACCAATTCCTCCCTAACCCCAAACCTCGTACTTGGCGCCCAGTCAGCCCATGGGAAACCACAACTCACTACACTGGGTTATGGACACCTTCTCGCGCTTATTTAGATGATGACACCAAATTATGGTGGGATAAAGTTAAGTTTCAAAGAGATTATGGCCCAACCGGTAACCCTGTAACCTTATCCTTAACTAACTTGCAAGGACCCCAAAACATTTTGTAGCAACTAACGACCAAAATCCAACTCATTACACCTTTATGATTCGTGTAGATGTTAGGGGTGAAGACCCGATGGGGTTCATCACAATTAAGTTTAACCCCCCTGCTAAACCTCCTGATATAGGAAACCCAACCACCCCTATTCTTACCGGCACTCCAACACTTGCACCCGATGACAGGCTATGGGAAAATGACATACCAGTTGTATCAGTAGATTATACAAAATTAAAACCTGAACAGCTGATAGAACGCGCCACTGGACATGGAGATGACAACATATGGCTCTCATGGCTGGTAGAAGCCGCAAGAGAAGCCCAGCAGAGCAACTGTGTCGCCTGCGCTGCGGCCAGATCTAAACTAGTTACCCAACTGCCCCAACTGTTTCCTGAGGATGCATGGGGATATAAATGCATGCTAAATTTGACTAGACAAGAACCAGTAGAAGACTGCACCACGCTGACTGATATATACCCACCAATTCACAATAAAACACATCTAGGACCCTTTAGGCCAAACCGTATCATTAATGGGTATCATTGTTTTAACTTTACCACAAGAAACCCCACAGTGAACTATGGGGAAATCAACCATGAATGGTGCAACATCACTGAAAAGGTAGACACTAGTGATGAAGAAAAACAAACCATTGGCACGTGGGCACGAGCGGGCCTATACTATTATTGTGGTGGCCAGAGATTGTCAGTAAAAATTCCTATAAACACCAAAGGACTCTGTGCTTTAGTTCGTCTTGCAGCCCCACTTACGTTAGTAGGACATCAATTAATCCAACACAAAACTAGAAGAAGACGAGACACCGACTTTGACCTTTTTGCAAACTCTAAAACCTACATCAATGCCATTGGGGTTCCACAAGGAGTCCCAGATGAGTACAAATTGGCTGACCCAGTAGCAGCAGGGTTCGAAAATCTGCCTATTATAGGAACCATTTTTCCTGTTACAACCAACAAAAATGTAGCCAGAATAAATTTTGTCCATTATAATGTTTTGCGCCTAACCAACTGATATAGGAATGATTATTTTGATGCTTTTATGTCAATTAATACTTATACTCACTTTTGATGCAGCTTATCTGCCCAAAAAGTCAGGCCTGTGCTGCAGATGTGTTTTGGAGTAATTAAAGTTCTCTGGGGGATGCTCTAACCAGAAGACCTGGCCCAATCTTAAGGTTACGGTGACCCAGATTTTGAAGGACATGTTTTTATGAAGCCATCGCTCTGTTGCACAGACTGCTTTGATGATGGAAAAACAGATTTAATTAAATCTGTCCTCCTGGCAACCATCAAACTTGTTTTCATCTACTCTCACGCGATCCGGTCGGGAAGGGGTATTTAAGGAGCACAAATACTGTGACAAAGTGGAAGTCTTGTGTGGACCAGCGCGCGGTGCCATGCCAGTTGTGATGTGAGTTCTGTCATTGGATCGAAAGGCTTCCCGGTCACTTGTCACGGTGAGAGATACTCATATCAATTTGTGTGTTAAGAGTGTACAAAGTGTACATGACTTTGCTTGGCTGTTTTCTTGTGGCAGATTAATAAAGGACAATATTATTCTAGCA
>NC_056515.1:2434203-2448429 GCF_014905685.2 Nematolebias whitei | reverse complement strand
CCACACAAGACAGGCTCTAGAGCAATGTGGATATCCTAACTGGGCCTTCCTGAAAGCAGAGAAGAAACCCAAACAGGACTCCAGTCAGCCATCAGGTGAAAAGGAGGAACCCAGACCCAGACCAGTGGTCATTCCATATGTTGAGGGAGTATCAGAGAAACTGAGACGTTTATTTTCTAAACATAACGTCCCAGTGGCTTTTAAACCCCAAAATACATTACGGCAAAGACTGGTTCATCCCAAAGATCCAGTCCCCCGGCACAAACAGAGTAATGTTGTGTATGTTGTTCAGTGTCAGGAGGGCTGTGATCAGTCTTACATCGGGGAAACAAAACAGCCACTGGCCAAAAGGATGGCCCAGCACAGAAGTTCAACATCATCAGGCCAGGATTCTGCAGTCTGCACTCATCTCCAGGCCAGCGGTCACTCTTTCAGGGATGAAGATGTTCACATCCTGGACAGAGAGGAACGATGGTTTGAGAGAGGAGTAAAGGAGGCCATCTTTGTGAAAAGAAACCGTCCATCATTAAACAGGGGTGGAGCCTCCGTGTTCAACTGTCCCCCTCTTACAATGCTGTGATTGCTGGTATCAATCAACCTTTATTTATACAGATAAATCCCATTGAGCCTCGAGGACTCATTTACAAGAGAGACCTGAAAAACCACTCAGCCCTCTGTGAATAGTAAACAGACATCAGTGTGCTAATGATCCATTGTTAGGCTGATGGTCCTTCTTGAGCATGTGATCAGCTGGTTTTGGTTGTCAGCAGCAAAACTGGTTGATCCACTCTGAGAAGGTGCTATTTAAGAGACTGAGCTGAAAACAGCACCTCAGACTGAGGAAGTCTCTCGGATGAGAGACGAAACGTTTCTACATTTTTATGTTGTTTTGCTTTGTTTTGTTATTTTTGAATGTCCAGAGGACCAGATTTAACTATTTTAGATTTTTCTACCTGGATTATTGAGCATGCATCAGGATGGTCGCCATTTTGTGTCAGCTCTCCTTAAAGCGGAAGGAGACGCCCACTGGAGCGTTAGGTAAAATGCTGCTCTGTTGCCGTTCATTTATTGTGAGAAGACTGGAAACTGTTAAGAGTTAACAACATATTCTTTAGTTTAAAACATATGGCTAAAACTGCATTTGATATATTTTGCACTGTTTTGCACTACAAGAAAGAAGCCTAATACTTGATTTGTTTTTTATTTAAAAACTCTTCGGACCTAGTAGTGGAAATTTCTTGATTGACACTATTTTGTGATATAGCAGTTTTCAAAATAAATGTTGGCAAAATGATACCTGTCGTGGCTGGAAGCCACTAATGGTGTTCAAAACAGCTGATAGGGGCCACCTTAGTTCAAAAGATTTATTGGACAACAAGTTACAAGTATTCAGAGTTCATAAAATCAATTACATGTATGCATACAGGAGCATTTACCAAAACCGACCTGATAAGATGAGTTCACCCAGCAAATGCTGCCCTTTCCCTGTCGTGTCTGGACCTTATCACAGATTTGAGCAATCGGGCTCTCTGATTGGTTTAAACAACCCGTTGCCATGGTTACGGGGCTACCCCGCCCCCTGAAGGACGTTAGTTTCTAAATTCCACAGATAAAAAGTTTATGGCACACTGAAATCGGTTCTTTGTTTTAGCTCTGTTTCAGTTAACTTGATTATACCTTAGTGATACCAAATGATATTGAGTTAAAATTGTTTCTTTCTAGGAATAATTAATAACTATTAATTATTAACTAACTCGTGTTTATGTGTTCTTAATTTATCCCTCTGACGTATACTTGTGTTTTAGTTTAGTTGAAGTCACCCTGTCCCCACATCTAGTAACATTCTGTTTTACCTTACTGTGAAGATCAAACCTGTGTCCTCTCATCTAAACCGACCCTGTATCAAACAATTATTAAACGATTAAATGTTAATTGTTATTATTAAGAGAGAACCTGAGGGATTTTATTTAGTCAAACTATATTAAGTCTAAATTAAAGAAATGTGTTCTAGCTTTATTTATGTTACCCTGTGCTCAGAGCAAATCTTACCTGCTATCTGGCATGATTTGATTGCTTGTAATATATCAAATGTGAACTTGTAAAATTATCATTAGCTAATATAAGATTATATGTAAAGGTAAAATAGTTAGAATTAGTAAACATTTTCTATAATTATAGTTCAACCCTGGAAGAAAGACACACACACACTTTGTATAACATGACATTTGAATGCTTGATAGAAATATAAAAAGGTATAAAAGTATGAAATCCAACAATCCCTCTTTTGATCTCCCCATATTCATGGGAGATCACCCCTTTTTGGATTTGTCCATATGGAAGTGACCCAAACTTACTGCAACCCTCCAGGGGTCCTGGACCAGACCCCTGGTTCAAACCCTTCAAAACCTGTAAAAAATACCAAATGCATAAACCTTTATAAAAATACAAAAATTACAACACTGGAGTAAAATTTTGAATAGTTAAGAGTTTCCAATTGAATCCACGACCCTTCTCTGGTTGTTTTTCAGAATGACTGAAAGGAAAGACAAGACACTCATATTAAACAGGAAAAAGACAACACCCTCAATTTAAACGGGACTATCTAGCAGGTCTTCGGTTCTTGAGCTTGCGGTGGGAGGCCTTGTTCGTCCACAAGGGTCCTTTTGGTGCTCGGCGGGATTCGGCCCGCGGAGATATCTTCATGTAAAGTCCTCAGAACCTTTATCAGTCTGATCAGACATTCTAAATGACGTGTGTGTGCATTGGGACAAAACTAAAATCA
Organism: Nematolebias whitei; assembly: GCF_014905685.2. Lineage (NCBI taxonomy): Eukaryota > Metazoa > Chordata > Actinopteri > Cyprinodontiformes > Rivulidae > Nematolebias > Nematolebias whitei. The sequence goes on along the minus strand of NC_056515.1, from coordinate 2,445,647 downwards.
GTTTGACGCGTCTTCTGTTCTTCACGGTGAGGGCTGGTAATCTTCCGTCCTTACCCGTTCCACCTGACTGACCGACTTAGGAAGAGCGGAGACTTCTTCTCCAATGTTTGCTACTGCCTTTTTCCTACCAGAACAAAGGGGCAAAGGGTGAGCTCCCACGAAGGTCCTGTCACCTCCTCCAGGTGTAGCGAGGAGCTGTCCTTTTGATGTTTCCAGCAGATCAGCCTCCATCTGGTACAGTGATCGATTCAGCTCCCCTGCAGGGGCGCACTGGTTGTGGTCGTAACAGGTGTCCCTCTCCTTCTGGAGAATGATGGCGAGTGATGTTCTCTCCACCACCTGGTGGCGTCCTGTCCCTCTTTTTAGCAGGACCCAGTCCGGTGTGGTTAAGTCTCCACGGTCAGAGATTCTCCCTCCTGATGAGAAAAGCTGGACACCAAAGCTTGCGAATTGTTAAACACCCTGTATGGCCTTTTGATTATTTTATCTGTGGGATCCATGACCCATTTGTGGGCCTGGTCAAAAAACTGACTGTGGTTAGTTCCTAGTGAGTAAAACCTGTTTCTTAATTATTGGACACCCTGATGGTTATTATTGCTACTGATAGTGTGTACTCTTACACTGTAATGTTATAATAAAACAGAACTTGTAAAACTGAAATAAAATGCTGTTCTTACATCCATCTATACACTTGAAACTGAAATGAGGTACATACTGGATTTTTCCAGGGATACCTGTGTACTCCCGTCTCGTCTTCTACTCTTCCCAGCCTTTGCAGTCAACAGGTCTACCTATAATGAGCAAAGTTAAACATACACAACAACACCCTGCAATAAGCAATCCCCCACGCCGGCCTCCCTCCTCCTGGAGCCTGTGGAAGTAACTTCAGTAAATCGCTTGCGCCAACAGCATCAATCAAAATACAATATAACCTTAGAAGTTTAAACAACTGACATATACACTGTGGAAACAAGAGGAATTTAATCTTCCCTCCAGGTACCTGTCTGTGCTAGAGAGGGGAAGAAAGAGCAAGGAAGGAAAAGAGAGAGAAAGAGAAAAAAATGTGGTTAAAATACTTTGTTCATGAAACCTTTTATTAGCCCAATTAAACTATTTAAGTCTAATCCAGTCAGTCAAGTCAGTGGTGTTTAAAAATACCGAATCACCCCATTTCCCCTTAACCTTTGCTCAAATCCACTACCAGGGGTCTGCGTTTTGATGCTAGGGGCGTCCCCCTTTTCTGGAATCTGTACACATTACAACAAAGAAAGAGAAAGATACTTTTGTTAAACCGATATATACAAGTGCAATGTCGTTTTGTAGGCTTCTGATTTATTCCCCTTTTCAAATGTCAATGTGATTATCCTAAATGATCCTTTAAATGCTTCAAACTTACTATTGGCTTTTTGCTGTTCATTTAAATATAAAACCCTAAGAAGTTATTTTTGTATATTTTGTAATGATCTAATCATTGTATGAACTGTTTCCTGCTAAGAGCAGCCTTCACCTTCCCCCTCTTTGAAACAGTTTTCTGTTTCAAATCTGAAGAATTACCGGTCGTAATATACTAACCCCCCAGTCTGAGTATTAGTTTCAGAAATATAAAATATGGTGTAGTTTTTAATCTTCCCCTACTGTTATTCAATCCAGGGTTTGCTAAAAATATCCAAATATAACCCAAGCTCTCATATAATTTTCCAAAGAGTTAACCATTAAATAAATGTCATCCCTTGTATCAAACCAGACCCACCAAATGAGCTCATTCAAGGCAAAGACAATCATTTAGTATTATTTTAGAAAACATTAGTGAAATCCCTCCGAATCAGGTCTTAGGTACAGGTTTCTCTGGAACGAGACTTCGTGACCTGTATAAATGAAAAGTTAAAAAGTCAATATTATGCTCAGGGGTGGAGAGCATTATTCATCGTCCTATTAGGTTTATCGGTAATAAAACAATTTTCATCTCAGAGCAATTGGAAAAGGGCGAATCATCTAGCACCCCCACATCAGTACTTCTGTGTCATGTTTTGTCACCTGTCTTAAAATGAGTCTATGTGAGTGATTATTTATCAAAGCCAACTGCAGTTTTGATCCAGACCCCAAGGCGTTCGGATGACCATCACCGACCAAATGTGGGGTTGACACCTCCGTCAGGCTGCAGTTGTTGTTAGTGACCTTGGACAGATTGACCACCAGCTTTTCTTTCAGCCTTTCAGTCTTCAGTTTGTCTCCCTTTGTCTGGAGACCAGTTCAGCTTTGTGCAGCAGTTCATATCTCAGCATACAGCAAGACTTGACTGGATGTTCCTGCTGTGGACAAACTCCAGGACCCCCTCTGGACAGTTAATTCAGGTCGTTGTTGGACTGATAGCTCTTTGCTTTGAAAAGTCATATCGTTTGGCTGACAATTTCTTTGTTGTTGTGTCAGTGGTGCTCGACTGAAAGCTTCTCTGAACCGTCCCATTGGTCAGTTTTCTCATACCCAACTTCAGCGTCCACCGGAACACATCTGGTATCCGATCCGGCACCCGGCACTAGAGGGTCATGATCAACCTCAGATGGATGATGTATGTATCTGAAGACTACCTGTCTGTTTTGTGGGCCTAGCCAGACTCACCTTCCCATCCACAGCTCTGTCTTCTCAGGCTGCTGAGAAGGAAAAATAAACAATCCAATTATTAAAAGTCTGATTCAACATTCATCTGTTATCAACATTAATCATCTGTTAGCAAGTTCTATCCTGGGACCACAGCGTTTACCTTCAACAGAGTCATTCTGGTGTCCTGGATTGTACAATAGATGTTTTAACCGCTCAATTACATAAGAGTGAAAACTTTCATTAAACACTGCACAATCCAATTCTTGACGCCTACTGCAAAAAATATTCCATCCAAAATAATGTCTTCCATCTTTCAGAATATGTATTTTGACTATGTCTACACTTCAAGACATCACAAAACTGCACAAAACGTCTACATGCACCTTTGTTACAAAAGCACAATTTCTTACTCACCTTGTACTCAACTCTGTTCTACTTATGCACTCATAGGACCAGGTAGCTCTTAGAAGGGAATAGCTCCTAAACTCTAAACAACATTTTCAATATGTGATAAAGTCATTTAGACTGATTAATTTAACCCAAGCCTTTCACTTTGTGTTTAGTTAAAAGTTTCTATGACCAGAATAAATTTTTCATTTTACAAGTGTCAAGGATTTTGTTTATTACTTATTTTACATTCTGTCGTTATATAGTTGAATTTATTAACTGATTTTATTGTCAATCCCAAGAAGAAATTTTGGCTAATTCGTTTACAATGTGTCATCCAGAAATGTTTAAACTTAATTTGACCTGTTTATGATGTTTATTTGTCCTGCTTCCTTCGGCTTTTCCCTTTTCAGAAGTCACCACAACGAATCATCCTCCTTATTTCCTCTTAGGCCTTCGTCAGACCTACGCCTTACTTCCTCCAAGACCACCCCTACTCCATTTCTCTTTCTATCCACACCCTGATAAAACAGTTTGAACCCAGCACCAATGCTGTGAGCCATGCTGCTCTTCTACTTGGTCTCTTTGAAACCTCAACCATTCACCTTCCTTCTCTGCATCATGTCAGCAGCTCTCTGTCAGCAGCTCTCCACCTTTGCCTGTCTGTTCAGTACGTTTGTTATCAATTTACCTCTGTCCCTCGCCCGCTTAGTGAGTGACTGTCTGCCATCTTCCTCTTCCCACACAGCTAGCTGTTCCAACAATACCTCCAGCTGACTCCCTCTGCCTCCATCTCTCGGTTAATTACCGCTCCTACACTGGATGTCCCCCTCTGGCCCTCTGGCCTTGAGTTTCAAACCATCGCTGCAGATCAACTGTTCCAGAGGCCACTGCCTCCTCCTTTACCTCTGACACTGATTGAACACACAAATGTTTTTCGACCTCGCTCTCTTATCCCTGTTTATGTCTGGCCTCCGACAGCTGTGGTCTAATCAGCTGCTGATTATTCTTCCTGTTTTAAACGATGTATTACGTTTCTCTCCCAACATTCAGTGACTGAAAATGGCATTCAGATCTCCTCCTACCAAGATCACCCCTGATGATGTACCACCTCCAAGCACCTCCTCCCTCTTTTAAGCTGTATTCAGCTTACTCCAACGTTTTTACTTCTACTGACGTATTTCTGTTAATTTCTGAACATTGAGCTCCTTTCAACTAATGTTTGGAAGATTCAGATATTCCTGCTTACATTCCAGATACCATTTAGCTGTTTCATGCCAATATCAGCTAATTCCACCTTTATTTTTAAATTAATCCAACTTTTACAGCCTAATTTATGAGTTCCACACCTGATGACAACGTTCACACACTCAGGCATTCAAATCTTTTTCATTCACATGCACAGCCGGTCCCGTTGTGATAAAACAATACACAAGTCTGTTGTATGAAAAAAAAAAAACCAGAGTCCAAACTTGTCCTTGCCTTATACAACAGCGCCCCCTTTCGGTCAGGATATGGATGCTCCAGTCAGTCCAAGTCACTTGACACTCACAGAGAACAGCGCACACACTTTCACCTAGAAGGACAGAGCAAACCAAAAAAGAAAAGGCTGCACCTTCCCCCACACCAGTATAGAAGAGGAGAGATAACAAATCTTCTCTGTCAGCCACACACACACACAGCTTCAGGCCCCCCACCCTCACACACGAGACTCCCATACACACAGACTTACAGTCACAGCACGGCACGGTACGACAATATCCTATCCCTAAAGCGATCCCAGATCACTGGAAATTTGGTACTAAGTCCCAGACTGTAACGTTCACTTTGACTAAATTAACAATTGCGCTTAATTTAGCTGACAGTCAACACCCGCGGTGGAAAGACACGCCCCACAGCCCCCGAGTCCCAGACTCGTTAAGTTCACCTCGTCAGGTGAACCCTTTAGCGGCCAACCTCACTGAAAACAAAGTGAATGTTTTTTCTATATATTTTCTTTAACGGCAGACTTCACGGTCTTCCTCCGCCACGATTCTAAATCGTGTCTAATCTACAAAAGCCGTGCACACACACACACGCACGCGGCCAAGCACGCACGCGTCGTGCACCCCCCCAAGTCTGAATACAAATAATCTGTACGTCAGAAGTTCCACTAATCACTTTAAATTAGCTTACCAACCATCTTATTCAGGAGATGGTATGAACACACCAACAGAGGAATTTGAATTTGGTTTGAATTTGGTTTACGGCCGAATAGCCAGTACTCCGGACCTTAAGGTCCAAACAGTTAACCAGCTTACCTGAAATTTATCGGGCCCAGTTCCTCTGCGTGTGCAACGCATACCACCTCGATCCAATTTGTTCTGTCCGCCAGCTGCACGTTCGGGGTCACCAACTGTCGTGGCTGGAAGCCACTAATGGTGTTCAAAACAGCTGATACGGGCCACCTTAGTTCGAAAGATTTATTGGACAACAAATTACAAGTATTCAGAGTTCATAAAATCAATTACATGTATGCATACAGGAGCATTTACCAAAACCGACCTGATCAGATGAGTTCACCCAGCAAATGCTGCCCTTTCCCTGTCGTGTCTGGACCTTATCACAGATTTGAGCAATCGGGCTCTCTGATTGGTTTAAACAACCCGTTGCCATGGTTACGGGGCTACCCCACCCCCTGAAGGACGTTAGTTTCTAAATTCCACAGATAAAAAGTTTATGGCACACTGAAATCGGTTCTTTGTTTTAGCTCTGTTTCAGTTAACTTGATTATACCTTAGTGATACCAAATGATCTTGAGTTAAAATTGTTTCTTTCTAGGAATAACTAACTCATGTTTATGTGTTCTTAATTGATCCCTTTTTATACTTTTGTTTTAGTTTAGTTGAAGTCACCCTGTCCCCACATCTAGTAACATTCTGTTTTAGCTTACTGTGAAGATCAAACCTGTGTCCTCTCATCTAAACCGACCCTGTATCAAACAATTATTAAACGATTAAATGTTAATTGTGTCGGTAAACCTGGCATCTGAAGTGATGATGCATGGCAGACGACCAGCTTTAATGAAGATGAAGCCTGATCAAGAAGTTCTCCTCAGCAGCTGAAAACAAAAGGACTGAACTCCTGCTTTAAATCAAGTTAAATATAAAAATGTGTAATCAAAAGTGTTTTACTGTTTTACTAATAATCAACAAGTAATCAACTAATGAAAGTATTGATTTTTAAAAATTGTATAATCCATTGTATGATTGTGTGATTTACTTGTGAAGTGTTGAACTTAAAGAGCAGTTCTGAGGCCTCATGTACCAGTGAACAAGTCCGGACATGACCGTCTAAGACAGGCCTGGGCTTGCCTCGAGCAGTAGGAAGAGAACAAAAAAGTCATGGGGTTCAAACTCAACTCATCTCATGATGACGCATTTTTGAGCAAAACAAAGTTCTGGAAAGTACCCGAAAACTGGTCTGAACCGGTTGAGGTGCAGAACAACAGACAAGTTACTGGAAAAAAGATTATGTAATTTTCCAGAGCCCCTCCTTAAGAGGAGGAGGAAAACAAAGGTCTTTAAATGCAGACTGAACAGATGAAGGCTTGGTCAATGCTGAGTCAAAGCTGAACTGGAGAGCCGAGCAGAGGGAATCACAGGCAAGAGGCAGCTCGACGGATCAGAAGGAGCCCAAAAAGGAGTTGGATTTTACCAGTCTTGAGACGATGTTGGAAGTTAATTCTTTTCTTCACTGAGATGGAATTGGATTTAAGCTTTCGTTCATCGACACTTAAACTGGACGAGCTTCCTTCTTCTATTAATAGCTTGACCTGGGCCCATCCAAAATTCTGATTTCTCTAATTTGGAATAGCTGCGCTTGCCTTCGAGGATCGGCCGGTACCTCTCTCCTAGGGGACTGGAAATATGCCCTTACCATCACAGTGACTCACTAAGGGTCGCCTTAGAATCATGGTAAGTGGACGACCTCATTCTTACCCTGCTCTGATTAAATTGTTTCATCAAATTGGAAGATTAGCATACAGGATAAATTTAGGAGTACTAAATTGGTTACTGGTGAGACTTGCTCGAAGGTGCTTCTGGTTCATGAGGGAGTTGAGGGAGAACATCTTTTGGCTTGATTTGTGAAAGGTCTATGTGAAGGCAGTATCTATAAATCCTCAAGGGCTCTTGAGATTTAGAATTCCTCAGATAGTAGTCATCGCCTCACTTAAGGAAGAAAGTGTATCCTATGTACTTGTAGTGAACTAAGCCTCAGGTCAAAATCTGGCCTTGAGGGCCTGCCTGGAACAAGAACTGTATTTCATTGATTTGAGTCCAGAAACACAAGATTAAGTTCATCCAGAGACTTTCTAAGTGTCTGTAGTGAACTTAACCTGATGTCAAGACTAAGCCTAAGGTCAAAACCCTTGACCTTAAGAACCTTGTGGGACAGGAACTGTCATTCCATTGATTTGAATCCAGAAATACAGGTTCACCCATCCTGAGACTCTCTTTCTTGAAAATCAAGTGGAAGAACACTCTCTTTTTATTATCATTACTATTTTACAAATGTTGATAATCAATGTGTCTTAGTTCAAACCATTTTAGATGTTGCAGTGAACTAATCAATTTTATTAACTGTAGAACAGTAAGAATGATTTTTAATGCTTATGCAGAGTTAGAATTCATGTTAAGGTCTGTTACAGATTTTTATGCATTTTCTGATTTCTGTCTTTGAATGAGCAAGTGTGCGTTTTCCAAGGTCAGGAGTCGAAGCAAACATGTGTTGGAACAACTGTCTTGTTTACATCCTCTCAGACGTAGAGCTGGCACCTGTTTCTAAAACTCGCCAAAACAAAACTCTCTCTGTCTCTGAGAACAGTCTAACCTGTTCCATAACAATTCTTGCTTTTTTCTGACTCCTAGTAACCTCTTACGTCACAAAACACACCCCTGTCTGGTCGGTACTGACCAATGGGAAGACTCCCAAATGAACCGGGAAAAGGGCTCTTTAAAAATGTCGGTACTTCCTGGTTTACACAGTTCTGTGGGTTTGGAGAAGTTGGGCGGTGCGGACAGTTCTGATATGTCCTAGTGCTGTGCAGTTGCTTTGGGAGCCAGTTCTGGATTTGCCCAGTTCTCAGTTCTGTGAAGTTCTGTTGGGTCTGGCTGGGAGCCGGGAAGACCCTGACATGACCACAGAGCTCTTCCGAGTTTCATGGGATTATAACACTTTCCACTTGCTGAGGTGAGCTGGTGTCGGACGGAATCTCGTCACTACTTCGGACGAGTCACAGCCATCCTATGGAGACGCTGGACAGGTAGCGTTAACTGGACCTCCATATCTGCTGATTAATCTTCAGAAAGGTAATGAGTCAAGTTTCCTACTGAAGCGTACCGAGGAAGGCTGGGTTCTGATGGAGAGTGTCGGTTCTGGTGAACACTTCCCCTCACATACCATCTTTTACTCCCTTTAAACTTCCTTCCCATCTTTAAATTCTTCTCTCAAGTAGAAATCCTTCCAGACATTTTAGAAATGTCTGTGTAAAGTGCTCATCCACCGCCGTGTGGATAATTGATCATAATTGTACAGTTTTCATAAATGTCTGTGGTGAAGCAACGGAAAATCATGGCCGTATGGTTTTCCTGATTGATTGATTATGTTGTTATTTTCATATTTTGCCAAATTAATGTAAATGTTTGATGTTAAACTTTGATTCTGTAAATAAATGACCGCATTCATTTTGATAGGTCAAAGATAAATGACGTCTCACGTTTGCATTTCATTAAATTCAATGCACGTTTTATTCAGTCCAGAAATATGAGGAATCCGTTTTAATTGATGAATATATTGCAGCATCTGTTCATCTACATGTCCTGCACTGATCAATTGAAAGAACACTCTCTTTTTCTATTATCATTACTATTTTACAAATGTTTGATAATCAAAGTGTGTTTAGTTCAAACCATTTTTAAATGTTGAAGTGAACTACTCATTTTTAATCAACTGTGAAAAAGTATTAGTGATTTTTAATCCTCATGCAAAGTAGAAATCACGTTAAGGTCTGTTACAGAGTAATTATGCATTTTCTGATTTTCTGTCTTTGAATGAGCAAGTGTAAGTTGGTCCAAGGTTGGAGTCAAACGCAAAACAAGTTGTTGGAACGAACTGTCATGTTTTTAAATCCTCTCAGACGTAAATATAGAGGCTGGCACCTGTTTTCCCCCAACTCGCCTAAATATTCCTCTCGTCTGTCTTTAAAACATTTTCAATCTGTTCCATAACATTCTTGCTGTTTTCTGACTTCTAGTGACCTCTTACGTCACAAAAACACACCCCTGTCTGGTCGAAACGACCAATCAGGAACCTCCCAAATGAACCGGAAATAGAACTCTTTAAATGTCGGTACTTCCTAGTTCAAACCAGTCGCTTCAGGCTCCGGCTTCAGTCGTTTGCAGCTCCAGTGCTAGAGAAAACAGGAAAATCCCGACATGATCCGCAGTTCTTCCGAGTCTTGTGGGGATTATGACATCTTCCACCTCTGAGTGGAACTTCTGACGGACTCCACTCATGTGAGTCCACCAAGAGGTGAACTTGTGTCGAACAAGTACCGTCACTACTTCGGACGATTCACAGCTGTTCCTACGGAGACGCTGAAAGGGTGCGTTAAATGGAACTTCGTACCAGTGGAGACATCTCCTCAAGGTAAAGAGTTGATTTATACCACCTAAGTGTACCGGGGAAGAAGCTGGGAACTCACTGGAGAGTGCCGTTCTGATGCCGACACACACATTTCCCTCATCCCTCCTTTCTCTCAACTTAAACTTCAATTTCCATCTTTAAACTCTTCTTTTTGCTAGAAATCATTCCAGATATTTTTAGAAATGTCTGTTGTACAGCTGGAAGCAAAGGGAAACCATCGCCGTATGGTTTCCTCCTTGTAAAACTTGCTAAATTAGCCATGTTGTTGTTGAAATCATTTTGCCAAATTAATGTAAATGTGTGATGTGTTTAAATCGTTTTTAAATAAATGACCCACTGTCGTTGGTGAGTCAAAGATAAACACGTTTCCGTCCACATTTAATTAAAATCAATGCATGTTATTATTCAGTCCAGAACAATGAATGAATCCGTTTAATTTATGAATATATCACAGAATACGTTTGTTCTACATACTCACGAAATCTAATCATTATAAAATTGTGCCTGATGCTGTATCCCCTGCCAAACTATTGATTAAAGCAAGGCAAAATTAATAATTCTGGACTATTATTTCACCCTTAATGAACAAAAACATGGTAATGCTTGGTTCACTTAACAACACCAATAAAGGAGGTTTTGAAAGGTTTATTAGCTACTGAGTGACAACACCCTTGTGCCCATTTCCAGGGCCCTAAAGATTACCCAAACAGTTAACAATTGCAACGCTAAATTAAGAGGTGAGCGGCCACAACGCGAGTTTCTCTGGACCAGAAGATCCATCCCTGCTGCTTGGAGGTTCGAGGTAACAGTGAGATCAGGGTGTGACTCACGGATTTAAGGTCGTTAATATTCTGGATGAATCACCTCGTCGCAGTCTTAATGAGGCTACTTTAGACAGCTACAGGTAATACCACGGCGCTGAAGTAAGCTTCCGGACCCCTTGGAGGAGAGGCTGCAAGCAAAGGTGCTTATTGCTACTTCCAGTGGTTACCTTTGCTTATCGGAAAGCAAACAATTGTTATTATTAAGAGAGAACCTTAGGGATTTTATTTAGTCAAACTATATTAAGTCTAAATTAAAGAAATGTGTTCTAGCTTTATTTATGTTACCCTGTGCTCAGAGCAAATCTTACCTGCTATCTGTAAGAGTTGAACTTGCTGCAGCCTCAAGATGGCCGCCAATCATCCACAGCTGACGACCATTCCACCTGACGAGCTCCTCCACTACATATGGCTGCAGTCAAGCTCTTCTCGTCGCTGGAGCATTACTTCCTTTCTGGTAGTTGTGCCTCTAGCCAGTATATTGAGTATATGAAAAGGATATCTTACCGTGTATTTTTGTGTCTACAGTTTCCTGGCCATCTCGGATCCTGCTCTTGGTTCTTCCTGTGTTGGATTCTCGCCTCTGTTACCTTTGCCCTCCAACCACTTGCCTGCCTTTGGATTTTCCTCAACAACCTCACCCCACAAGGATTTACCTGTAAGGAAAGACAAAACAATTTATTCCACCATTTTGAGCTGCCTCCACTTGCCTCCTAGTCCTGACCCTGTCTCTCCCTTTTTCAGGAGTCCCAGGCCAACTTTTGTATATACTTGTCTTTTCATTCACTGTAAATAATAAACACTGTTTTGCTTACTTGAGGCTCTTGTCGTTCTGGTTCTGGTTCCCACTGGGTAGTCCGTATCATAACAGATAATGCTCCAGCCAGACCATACCCAGAACGAAACCAGAAGCGAACAAGCATCATCATCCGCTAACGCTGAGAACATGGA